>NC_135349.1:11862961-12170086 GCF_023851605.1 Tamandua tetradactyla | reverse complement strand
GCGCCCACGAAGACGCACCTAGAATTTCCATGTTGGATTTCTTTAAAGTAGATGGCGAATCTAAAGATCCCTGCGAAGAATCTGATTACAGAAGCCTTCTAGAGTTTTACGATTCCCCCCACAATCTTTTACAGTCGTTTTGTCCTGGCCTAATTGGACTGTGACTCACCTTTGCCCAGCCTCTCCAAAGTGGTAATTGAGTTTTCATAAGAAAGACAACTTTTCTTTTTGCTCTCATATTTCACTGGCATTTTAGAATATTTAATTAAATCCCCGTAATCCCAATAGTACTTGGAACTGACATATATTTAGGAACAAACAACTCTTGAGAAAGAAGCCTAAAACTCAGCTTAATAAGATCAAGACTAGTAGCAGCAAACATGCAGCTTGCTGTGGGCAACAGTGAGTATGTTTTAGTAAAGGAATGGAGGAAATAGTTTCATGGAATCTATAAGGTTGAGGTCTGTGAAGGGAGCATTCGCTAGGTATGGATAGTGAAGTCATGAAGAACATCTGGAAGGATGTTAAAAAGTGAGTTAGTGAGCAAAAGTTTATTTAGTCAAGATTATCCTTGTCATCATGAAAAACTTGTTTGGGAGACAATACCTTCATTTTTCTGTGAATTTGTTGAATGGTTCAGAGTAGACTTCTGTTACTTCTTCGGGAACACCTTGCTTGAGGTTGAAGTGATTCCTAAAACTGTGAAGTCAAGATTAGCTGGCTTTGAATTGCCTCTAGTAAGAAAGCTGCCCTTTTCAGACAGTGTGGCACCCTATGTGGTTTGAGCTGTGTATGGAAACTAAACCTTTTCTCTAGTTACCTGCCAATGATGGGTGTAACCGACAAATCCATGGCTTACAGTTATAGAGATCATTGAAGTCCTGACTCACCACCTGGACAGTTATTGACATACGTGTTGCTTTTTCTTGCCAACCTCTCCCTCATCTCAGTGGCACAGAAACTGCATTAATTGTAACCATAGTTAAAACCACTTCAGATACCTTCTGTTTGCACAACCGGGCTTTGTTTTTGTTTTTTGGGTTTTTTTTTCCCCAACAGTGGATCAAATTGCTGTTTTTTGGGTTAAGCAAGAGGAAGAGAAATCATTGATTAGAGTTTATGTATGGTGTAATATGGGAAATATCTACCTTTAAACCACAGGAATCACACTTGACACATCAAGCTGCGTGTGTCCCAAGAGAGACACACCCATCCCACCCTAAGAAGAGATTCACAGCTTGGGCTCATACTCAAGATTTAAGCTCACCCAGTGCAATGGGTAGCAGAATCGTCCATATTATTTTATTTCTCACAGTTTTTCTCAATGTAGTGGTTCTGTGGGTGTGTCCATATGATGTGGCTCCTCTATTTTACTGTATATAGTGGTAGACAAAGCCAAGCCAAACAAGCCTTGGCTAGGCTAGAGATGGATCTGGACCAAGTGTGAGTTCTTCCACCAACTTCACAAAGACTGCATCTTCACAAAGACAAAGCTTGGAAATAGCAAATGATATGGCAATGTTTAAATATCTTTGCCTGTCCTGGAAAATAATCCCATTCTCTATGAGTGTTTTGTTTTTGTTTTTGTTTTTGCAAGGGCAGGCACTGGGAATCGAACCTGGGTCTCCGGCATGGCAGGCAAGAACTCTGCCTGCTGAACCATCATGGCCCATCCTGTCTTTGAGTTTTTAATACTTGTTGTCATGAATCTACCTTCTCCATTATCATGGGACTCAGGGACAGGAATCCCTGCCCACTCTTGCTGGCACCACTTACACCACTTTTGTGTAAGTTACACAAAGTCTAGAACCATATTAATGTCGTATAGTGACACTTTTAAAGAGGCGCTTTTGAAGATGAACTTTTGAATCTAAACTGAATAATCTTTTTGTGATTGTTAATTTAGAAACACAAAACCATAATAATTCTTGCAAAAATTTAGATTTTCTGGACATATCTATTTTTTACAACACATCCAGTCTTTTGATGAATGCTAAACAGAGGTCTTTTCCCTTTAATTCTGCTGGATGCAAGCCCAATACCATCTGGGTATGTTTTTTTTGGTTTTTCTTCACAGTATACATTTAGAGAAAGGGACGTAAAATATGTGCCTTTTGTAAGATAACAGTTTGAGCCTTTAGAGCTGTGTTCCAGATGATTCCATTGCCCCTTCTGTGAGAATTTGCCCAAACAAGTCTCACTTACTTGGGCAGGCCACGATAGCACTGTTACAGGCCAACAGACAGGTGACCGCACCATAAAGGACCCCTAGAATACTTTTAAAAAATTTTATTCTTTAGAACAGTTTTTTTGTTCAGATACTTTTAATTTGTAGTACCTTAGATAGAAAACGTGTATGTACAGTCCTCAGAACTCTTCCAAAGAGGAGAAAAAAAACTAAATCCCAGCTATAATTTATTCATAATAATTAATAATTTAGACATGATCTAAATAGAACTTCCAGCTCTTGCTATGCCTCTTTGTGTAAGCATCTGCTCTATCCAGCAAACCTTATATTTATGTAACACTAGATTAACCAGTTTTATCTGTTGGGTTAACAGGATTTGATGAATGTGTTCTATCTGATATTATATGAATATGGCTGTAATTTTTATGTGATTTTAAGAATCCTTCAAAAGTGAAATCTTTATAGTATTTTCTCTACCTACTTCAGGGTTTTGGGGAGAATCAGGTGTTATGCAGCTAAACTGTTAAGTGTTATATAAATATTACATGATATTATTTAACTTTCATAACATCTAAAAATATTTATAAACAAAATGTCCATGTTTGTTTCCTAACTTAATAAATATATTGCCCAATTTTAAAATACTTTTTATAGTAAGATTTGTGAAAATTATTTACTGAGACTAACAGTTATCATTGATAAAGGTAGACTTATTATCATACCTAACTGATCAGGACATGCAACCAATGGTAACAAGCAGCACACCTAAGGATATATATATACTTTCCACAGCTGCTCAGTATTTATCTCTGTAGTTATACAACGGACCAATAAATGAATGAAAAGATGCTCAGCATCATTAGTCCTTAGGGAAATGCAAATCAAAACCACCACCTCACACCCACTGGGATGGCTATGATCTAAAAAGAAACAAAATAAGCTTTGGCAAGGATATGGAGAAGTTGGAATCCTCATACATAGCTGGTGGGAATATGAAATTGTGCAGCCACTGTGGAAAACAGTATGGGGGTTCCTCAGAAAGTTAAACATAGAATTATCATATGATCTGACTATTTCACTTCTAGTATATTCCCAAAAGAACTGAAAACAGAGATTTGAGCAGATATTTGTACATCAATATTCATAGCAGCATTACTCACAATAACCAAAAGATGGAAGCAACCTAAGTGTCCATCAAGTGATGAATGGATAAATAAACTGTGGAATGGCCGTGTAATGCAATGTTATTCAACAGTAAAAAGGAATGAAGTTCTGATACATGCTGCAACATGGATGAATCTTGAAGACATCACATTGAGTGAAATAAGCCAGGTGCTTGTAGACAAATATTGGATGATTCCAATGAAATATCCAGAATAGGTAAATTCCCAAAAGTAGATTAGAGGTTTTGGTGGGCTGACAGAAAGAGACAATAGGAGTTATACTAATTGGTACAGAGTTTCTGTTTGGAGTGATGAAAGGGTTTTGGAAAGAGATAATAATGATGGTTGCACAACATTATGAATGCAATTAAATGCCATAAAATTGTACACTTTTTTGTTATATACATATGAAACAACAAATATATATATAATATATATTATATATATATTTATATATATACAATATATATATATAACAATATATATATGTTGTTTTTTTTTTGCATGGGCAGGCCCAGGAGGAATCAAATCCAGGTCTCTGGCATGGCAAGAGGAATTCTGCCACTGAGCCACCATCGCACTGCCATATATATGTATATTTTACCACAATAAAAAAAAAAGATAAATATCGATGTCAAGAATATTGTATTCAGAAGCCTTTGAATGGAAATTTCCCTGTTCTTAGATTTGAAAAATTCAATCAAGGAAAGATATATTTCCAAATAAAATGCAAAACTTATAGCCTTGCCTATTTTGTTTATAAATTCAAGTGAAGGAAAGCTAACTTAATGCTGAAAACAAATACCACATTCCTTCTTTTTCTTCTTGTTTCCAGTATTGACTTAATGTCAGGTATCTTGATTATCTTTGCATGTACAAACCTTTCTTCTTCTTCTTCTAGTGACTCATAGCAACCTTTTAAATCCTTTCAACACTTTGTATTTATTATAATAAACAAGGATGGGGAGGGGAGGCCCCAGTGAGCAAAAGCAAAGACTCGGAGTACCAACTACATTTTAGGAAGCCTGAAAAGACCATCTTTATCCTCCAGAAATGGGTAATGGCTAACATTTGTTGAGCATTCCTTTTGGATCACATGCTGTTTTCAGTACTTAATGCATTGTCTCATTGCAGGCCCACAACAATTCCCTGTGGTAGGTGCTCAGCACCTCCCTATTTTACATTTTCAAAAAATGCTTGAAAAGGTCACCTTACTTGGCCATGGATACCCAGATTGCAAAACCTAGATTCTTATCTAAACCTTTCTGTCTCCAAAATCTGAATTCTAAACTGCAGCTATTTGGAAACTACAGTCATCTCATCCGGACGCATGCATATGATCACACAGTACACTCATGCAAATGCCGTAAGATGTTACAGGTTGCAGATGAAGTGAAAGTTTGCATGGAGGAGGTATTGTAATATTAAAAGGATGGATGAAAATTTTAAAAGAAAATGGCATGAATATGCTAAAAAGCAGGGATTCAGTGAAAGTCTCTCACTCAGCCTTCTAGTCCCTTTCATCAAAACTATCCTAACCCGAGTAAAAAACATATACTGATGCCTATAACCCCTTTAAAATGCATTGAAATGATGCATACTAATGCATATTCGTACAGTCCCCTGATGATGGGCATTTAGGTTGATTCCTGTTTTTTGCTACATTATGTGGCTTGGAATGCTCTTGTGAGTGTTTCTTTAAAACAATTCTTAGCAAAATTATGTCAAAGAACCTGTGCACCTAAAATTTTAACACACATAGCCAATTTGCCTTCTAGATAGGCTGCATAATATATGGATCAACAAGGTTTGGAAATGCCCATTTCCTCCACAGCTGCCCTTTTCTGATGAAAAAAATAACTTTTTAGCGAGGTTCCAGTGTACACATTGTGTGAAGTATCTTTTCACATTTTTATTATCCATTTGCATTTCAGTTTCTGCAAGCAATATTTATGTCTTTTGCATTTTCACAGTTAATTCCTTTGTTTTATTTTTCCTCAGTCTCTTGGATGAGCACTTTATAAATGAACTTTACCTTCTGTGTGGTACAAGTACTTCCCCGGTTTGTCTTTTCACCTTATCTGGCATCTTTTTTCTTGTTATTCAGCAGTTTCATTTTTCCGTAGTCAAATTTATCGATCTTTTTCTTTACGGCGGATCTGGCTTCCGTTTGCCGGGACACTTAAAGCTCCCCCTGCCGGGTCCCGCGGGCCGGCCAGGTGGGCCAGGTGCACCAGGTGGGCTTGGGTCCCGCGCATGGGGCGCCTGCGCGCTCCCGCTCGCGCGCTCCCGGCGGCGGGGCAGGCTTCTCGCCGCCCTTCTCGGAGCCGGGTCGCCGCGCGGGACTTGCTCCGCCCGGGCTGGAGTCGGCGCTCCGGGCGCCGCACAAACGCCCCTAAGGCTCGTCACTTCCCTTACAGCCCCGGGCATCGGTGTCCAGTGGGCGGCGGAAGTCCTCCTCCGTCCTGTGTCTCGGGTCGTGTCTGCCCCGCAGGCGCCCATCGCCGAGTCATCTGCCTCCGCGGTGCCGCGGGCGCGCGGCTTCCGAGCGGCCCTTGCCAATCCCAGAAGCACTTGGGGAGCGGGAGCGCTCTGTAGGGTGCGTCGGGATCCGGCGAGGCGGGCAGGAAAAGGGCCCAGCACGGCCCCCATCTCGTGCAATCCCATTGGCAGCTGCAGAGCAGCAGGAAAACCATACAGTCAGCGGACAGAGAGAACCTAAACGGCTTAGAACAGGCGGCCTGTTTGCTCTATCCGACAATTCTGTTTCTCCCTGTAAACTGTGCCCAGGTATTCTGGTTTTCGGTTCAGTGTGGGGGAGCTAACACTGTTAGCACGAGTTGCCCTTCATCCTGACCCTCTGAGAAGCTTGAGGCCAGGCAGCAAGTCTCAGTGCCCAACTCCCATCATCCCTTCAAGATTCTCTTTTTAAGAACGAGAGAGCTAAATCCTTATATTCTAGAATGGAAAATGAATAGATAATGCTTAAAAGCAAGACGTTAACAAGCAGGACTGTCTCAAAGAAACCGGAGTATCCATAATGCATAATCCGGTTCATGAGGTTCAAGAGCAAACAAAACTAATCAGTGATGATAGAAGTCAGAATAGTTGTCACTCTTGGGCAACTATTTTTTTTATATAGTAGTAACTGGAAAGGAACGTGGGAGAATGTTCTGGGATAATGGCAATGATCTATATCTAGATCTGGGTGTGATTATGTATGTAACATAATGATGCAAATGTGATTATGCCCGGAAGCTCTCAGATTTATACATCTTACAGTATATATTTCGTACCAATAAAAAAGGTAATAGAAAAAAGAAAAAAAGATTTCTCTTTTAATTTCTAACTAGCCTAAGAGATCTTCCTTTGGTATGGCTTTTTGTTTTTTTAGTTTCACCGTACCATTTTAAGTGTACAATTCTATGAGTTTTGAATTAACTCAATATGTGATTGAGTTAAATATGTAACCACCACCAATAGCAAAATACAGAATATTTGTAGCACCCCAGAAAGCTGCCTCTTGCCCTTTCCCAGTCAAAACCCACAATTTATTCCAAGCCCTAGGCAGCCGTAGATTAAAATAGTCTCACCCAGAGTTTCGTATAAATGAAATCATATAATATGTAGTCTTTGGTATCTTTCATTTAGCACACTTTTTCAGATTCATTCATTTGCCTATAATTGCGATTTATTTTTATTGCTGAGTATTCTATTGTATGGCTATACCACCCCTTGTTTATCTCTTTACCTGTGGTGGACATATGGAAATAATGTCCAGTGTTTGTTTGGTTTGGTTTTTTGGCATGGGCAGGCACCAGGAATCGAACCTGGGTCTCTGGCATGGGAGGCAAGAATTCTGCCACTGAGCCACCATCGCACCGCCCTGTCCGGTGTTTTTTAAAGAAAGCTGCTATGAAAATTTTTGTACATATTTTCATTTTTCTTAAATACCCAGAAATGGCATTGCTAGGTTTTAGGGTAAGTAGCTTTATAAGAAACAATTAAACTGTTTTCTAAAATGATTGCACCACTTTAAATTCTCCTAAGGCATGTTTGTTTTTTTAGTTAGGTTTATTAAGGTATAATTCACATTCAGTAAAATTCATTCTTTTTAGTGTACATTTCTATGAGTTTTGGCAAACATGTACAGGCATGTGTAACTACCACCGCAATACAAATTTAGAATAGTCCCATCACTCCGAGAAATTCCCTGGTTCCACTTAGTCACTTGTATCGCCCACCCGCCAGCCCCTGGAAACCACTGATCTGTTACCCTGTCACTTCTATATATAGTATTTCCTTTTCCAGACTGTTACATAAATGGAATCGCACAGTAAGTAGCCTTTTAATTCTGTCTTCCTTCACTTAGCACAATCCAGTTGAGATTTATCAATGCTGTGGCATGTGTCATTAGTTCTGTTGCCTTATTCATATTCCATTGTATGAATACACTGCAGATTGTATATCCATTCAATTCAAGGATATTTGGCTTGTTTCCTGATTTTGGAGATTGTGAATAAAGCCACTACAAGCATTCAAGTACAGATTTTTGTGTGGATATAGGTATTTATTTCACTTGGATAAGTACCTAGGAGTAGGGCAAACTCTTTTTCTAAAGAGGCTGTACCCTTTTGTGTCCCCACCAGCAGCATTTGAGAGTTTCTGTTATTCCATATTCTTGTCAACACTAGATATTGCCAGTTTTATTTATTTTAACCATTCTAATGAGTCTGTAGTATATCTCACTGTTGCCTTCATATGTGTTTCTCTTTGACTAATGATGTTGAACATTTTTTATGGGCCTATTGGACATTCATATATGTCCTTTGAAGATTTTTTCAAGTAGTTTGTCCATTTTTAATTGGCTGTTTGCTTATTATTGATTGTAAAACTTTTTTATGTATTATGGATACATGTCCTTTATCAGGTATATATATTTTGTACATATTTTCATTTTTCTTGGGTAAATTCCCAGAAATGGCATTGCTAGGTTTTGGAGTAAGTAACTTTATAAGGAACAATAAAACAGTTTTTTAAATATTTTCTTCCAGTCTGTGGCTTGCCTTTTTATTTTCTTAATAGTGTTTTTTAAGGAGCAGAAGTTTTTTATTTTGATGAAGTATGAAGTAATTAAATTTTTAAAATTTAATTTATTTTGTATTATCAAACCAAAACAACATACAAACATGAACATTCTTAACATACAAACATTCCGTGTATGGTGTACAGTCAGTGGCTCACAGTATCACCACATAGTAGTATATTATCACCATGATCATTTTTCAGAACATTTATCAATTACTTTTAATATAATTTATGTTTTTGTATCTTAGCTAAGAATTCCGAGGAGTTTCTGCTTTGTTTTCTTCTAAAAATCTTGCAATTTTAGCTCTTGTAATTATCAGGTCTGTGATTCATGTCAGGTGAATTTTTGCGTATTCTGTGACAAGAAGTTTTGAGGGTTCTTTCCATAAGGATATTCATTTTTTCCCATACCATGGGTTGAAAAGACTCTCTTTTTTCCCGTTGAATTACTTGGTACTTTTTGTCAAAAGTCAATTGTTCATACATCTATGTATGGTCTATTTCTAGACTCTCTGCTTTTCAGTAGCTGTGTTCATACTCATGCTAGTACAATACAACTATAACTTTATAGTGAGTTTTGAAATCAGGTAGTATGAGTCCTCCAACATGGTTCTTTTTCAAAATGGCTTTGACTACTCTTGATCCTTTGCACTTCAATATAAATTTTAGAAACCTGTCTGCCAGAATTTCAAGTAGTATTACCGTGATTCTTGGTCAATTTGGGGGAGAATTATCATTTGAACAATACTGAGTCTTCCAATCTATGAATGTGGTATCCATTTCTATTTATTTAGGTCTTCTTCAGTGTTTCTGGGCATATTTTTTTTCTGAGCAGTTTTGAAGTCTTCAATTTATAGGTGTTGTATGTACATATTTTGTTAAATTTAAACTCTCACCTTCTTTCTTTCTTTGTTTTTTTTGAATTGTTGTTTCATGTGTTAGGGTTCTCTAGAGAAACAGAACCAACAGGAGAGATCTGTAAATATGAGATTTATAAAGATGTCTCATGCATCCGTGGGAATGGAAAAATCCAAAATCTGTAGGGCAGGCTGTGATGCTGGAGGCTCGGGAGAAGGGTCTGGAGGAATTCCACAAGAGAGGCTCACTGGCTGAAGAAGCAGTGAAAGAGTCTCTTTTCTTCCTTAAAAGACTTCAACTGGTTGGGTTATCTCATGGGGTTGGGGGGCCTCAGTTGGTCGCAGATGAGATTTAATACAGCAGCCTTCCTGGTTTATCAACCCAGCCATGAAATATCTTTGCAGCTACAGTCAAGCCAGTGCTTGCCTGACCAGACAACTGGGCATCATCACTTGGCCAAGCTGACATCAGAACCTAACCATCACAGTTCACTTTATTTTGCTGATTGCATTTGTGATTTTGGGCTCTCTCTCTCTTGGGATGGGAATGGGTCAGATTTTTCTGCTTCTTGGTATGTCTAGGAATCAGATGCTCGATTCTGTGAATGTCTTGTTGAGTGGATTTTGTTGTCTTCCATTAAAGAATGCTGGACTTTGTTCTGATGGTCCCTTAAGTTACTTGTGGATCAGTTTGATCCTTTCAAGGCTTATCTGTAAGCCTCCTCCTTAGAGGAGCCTTTGCACTAGGGATAATTTATCTCTATTACTAAAGTGTGAACTACTGATTGCCCAAGGGACCAATAAAGGTTCCCTACTCAGGATGGTCAGAACTCTAACTTCCCTCACAGCTAGTGAGCTCTGGGAATTTTCCAGCTCCCAGCTCTCAGGTCATTCTTTGCCCAGACTTGCAGAGCTTTGCCCTCCACCAGTGCTTCTCAATATTCAACCAGATTCAAGGGTACGCCTATGCAGATTTCTGGAGCTTTCCTGCTACATAGCTCCGTCCTTCCCTAAACTCTGCCTTGCAGTTTTCCAGACCCCTCCATCTCTGTGAACTCCAATCTCTATTATCTCTTCAACTCAACAAGACTGAGGTTGCCAAAGAGTCTGGTTGGGAAATCATAGGACTTACTCCATTTGTTTCCATTCCCTCAGGGGTCACAGTCCTGCCTTGTCATTCAATATATGAAAAAGTTGTTTCTTATCTACAGTCTGTCTGGTTGTTCAGGGTGGTGCGATAAGAGCAGTTCCTGTTATTCCACATGAGGAAACTGGAAGTCCCTATTAGTGTTTTTAACTCCTCCCTAGTGCTTGCTAAACTCCCCTTTCTAAGCTGAGATCAGAAAAGGTCAACCTTGAGTTTACAGCTTATGTAGGCCACAGTTTCTATGAAGAATTTAATCTTGTTTATGTCGTAGCTATATGTTTATAGTTGTCTTCTGTTTATAGCAATGATACTGATTTTTCCTTTTGAGGTAATGACTCAGAGTTTCCTTATTAAATATATAAATGTGTTTAAATTAAAAAAAGAAAAGGTAAATCATTTGAAAGAAAACTTTACAAGTGCTGCAAGTGGTACCCAGATGTCACAAAAATTGTAAAGGTTGAACACAAATACCCAAAGGGTTTTACTGCAAAAGAATGTCCCAAGTGGAGGTTGATTCCCAAAGTAATGACTCCCTGGGCCTCCTTCACCATGGATTTATTTTACCTATTTTTGAACTTTGTGTAAATGGAACATGGTGTGTATTCTTTTACATCTTTTTTCCCCCTCACACAACATTATGTGTCTGATTCAGCCATGTTATAAATAGCAATAATTTGGTTTCATTATAGTTTGAGGAAATCTATAAAAACCTGAAGTAAAATATAGATACTGAGTGTTCTAGTTTGATAACTGCCAGAATGTACCACACCAGAGACGGATTGGCTTTTAATAAAAGGGGATTTATTTTGTTAGTTCTTCAGAGGAAAGGCAGCTAACTTTCATCTGAGGTTCTTTCTTACGTGGAAGGCACAGGGTGGTCTCTGCTGGCCTTCTCTCCAGGCCTCTGGGTTCCAACAACTTTCCATGGGGTGATTCCTTTCTGCATCTCCAAAGGCCTGGGCTGAGCTGTGAGTGCTGAGATGAGGTATGCTGACCTGCTTGGACTGTGCTACACTGAGCTCCTCATTTAAGCACCAGCCAATTAAATCAAACATTGTTCATTGCAGCAGGCACGCCTCTTAGCCGACTGAAGATGTAATCAGAGACAGATGACGTTCACGTACCATTGGCTCATGTCCACAGCAATAGAACTAGGCACCTTCACCTGGCCAAGTTGGTAGGTGAACCTAACTACCACACTGAGTGACTTGCCTATTCTAAGAAAGAGTTATTTACAAGAAGCAAATATTAAAGAAGCAAATGGGTTGGCTCCTCCATACTGATAAAGAAGGAATGTAATTTTGAGGATATGTTTCCCAGACTTAGAATGCTATTTGCAGCAAGGAATGGGAGAAGAGAAGGTGTCTGAATTTGGGAATCTTGTTAAAACTTGTTTTCCTTGTCTGATATATATATATATTTACTGGTCAGTTGATTTTTATTTTTTTTTTAATTAGAAAAGTTGTAGGTTTACAGAACAATCATGCATATAATACAAGAGTCCCATATACTACTCACAGCCAACATCTGCACTGGCATGGAACACTTGTTACAATGATGATAGTATATTTTTATTATTATAATATTAATTAAGTCCATGGTCATGCTATTTTTTAACTTTTGAGTTTTCCTTAAAGGAATGACCTTCTAGTTTTTATCATAACTGTTATTAACAAATGCTTATATAGAATCGTGGTTTTCATTTCTTACACTATCTTCAGAGAACCTACCTGAAACCTTCCTTTTGTCCTTGCCTTATTCTGCAGCAGTTTTTTTTTTTCAGCAGTTTTATTCACACACTATGCAATCCATACAACATATACAATCAGTGGCCCTTGGTGTAATCACCGAGTTGTGCTTTCATCACCACAATCAATTTTAGAACATTTTCATTGCTACAAATAAAATAGATATATATATGCTAATTTCTAAATTGCATTGTTCTGGGCAGTACCAGAAAGTAGAATTACATAGCTCAATTTCCTATCAATGAATTGAAAAAGACAAGAGAACAGTGAACACTTGGCCCCTAGATAAAAGATTACCCTTTGATTCCAGGTAAGTTGAAGTTACCTGTGAGGTATCTCCTGGCCTATAACAGATAAACACAGGAAATTAAAGATTTTTAAAAAAAAATCTGACTAGGAATTAACTTTCTCAAAGTTAAGTTTCAGAAAATAAAACAGGCAAAAATTTATTTGCAACAAATAGCTGAACGCTGACTAGGTCCCAGGTACTGCTCCAGGCGCCCGGCAAAAGCAGAGCCATAACATTTAAAAACTGACAAGGAAACTCGCATTTCCTTCCTTGTGTGTCTAGTGACCATTTGCCAAGCTCAAGTCCAAGCGAAAATGCAAGCAGTACCACCATAAACCTGGTTAATAAGTCAACCAGCTGTGACTCTAAGCCCACCAAAGGACTATAAATTCCTTGGCCACACCAATCCCTTAAATCAAGAACCGCTGGCCTTTGAGATGGGCTGTGCTGGGATTCCACGGATAAAGTCCTCCGGGGGTCAGGGGCGGTGGCGGGGGGGCGGCGGGGGAGGATGCAGGAAGGAGGAAGCGGTGGGTGCTGCTGTGCAAACTGTTGTTGCAGACAGCAGGCGGGAGGAAAGGCAGCTTGCATTCATTCATTCATGTTTCCATCCACTATTTGTGAGCTTTTCTCTTCCACAAGCTCCCTGAGGGCAGGAACTGAGCATTAGTCACTGTCCCACCCTCTGAACCTCCTACCCTGCCTGGCTCAGTGAACACTCACGTTTGTCACAGGAGTGAGTGAAGCAGCTTTGAAGCAAGCGCCCCATAGACTGGGCTCAGCCACATGCTGCCTTCCAGACCTTGAGCACTGCTGCCTAAGCCCTCTGGTCTCCATTTACCTCCTGTGCAAATTGCAGAAAAGAATCTCTGTTTCTAAGGGAGGCTGGGAGAAGTTGCTGAGCTGATGTGTGTTAAGCGCCCACCGCATTGCCTCAGCCTTCAAGGCCCGTGCTGGGGACTGTGCCAGGTGCTTTAGGGGCTGCAGAGATAACAGGCCCCAGTGTTTGACCTCTGAGAGTTGCTGCAAACCGGTTATGATCGAGTAGGACCAGAGCAACTGTAATGAGAGCCCAGAGGAGGCGGGGGAGGCGGGCACTTGAGTCAGTCTTGAAGGACGCATGGAACTTTCCCAGCTAAGAAGTGGGGTGGGAGGCGGGGGGTAGGGTATTGAAGGCAAAGACACAGACAGATCCATGAAGGCCCCTGGCCTGCAGGGGGAGGGCAAACAGTTCATGCAAATTGGGGTTGGGAGCAGCCTGCCGCTCAGTCTGCAGAGAGAGTCAGTGGTCAGGTCACAATGGGCCTTCTGTGCCAGCCAAGCGGTTTGTGCTGGGCACATTAGTCGGATGCCTGTCATTCCAGCACCCATTTCTAGGCGAAACTGCGCCACCCACTCAGGGAAGCCAGACTGAGCTGTTTGCTTGTTTCTTTAAACAACTTTATTCAAGTGTTTTATTTACATTACAATAAAACGCACTCATTTTTGCGGGTATAATTCAGTGAGTTTTGACAAATGTATTCACCCATGTCACCTCCAGTACAATCAAGCCAGAGACCGTTTCCGTCACTCTAACAAGTTCCCTTGTGCCCCTTTAGCAGCTGAACCCTCCCCTCCTCCCCAGCAGCCCCTGGCAATCACTGATCTGCTTTTGTCACTAGTTTGCCTGTTCTAGAATTTCATATAATGGAATCATCAGTATATAGTTTGCTTATTTGTGTGTGTGTATGTAAGGCTTATTTCGCTCAGGCTAATGTTTTGGAGATTAATTCACATTGTCTCATGTGTTTGCGGTCCAGTCTTTTTATTGCTGAGTGGCGTTCCTTTGCAGGGATGCACCACAATTTGTTCTTCCATGATGGACATTGAATTGCTCACAGGGTTGTAGGGACAAAGCTGCCATGAACGTGTTTATATGAGTCACTGCCTGGGCAGGTATTTTCACTTCTCCTGGGTCCAGTCTTGGAGTAAATTTACATTTAACATTTAAGGAACTGCCGAACTGTTTTCCAAGGGGGGAGGGAGGGAGAGAGAGCAGAGAGGAAGCAGACATTCCACTTCCCTCCAGGCACTGGGGCTGTGGGAGCCCACGCAGGAATTCTCTGGAAGAGGGGAGGAGGCATGAGAAGGGTTTCCCACACCGTTTTTCCAGGCACCCACATATGTGCCCCAGCCCCGTCCAAACCACCATGGCCGCAGGATATCCCCCTCTGCACACATGTGAGGCTCACAGAACGCTAATGGTTCCCACAGCTCCCCAGAAGTCCTGTGTTAAAATATCCTGACATGGGTGCGTGGGTGGTTCAGTGGTAGAGTGCTTGCCTTTCATGTGGGCGACCCAGGTTTGATTCCCAGACCATGTACCAGGGGAAAAAAAAAAAAAAAAGCATCCAGGCAGGAGTAGCAATTTGCTCTCAGAAGCCCGAAGGCAGGGTGCAGGCCGGGAAGTCTGGGTTCTCCTGGGGAACAAGGACCTGGCTGGGAATGGTGCCGAACCATCAGGAGGCAGCTCCCAGCAGGCCCCAGTGCAGCGGCCGGCCCTAGGAGTGGCGGTCCGAGTGGGCCCCAGGAGGAGGCATTTCCCAGGTTGCAATGTGGCAACCTGTTTGCACACACCCAGGGCGCACACCCAGCCCCCCACACAAGTGGTCGATTAATTACAAGCCTTCTGTGTATAAAAAAGGAGTATTGAACTATCTAGATTAATTGCACAGCACAGCCAGGAAGCCCCATTCTGGCCCTGCCACCAGCAGGGCCCAGAGCAGTACTTTCCACCCCGGAGCAAAGTTTCCAGAACGCCTTGTAAAATAAGCTGTGGTTTTCAGGGTGGAGACCGAAGTCGTTCCTAATTGGCTCATGTCGCAGTCCTCAGGGCACCTGCTCTCAGGTGGATGTGGCACCAAATTACCTTGACCGGGTGCCAACTTGGCACGGGAGACACACATAACATTGGTCGAGGCATAGGAACAGATCCTCAAAGCCAAACCTGCAGAACCAGAAGAGTCTTTTGTGAAATTCCCAGGCCAGAGCTCTGAGCCGCAAGGCTGCTTCCCACACCTGGGTGCTGGGTTTGATCTCAGAGAGGGTTGATGTACCCTTGTGCAACTGGCTCCACTTTATATCCCGAGCAACCCTCAAGGCTCTCTGCAGGCCCATTCTCATACAACTTGAAAGATCATCTTTTCTGCTCATCTGAATGAAACACACCGGGAGCAGCCATTTTGCAAAACAGGTCTTCAGTGGCTCCCGATGGTTGCCCCAAGCTCTCCTCTGTAAGGAGTGCGTGTGCACGTGGGTCTGTGCACCATTTGGCTTGACGTCCTCATTTGTAAGGCTCAGATTTTCTGATTGCGTGCTTTCTGGTTTGAATTTGATGCAACACACTGATGGTGGAAAACATTTGCCTGGCTTATGGGTGGTTCAGCGGTGGAATGCTCGCCTTCCATGCAGGAGACCCGGGTTTGATTCCCGGACCATGCGCTCAAAAAACAAAGAAACCACCAAAAAAAAAAATCCCACATTTGCCTGGCTTAGATAAGATCGTGAAGATTCGTGTCCTGGTAAGGCGGGCCAGCGGACTGAAGGACTGTCCAGGCCCAGACTGTGAATCCTAAATTAGGATGGAGCACAGATGTTACACCAACAGAAGCCTTGCTGATCGGCAGTGTGGCCTTGCAGCGAGCCAAGACGACCTGTGGACGTGTGGCCTCTATCTGGTCCTATGAAGGAACCACCTAGACCCCAGGTTTTGCTTTTGGCCGGGAAATGCCATCGTGGGCTGCCCTTCCTCTTGGGTAGAGAATGCTGCCTCTATTTTGCGAAGAAGTTTAGTGCACATTTATTTTTCACTAAGACCTGTCAGGGTCATTGTTGTACAGCAAGACCTTGTTTTATTTGTTGTTATTCCTGGAAAGGGAAGTTGTATAAAAGTTGTTTTTGTTTTATTACAGATTATGTATATTTTTAAAATTAGGGCTTATTTTGAAAAATGATGAGTTCGAGTCAACTGTATGCCAGTACATTCCAGAAAAAGTTAGTAACAGAGAAAATTCTTTTTGCTTAGCTAGCCTGGAGAAATTTTCTGAAAAAGTCAAAGTTTGATAGTTCCTTAATTATTAGTGCCTTTGTCTTAAAACTAACCAAAAACTGCTAAATAGTTTCATTATATAGGCTTAATAAACTTGGTTGCAACAAATAAAGTACTTAAACTAGTTAAAAAAAAAAACCTCTGAATTTAAGCTTCCTTTTGGGGAATAGAAGGCGGAGACACAGAAGAGGGAAGAGAGGAGGGTGCTGCCATAAGGCATTTGAGTGGCACCTAGTATCAGGAATGTCCTTAGGATCATATTAAATTAAAGCTTTCTCAAATTATGGGCCACAGAAATCCACTTTCAATATTGAACAACCGTGTAAAGATGCTTGTTAAAATGCTGCTACCAGGGTGAAAGTATGCCCATATAACTCAGTGAGACCAAGCAAGCAGCAAGGCCCAGGGACCTGGCTGGTAGGAAACATTGGAGGCAGCTGTTTATCTTATTCCTCTACGTCGAAGCTTTGGTGTCTGCACTGGCAATGCCCTCACAGAACACCCAGCAACGACTCTGTGTAACCACATCTGGCAGAGTCCCCGCCACGACTTCAGAAGGTTTCTGAAGTGTCTGCTTCAAGTCCCACCCCCGCCCCAGAACATCCTTTGCAATTTCTCTGGGGTGGGGGCCAGGCTTCCCCAGTGATTCTGATGTGCAGCCAGGGATGGAGTCAGTCAACTGATGGAGAAGAGGATGATGACTTTGATATTACTTCCTCTGCCTCTCTTGGGTGGGAGATAAGAAAAATAAAATAAATAAATAAATGAACAGGGTAAAAAACACTTCGGTGACCTGGTCAATATCTGAAAAAAACGCAACTTGCCTTTGTGCTACGCTTAAGAGTTTTATTTTGTTTTTTTTTTAAATTTATTTATTAAAAAAATTAAGAACAAACAAAAACATTAACATATAATTCCGTTGTACATATATATTCAGTAATTCTCAATATCATCATAGTTGCATACTCATTATTTCTTAGAATATTTGCATCAATTCAGAAAAAGAAATAAAAAGACAACAGAAAAAGAAATAAAACAATAACAGAAAAAAAAGATTATACCTACCATACCCCTTACCCCTCACTTCCATTTATCACTAGCATTTCAAACTAAATTTATTTTAATATTTGTTCCCCCTATTATTTATTTTTATTCCATTTGTTCTGCTTGTTTCTTGACAAGGTAGATAAAAGGAGCATCAGACACAAGGTTTTCACAACCACACAGTCACGTTGTGAAAGCTATGTCATTATTCAATCATCCTCAAGAAACAGGGCTACTGGAACACAGCTCTACATTTTCAGGCAGTTCCCTCCAGCCTCTCCATTACATCTTGACTAACAAGGTGATATCTACTTCATGCATAAGAATAACCTCCAGGACAACCTCTTGACTCTTTTTGGAATATCTCAGCCATTGACACTTTGTCTCATTTCACTCTTCCCCTTTTTAGTCGAGAAGTTTCTCTCAATCCCTTGATGCTGAGTCTCAGCTCATTCTAGGATTTCTGTCCCACGTTGCCAGGAAGGTCCACACCCCTGGGAGTCATGTCCCACGTAGACAGGGGGAGGGTGGTGAGACTGCTCGTCCTGTTGGCTGGAGAGAGAGGCCACATCTGAGCAACAAAAGAGGCTCTCTTGGGGGTGACTCTTAGGCCTATATTTTAAGTAGACTTGACCTGTCCTGTGTGGGGTTAAGTTTCATATGAACAAACCCCAAGACTGGGGGCTCAGCCTATAGCTTTGGTTGTCCACACTACTTGTGAGAATATCAAGAATTCAACTTGGGGAAGTTGAATTTTCCCCTGTTCTCACCATTCCCCAAAATGGTGAGACTTTTTTAAAAGGGACTTTGCAAATACTTTTCCACTCACTGATCGAATCACTCTGGGATTCATCGGGGCATCACTCTGGACAAACCAACAAAATCTCATGTCCTACCTGAGATTCCAAGTACTTATGGTGTTCAATCAAACTATCTACATAAGTTGTATTAGGAAATGCACTAGTCAAAATGTAAATTTTGAAACAAACATTTTTTGCTTTAGTCTCACACATAAGGTGACATTTTAAAATATTAATTACCATCTATTTTCAGCACCCTGCACTAATGACATTACTTTGTTCTTCCTCGTGCAAAACGCTTAAGAGTTTTTAAAGCATTTGTGTGGATATTCTGGCTGCACTCCTCAGTCCTGTGAGCAGGTATTGTTGTCACTGTGTTTGTGGTTGGAAAAAAAAACTGGCTCAGAGAGATCAGGTGAGGTGCCAAGGGACATGAGGTGGAGCCAGGGCTGAGCCCAGGCTTTTTGCTCTGGGCCTGAATCATTTATCTTGAGCAATGACCATCCCTTCTGCATTTTGTTCTCTGCTGCAATCGAGTTAGCGCGATTTTCTTATCTTTTTCTTACTCCCAGTGCAAATTGAGATGAGTGGAAATCGCTGAGAAAATACAAATTAACAGGGCAGCCCGAGAGTGGGGAAGTTTGGGACAAACTCAATTGGCTTTGAAGCATGAAACACTTCCAGATGCCCAAATCGTTTGCTGCTAGCTTCACTTTGGCAGTGACTCAAATAAAAGATTGTTTTCCAGTCACTGTGGTGGGAACTGAATTGAATATCTTTCCTTAGACTCTTTGGAAATGACCTTGAAAGGAAACCGAAGCTCGGTTTGCATTTACTGGTGGAAAACACTGCAGAGAAACAGAGGGTCGCTTGAAAGCAGTTTCAATACTTTCAAGTCTTAGCTTTTACTGAAAGACAGGTGAAGTTAAGTGTATGGAGAGAGATTTCTTTAATGGACAAACAAATAAATACAATTTCAAGTAAGAGCATTTTCCACAACTACTTGAAGAACTGCTGCCACCTCATGGAAAATTTTTATAAACTTCCAGTTTAGACAAGAATCATGTTTTCTCTCTTCCAGGGGTCATCCTCCATCACCTTCAGACCCAAATCCCTGGGATCATTGGCTTGCAAACTGCAGTTTTATATCATTGTGGGTCACTCTGAAGAGGGTGGGAATATCACAGAAATGATGGGGTTAGAAATGAAGAAATGTTATTATTTCTCTTTTTCAGTAAAGAAATATGATTTCAGCTGCAGTTGAAATTAGTCAAGATGGTTTAACTATTAAGAAAAATGTTCTCTTGAGCTCTTCATCTTTGTTATTATTTTTTAAATAATATACATAATATATTATATATATACCCCCCAATAAATTTGGTGGCATTAATTACATCCACAATGTTGTGCGACCATCACTACTACCTCTTTCCAAAAGTTTTTCATCACCCCAAACAGGAATTCTGTCCCCATTAAGCAATATCTCCCTTTCCCCATTCTCCCCAGTCCCTGGTAACCTTTCATCTATTTTCTAGCTCTATGAATTTGCCTATTCTAGATAGTTCATGTAAGTGGAGTCATCCAGTATGAATCCTTTTGTGTCTGGCTTACTGAACTCAACGTGATTTCAAGGTGCATTGACATTGTAGCATGTATCCGTAGCTGATACCTTTTTTATGGCTGAGTACTAGCCCCTCGAATATAGATACCATATTTTAACCATTCATCAGTTGATGGACTTTTGGATTGTTCCCAACATTTGATTTTTGTGAATAATGCCGCTATAGCGTATAAGAATCTCTTGAGTCCCCCATTGCAATTCTTTGGAGTATATATATACCTAATAGTGGAACTGCTGGGTCATATGGCGATTCTACGTTTAACTTTCTAAGGAACTGCCAAACTCATCCCTATAATTTATTTATTTATTTACATGGGTAGACACTGGAATTCGAACCCGGGTCTCTGGCGTGGCAGGCAAGAATTCTGCCATTGAGCCACCGTTGCACTGCCCTCATCCCTATTATAAGGAGAACAGACCGATGCTGGCTGAACACTGCTCACCCCTTCCTGCCTCTCTGCTTTTGCACACTCCTGAAATGCCTTTCGGGTAAGTTCTCTTTTTCAAAGCTCAGCTAAGGAATGGCTCCTTCAACGCACCCAAACGAATAAGTGGCATCCCCTTCTTTGTTTCTGCAGGCCACTGTGCCCACTGATGGTACAGTATTTATTAATGCAGTACTTCCTGCTGTAATACTTAATTAGTTTTATTGGAATAGTTTGTAGAGGGGTTGGATAGCATTATAGTTAAGAATTCCAACTCCAGGAGCCAGTGTGCAAATCCTTGCCCTGCCCATTACTAGCTCTATACCCTTCGCACTTAGCAGAGGGAGATAATAATAGTATCACCTCCAAGGATTGCTGTGATCATTAAATGAGTTGAGATTCATCAAGTGCTTATAACAGTGCCTGGCCTGCGGTAGGCATGACCGAGACCGAACCATTGATGCTACTTTCCAAATTGTAATTACCCCAAGCAAAACTGCTTTTTTCCCACCAGGCTGACTTTTTCTTTTTTATTTATTTGTTTATTTAAATACAAAAAACACAAAATAAACACAAACATTCCTATTTTGATCATTCCGTTCTACATATATAATCAGTAATTCACAATATCATCACATAGTTGCATATTCATCGTCATGATCATTTCTTAGAACATTTACCAGGCTGACTTCTTCAAAGGAGGATGGAACATTAGTCATCTCTGCATCCCTGGGGCCAAACAAAGTGTGTCAGGGAGGTGTTCAGTTGTGCTCAGTGAATGCATGCATGAATGAAATTTTTAAAACTTTATTGTCCATGTAAATATCGTCAAAATAAGGATCACAGAGTGTTTGGGTACAGGGAACCAACCACGGGGCAGTGGTTCTGATGAAGCAAATTGCCACAGTATACCAAACCCCAACCAATAATATTCCTGAAACCCCTAAAGAATATCCTGGGCTCTATCTAAAAATCTATACAAGTCTTACTTAGTAAGTTTACTTTTTCATAAATGTAAGGCCTCCAGATTGTTCCTATGCCAGATAAGCCTTGAAACCCAGAACCAGTCTCACTGAGAACATCAAGCAGTTTCATTCCTCTACCCCATAAAATTGACACCCCTTTCTAGCAAGAAGAAGTTCACTGATCATTGCCCAGATATCCCTGAAGATTGAGAGAACGATCAAATGAGAGGGAGGAGGTGTAACTGAGAAATTAAGATTTAACAAATGGTTATGACCACTAATATCATCATACAGATATTCCTTTTTAGTTTTTAGTGAATTAGAATAGCCAGAAGGAAATACCTGAAAAATTTTAACTTTAATCCAATAGCCTTGATCTTTGACAATGATTGTATAACTACATAGCTTTTATCGTGTGACCGTGTGGTTGTAAAAACCTTGTGACTAGCACTTCCTTTATCCAGTGTCTGCGTAAATGAGTAATAAAATAAAGACATGCATGAAAAAAAAATAGGTTGGGAATATGGGGGAAAATATCTCTGTATAAACTACAGGCTATAGTTATAGTACTACTTTAATAATCTTTCAGCAATTGTAACAAATGTAACTACTGTTAAAAAATAGTAGACTTACAAAAAAGGTGTTATCATCAATTGTAACAAATTTTCCATACCAATACAGAGATAGGCAAGAGTGAAGAAACTGCAGTGTAAAATGGTGCAATGCTTTGGAAGACAGCCCGGTACTTCCACAAATGTTAAAAATAGTTACTAAATGACCCAGGAATTCTACTTCTAGGTTTATACCCCAGGGAAAAGAAAACATGTCCAAACAAAAACTTGTGCATGAATGTTCATAGCAGCATTATTCATGACAGCCCAATAAAGTGGGAACAGCCCAAACGTCAGTCAGTGAACTGATGACTTGATAAACAAAGTGTGATCTAGCCACACCATGGGGTAATTTCAGCAATGAATGAAAAGAAATGAAATACTAATACCTGCTGAAACATGGAGAAACTTTGAAAATGTTCTACGAAGTGAGAGAAGCTAGTCACAAAGGACTACATATTGTAGGGCTCCATTTATATGGAATGTCCAGAATAGACAAATCTATTACAGAGATAGAAAGTAGATCAGTGATTTCCGAGGGTTTAGGGGCTGGGGGATAACGGTGTGACAGCTAATGGGAACAGGGTTTCTTTTTGAGTTGATAAAAATAATCTAAAATTGACAGTGGTGATGGTTGCCTAACTTTGTAAATATACAAAAAACTTTGAGTGAATTGTATGGTATGTGAATTATATTTCAATAAAGACTGTTATAAAGAATAAATTATGGGGGTTCAAGGGTAGTTCAGTGGTAGAATTCTCACCTGCCATATGGGAGACCCGGGTTTGACTTCTGGTCCATGCACTTCCCACACAAATAAATGAAAAACCAAACAAAAATTCAACAAATGGTGCTGCAATAAGGGGATACTCACATGGAAAAAGAATGAAATGTGATTCCCCACCATACAGTATACAAAAAAAAGAAGAAGAAATTATGGTATGTCTGTTTGATGGACTATTACAAGATTGTGTGTTTATGAAAAATTTTAAACCACAAAGGAAATGTTCATAACATGTTCCGTTAAAACAATAAGTATATGTGCTAATTGAAATGATGTATGTACTCCAGAAAAGCCATGTTTTAATCCTAATCCCATTTTGTAAAGGTAGCCGTTTCTTCTAATCCCTATTCAGTACTGTATGCTTGAAACTGTAATTAGATCATCCCCCTGGAGATATGATTTAATCAAGAGTGGTTGATAGACTGGATTAGATGGAGGCGTGTCTCCACCCATTTGGATAGGTCTTGATTAGTGTACTGGAATCCTATAAAAGAGGAAACATTTTGGAGAGAGAGCAGAGCAGAATGACATAGCCACGAGAAGCAGAGTCCACCAGCCAGCGACCTTTGGAGATGAGGAAGGAAAATGCCTCCCGGGGAGCTTCATGAAACAGGAAGCCAGGAGAAGAAGCCGGCAGGTGACGCCGTGTTCGCCATGTGCCCTTCCAGATGAGAGAGAAACCCTGAATGTGTTTGCCACATACCTTTCCACTTGAAAGAGAAACCCTGAACTTCATCAGGTTTCTTGAATCAAGGTATCTTTCCCTGGATGCTTTAGATTGGACATTTCTATAGACTTGTTTTAATAGGGACATTTTCTCAGCGTTAGAACTGTAAACTACAATTTATTAAATTCCCCCCTTTGAAAGCTATTCTGTTTCTGGTATATTGCATTCCAGCAGCTAGCAAACTAGAACAGCATGCAAAATTGTATACACAGCAGCATAACAAATATCTAAATATGTTTGTATATTTAGATGGTTGCCTGCCTAGCCTCCTTTTCCTCTTCCTCCAACCTACCAGAATGTGTGATTCTGGGGAAGCGTACCCCCACCTGGGGATGACTGGTCGTAGCCAGTGACAGTAATTCTGCTCCTTTGCAGGTCAGCACTGGCCACCTGGCCTGTGGCCTCCCCACTGACAATAAGCAGTCCAGGAGAGGGTGTGGTGGGGCCTGGGTTGTCCCAATCAGACCGAAGGGATGTCCTCAATCATCTCTCTACCCTAAGAGGTGAATGAGCAGCTTCTTAGAGGAGCTGTTGTGAAACCAGCCTTGGGATGAAGTCAGTGTCCTGGGTGACAAAGAAGAGAGCCATTCCTTCAGAATGCCAGCAAGCTGCATCAAACCACCCACCTGGCCACCTCTCTGGTTCCAGATTGCTGAGACCCTTAGTACATTTCCTTCTGTTTTAGCTCATTTGAGTCAGAGTGGGTTTTGTTTGCTGACAAAAGCACCCTAATACAATACGCATAGGAAAAAAAGAGGGAAAGGAAAAGTGTAAAAATGTAGATAGTAGGTATCTTTCGGTGGTGCAATTATGGGTACCAAGGTTTTGCAAATACTTTTGCCATCTTCCAGCTGCTTCTGATGCCAACTGCAAATACTGCAGTAACTCAGTCAATCCAATTCTGACTCTCACTTCCTGGAGTGAGGCCAGACGCCACAGGCAAAGGGCCATCCACAAGAGTGAACTGCAGACACCAGTTGTGAGTTTGGGGGCTCAGGTCACCTGCACTTTTTTTTTTCTTATGCTCCAGGCCACCTGCACTTTGGATTAACTAGTGACAAATTTGGGGGTTCCCACCACCTCTCGGTTTCGCTAATTCACCAAAATAACTCACAGAACTCACTGAAAGCACTATTCTTACGCTGGCAGTTTTATGATAGTAAAAGGGTGCAAATAAGAAGCCAAAAGAAGAGACACAGGGCAGGGTGTGGGAGGGTCTCCAAACGCAAGCTTCTATGTCCGGATGGAGTTTGAAGGCTTCACCCTCCTGGCTCGGTGCTGTCGTGACCAATGACGATGCTCTCTGGAGTTTCAGGTGTCCGTGTGTCCACGGCGCTTCACGACGTGGTATGACTGACGGAATCAGGGCCCATGTGGTTAAACTTCATCTTCAGAGGTTGGGGAGGTCCGGCTGCCATGGGCTCAAAGCCCCAACCCTCTTATCACATGGCTGGTCTTTGGGGTGCATCTGCCCCCATCCCGGGACTGCAGGTGTGGCTGGCTCCCCCCTGTCCTCTCCTTAGCCTAGACTATCAGCTATGTCCTGGGTCCACCATAAATTACAAAAGATGCTCCCATCACAGGAAACTACTAAATTGTAGAGGTAGGGACAAAGACCAGCCAAATTTTTCTTTACCGGTGGGTATTTTTTATCCCTCTTCGTATTTTCTATGTATTCCAACTTTTCTAAAATCGGCGTATATGATATTCTTATTTGGGGATGAAAGCAATACGAATTTTTTTGCTTTTTTCTTTAAAGAAAAAGAATGTTCAGGAATATGGGCCCATGCTCCCGTGGGTCTGTGTGATCAGTAGCATAAGGTGGAAATGATGCTGCGTCACTTCTGCTATTCAGTTATAGAAAGGACCATGGCTTCCACCTGGGTGCTTCTGGGGAATACAAGCTGCCAAGCTGTGAGTAGTCCCGGTGAGAAGACCAGGTGGTGACGAACTGAAGCCTCCGGCCAATAGCCACCAAGGCACTGAGGTTGGCCTACAATCACGAGGACGAGGTCGGAAGCATATTCCTCAGCCCCGGTCGGACCTTCGGATTGACTGCAGCCAGATGACAATTGACTGCCATCCCCTGAGACACTCTGAATTCAGCTGCTGCTGAATTCCTGCCCCTGAGAAACCGTAGAAGATAGCAGAGTACTTGTTCCACAACCTTTTTCTGAGTAACCCCCTTTGGGGAAACCGAGACTTCAGAAGCAAAAGCACCAGTACAAAAGGATGTTTATTGCGACTCTCTTTATTTTAAAAAAATATCGGGTATACTCTATTTTTATAAATTACGGTTGTGATATTTCATGGGACTATTGTGCAATTTTTAGTAGGAATGAGTTGGACCTATATATGTCAATCTGCAAAGATGCTCATGGCATCTTAAATGGAGGAAAGCCTGGAGTTGTAGGGCTGTGGTATGCTGGTTAGAATTGGTTATGTACCCCAGAAAAGACCATGTTCTTTTTTTTTTTATAGTGGTGGGAGTATTTATTTATTTATTTATTTATTCTCTATTTTTTAATTTTATTTATTTTTTAAAATATTTTTATTGTAAAAACTTAACAAACGTACAAACATTCTATACATGGTGTACAATTAATGGCTCACAATATCATCACATAGTTATGTAGTCATCATTACAATCATGTTTTGAACATTTGCATCGCCCCAGAAAAAGAAATAAAAAAAGAAAAAACTCATACATACCATACCCCTCACCCCCTCACTGACCACTAGTATTTCAATCTACTCTATTTTAACCTTTGCTCCCCTTATTGCTTGTTTACTTTTTATCTATATTTTTTTACTCATCTGTCCATACCCTAGATAAAAGGAGCATCAGACACAAGGTTTTCACAATCACACAGTCACATTGTGAAAGCTATATCATTATACAATCATATTCAAGAAACCCTGCTACTGGACACAACTTTATGGTTTCAGGTACTTCCCTCCAACCACTTCAATACATCATACACTAAAAAGGGAATATCTATATAATGCATAAAATAACCTTCAAGATAACCTCTTGACTCTGTTTGGAATCTCTCGGTCACTGAAACTTTATTTTGTCTCATTTCTCTCTTCTCCCCTTTGGTGGAGAAGGTTTTCTCAATCCTTTGATGCCAGTTCCTGTCATATCCCAGGATTTCTGTCCCACTTAGCCAGGGAGATTTATACCACTGGGATCATGTCCCGTGTGGGGGGAGGGCAGTGGGTTCACTTGCTGTTTTGGCTTAGAGAGAGAAAGGTCACATCTGAGCAACAAAAGAGGTTATCTGGGAGTGACCCTTATCCTTTGCAGGGATACATTTCATGGGGGTGAACCCCAAGATTGAGGGTCCAGCCTATTGATTTGGTTGTCCCCAAGATCTTGGTTCTAAATCATATATTGCCTGGTTCCAAATTCCAGTTCCATTATTAACTAGTTGTATGAAGTTGGATAATTTAACCTTGTTGGATAATTTAACCTTGTTGAATTTGGATAATTTAACCTTGATTTTCTTCATCTGTAAAATGGAGAGAATAATAGCATATACCTCACAAGGTTATTGAAAGGATTAAATATTTTAATAATACATCTAAAAGATTTTAAAAGTTTGACATGTATAAGCTCAGTAATTGCTAGGTTTTGTTATTGGATATAATTGTTTAAGTAAGAGGATTTGTCTTTGATGATTATAGATCTTCAATAAATGAAATCTTTGTACATCATAGGTATGGTTAATTTCTTGATTTTTAAAAACTTTTTTTATTAATTAAAAAAAATTACAGGGAAGAAACGCAAACATTCCCAATATGTGATCATTCCATTCTACATATAATCAGTAATTCACAATATCATCACATAGTTGCATATTCATCATCATGATCATTTCTTGGAACATGTGCATCTATTCAGAAAAAGAAATAAAACGAAAACAGAAAAAAAATTTTTACATACCATACCCCTTACCCCTCCCTTTCATTGATCACTAGCATTTCAAACTAAATTTATTTTAACATTTGTTCCCCTGTTATTTATTTATTTACTATTTTTAATTAATAAATTAATTTTTATTTGTTTATTTATTCATTTAGTTAGTTTTTGTAAAAGAAACAAAATAAAACAACATACATAATCAGTAATTCACAATATCATCTCTTAGTTGCGTATTCATCATTTCTTAGAACATTTGCATCAACTCAGGAAAAGAAACAAAAAGACAACAGAAAAAGAAATAAAACAAACACAGGAAAAAAAAAAAAAGATTATACCTACCATACCCCTTCCCCCTCGCCTTCACCGATCACCAGCATCTCAAACCAAATTTACTTTAACATTTGTTCCCCCTATTATTTATTTTTATTCCATATGTTCTACTCCTTTGTTGACAAGGTAGATAAAAGCAGCATCAGACACAAGGTTTTCACAATCACACAGTCACATTGTGAAAGCTATATCATTATACAATCATCTTTAAGAAACATGGCTACTGGAACACAGCTCTACATTTTCAGGCAGTTCCCTCCAGCCTCTCCATTACATCTTGACTAACAAGGTGATATCTACTTAATGCGTAAGAATAACCTCCAGGATAACCTCTTGACTGTGTTTGGAATCTCTCAGCCATTGACACTTTGTCTCATTTCGCTCTTCCCCCTTTTGGTCGATAGGTTTTCTCAATCCCTTGATGCTGAGTCTCAGCTCATTCCAGGATTTCTGTCCCACGTTGCCAGGAAGGTCCACACCCCTGGGAGTCATGTCCCATGTAGACAGGGGGAGGGTGGTGAGACTGCTTGTCCTGTTGGCTGGAGAGAGAGGCCACATCTGAGCAACAACAGAGGCTCTCTTGGGGGTGACTCTTAGGCCTAAACTTTAAGTAGACTTGACCTATCCTGTGTGGGGTTAAGTTTCATATGAACAAACCCCAAGACTGGGGGCTCAGTTTATAGCTTTGGTTAAGACCATGTTCTTTTAATCCAATTTTGTGGGTGCAGACCTATTGTGGGTGCGACCTTTTTTGATTTGGTTGTTTCCATGGAGATGTGAACCAAGCAATTGAAGATGGGTCTTGATCCTTTTATTGGAGTCTTCTATGAAGAGAATAAAAGACAGAAAACACAGAGAGAGACGTACAGAGAGCAGAGAAGTGAAACCAAGTGAAGGACACAGAGAGACAGAAATGCCCTGGGAGAAATAAGCAAAGACCCAGAGAAGCCCAGAGACATTTTAGAGAGAAGGGCCAGCAGATAACACCATGTGCCTTCCCATGTAAAAGGAACCCTGGATGCCATTAGCCTTTCTTCAGTGAAGGTATCCTCTTGTGGATGCCTTAATTTAGACATTTCCCATGGCTTTAGAATTATAATTTGTAACTTAATAAATCCCCATTATTAAAAGCCAACCCATTTCTGATATATTGCATTCTGGCAGCCTTAGCAAACCAAATGAGTATGGTGTCTGTGGCAGGCATTTCTGGAAGCCTCCAGAATATCTATATTCCCACCTTGCCTTATTCATAGGGTGTATGCCTGCTTAAAAAGTAAATCGTGATTTCCTAGCTCCCTTGCAGCCAGGCAACACCACATGATGTGTAATGGCTAATGCGATGTAAACGGAAATCAGCTGGGAAGAACTGGGAAAGCTATTGTTTTTCTAAAAGCAGGTATTGCACTTTTAATCAGTCAGCTGACCCGTGCCTCTTCCTCCTCGCCCTCCCTCTGTTTTCCTGCCTGGGACATAAACTCAATGCCCGGAAGGCTGAAGCCACCTTGTGACCACGGGGACCCGAGTCATCCTCCAGGGATGGAGAGCACAGATGGAGCAGAAGCTTTAGCAACCACAGCAGCTGGTACCATCTAACCCTGAGCTTCCTGTCACCTGGGGAAAGTGCAGCCCCTTTCTTATTGAAGCCACTGTTTATAGCTGCTGGATACTACCTTAATTGATTTACCATATGATCCATTTTCGTTTAAAGGAAAACAAGAGGAAAGGATTATAAGTGTGTGAATGTGTATGTGTGTGATCAGTTATATGAGCATCGAGATTTAAAAATTTTTTTATTTTTAAAATTTTTGTTTGCATAAAGGTGTTGATGGCTCTCTATCATTTACAGTGTTACATCAAACATTTATTCCTTTTATGATAAAATATGGTAATGCCCCAAAACTTTTAGATAAGGAGGGAAGAAGGAAAAAGGGTACGACGATGTCCTGCAATGATCTGTCATCACTCAGCTGGCCCCAACTCAGGGTGCTCTGGGCCCTGTCTTTGGGGTGTGCTGGGCAGAGTGTGGGTGAAGACTAAGGAAACCTGAGACTCAGTAGAGTCAACACAGGAGCTGCGGGCTGTGCAGCAGCTCTGGGGAAAGGGCCAGCTCCAGCCTCATCACCTAGCACAGCAGGCATCATGTGGCCATCAGGGCCCCACTGTAAGGGACAAGAGGCCCCGAGGGGCAGGTGCTGCCTGGCAGAGAAGGGGAGCAGCCGGAGCCAGGCAGATGGCTGGGGGAGCACAGAGTGAGGGCAGGGCGGGCTCGGCAGGGGCCCTGACGAGTGCTTGGGCCAGAAAGCCAGAGGAGGGACAGCAGTGGCAAGGTGCTCCAGACCTAGGTACAAGGGGGTCCTTCCCCTCGGGAGCAGAGCCCAGTTACCCTCCCTGCTCTGGGAATCTGGGCTTGCAGCTGGAGTCCACCGTCCACTCACCTGTGCAGGGCTGGGCTCGCAGGGGACAGGTGACAACCAAAAAATCATGCCATGCACATGATCTACGCCTTCTCGGGCACCTTCAGGGCACCTCCCCTGGGCCCGGCCCCTGGCCTCTGCTGTAGAGCGAGGGTCGAGGGTGCTGCATGCCTGGCCCAGCACCCACAGCTGCCGTCCTGCTCCTACGGCCACTTGGCGGCAGCCAGGACTTGCCCGGTGTCTCTGCCTGCCTAAGCAGCGTCCTCATTCATGTCTCAACGTCTTAGAGCGCTGGCCTGCATTGCTTCCGCTCTCAGGAGCTCAGAGAGGCGGGGACCAAGCAGAGAGCAGCTGGGGTTGTTCAAATGTCGGCAGTGGCCTCCTCAGGAGCCGAGGGACGTGGCCATTTTCCTGAAAGTGGATCTGATTGCTCACTGCACCTCTGCTTCCTCCTCCTCCTCCTCCCTCTCAAGGGCCTTCTCTCTGCAGCCCTTACTCGGGATCGGGATCGAATGAACTCAGCCTCCTTGATAATCATCCTGGCTCCTACGGGCTGCCAGATAAAATACAGCTTGCCCAGTTAAATCCGCATTCAGCTAAGCAACAAACCGCTCCTCCGTCTAAGTTATGTGCCAAACACTGCATGGAAATAACCTGCACGAGAAAAATTATCCGTTGTTTATCTAGAAGTCAAATGTAACTGAGTGCCCTGTGTTTTTATTTGCTAAGTCAGGTAATCTTATCCGGAGATGGCTCGGTTTTCAAAGCTCTAATCAGATTTCCCAGAAAGGAAAGAGGAGGAGGAGAGAGACAAAAGGAAAGAAAAGAGCAAAACCAAAACACCCCACGGAGAGACTGAACAGCTGCTTCTCCTCCGTGTCTGGTGGCCGAGGGGCCTCCCCTGTGGGTACAGAGACTGGTGTCCCTGAAGAGACAGCTGGGTTGGGCAGGGCCACCTGGGTGCCAGTGCTGGCTCAGCCATGTTTGCATGGCTGCTCAGACAAACACCATGCAATGGTCGCCTTAAACAATGGCGATTGAAAGGCTCACAGTTTTGAGGCCAGGAGAGAGGTCAAAGTCCTGGGGCTGGCTGCTGGTAATCCTTGGTCCTGCCTCTCCCACCTGCAATGCACAGGGCAGCCTCTCCTGGCCTCTCACTTCTCTTCCGGATCCCGCTGAATTTCAGCTTCTCGCTTCTGTGGCTTTTTCTCGGCCTGAATTTCATTCCGTTTGTAAGGACTCCAGTCATAGGATTAAGTCCCATCCTGATTAAGGTGGGCCACACCTTAACTAAGGTAACCTCATCGGAGTCCTATATCCAATGGGCTCACACCCACAGGAATGGAGCAGTTGCAGAACGTGTTTTCTGCGGCACATGTCTCCCAGCCACCACGACCACCAAACCTCCTTGGGCAGTTTCTCCGTCTCCCTAGGCTCCAGCTCCTCACCTCTAAGGATCCAAAGGCTCTGAAGTCTTGGCTTCAAGCACCCATTCGTTCAATGCGCTCACTCTAGCACCCCTCTGTGGGCCTGTGGCCAGCTGTCCGCAGGTGGAGGCTGCAGATGCTTAAATGGATCACCCCAATCCAGGGAGACAGAATTCCTGCCATCTGCCTCCAAATGGAGACACTCTCAGCCCCCACTGAGCCCCCTAGACCTGTCCTCTTACCTGGACCAGCAGCCCCCAGGGTACCTGCAGAAGCTGCCTACTGGTGACGCTGGTGCAGTGCCCAGCGGTGGCACTGCCATCCCCACGGCCCCTCCCCGACTGGACTTGTGGAGTGACCTGCCTTCCCCTGGGCCCTTTGGGAAGGGGTGAGGCAAGCTGGGGACCTCCAGACACCCTCAGACCACCCGGGCAGGCCGGCAATGAAACTGAGCTGGGTGTCTTCCCACAGCAGGCCAAGGGTGGTGTGTCTCCACCACCTGCTTTCTCCAGCATGGACAGAGAGCGGAAAAAATGGAAGGAGGGAATTGATCTGGAGGAACAGGTGGGCAGCCTATTCATTCTCCACCCAGCGGCCAGTGTGATTTTTTTTTTTTCTTTTTTTTACCTAAGTCCACACTGGCCATGTCCCTCCCCTAACTTTGAATGAAATCTGATTTCTGGAGGCTTTCCCCAGTCTGGCCTCGGGTCCAGTCTTGTCTCCCGGCTCCTCCCCTTCACCCATCACCTTCGCAGGAAAAGGCAGCCCTCCGCCCAGTTCTTCCCCACCTCGGGCCAGCAAGAGCCGGTCCCTCTGCCTGGAGGGTGTGTCTTCCAGCCCTGCCTGGGTGACTTCTACTAAGCCTTAAGGACTCAAGGTCGGTGTCAGCTCTGCAGAGACGTCTTCCCTGGCAGCTGCCGTCTCCCCACTAGTCACCATATCTTGCTCGTTCCCGTCGACACCCTTTTCTTAACTTGTAGTTTCATGTTTGCTTGTTTACCGGTCATCTCCCCAGCTAGCCCCTCAGAACCAGGAGGAGCGGGGTCTCGTAGACGCAGGCCACCTGCCACTGCACTTGGCAGAGAGTAGAAGCTTCAGGAACGCTCAGTCAGTGAATAAATAAACCAAGAGATCGCTTCTCCAAGGGGCTTGGCCTTTGGGGGAAGACATTTCAGCCCTTGATTGCCGTCGAGCCAATCCGAGTGGCGCGGAAGATGGACATGCCACGCCCTCAAGCTCCGCAGGCCCCGCCCCTCTTGCTGAGCCGCTTCCGACTCTCTCTTTAGGAGCTCATCAGACAATGCAGGAGGGAACCGCGTGGGCCCTGCGTTCCACCTCCCTGGGGGGGGGGGATGTGGGGGGGATGTGAGGGGGTTCTGCCTGCCCCCAGCTCTATTAGCCTCTCCTTTTATAGGAGGTGGGGGCAGCGCAAAGGAAAAGAGAGAAGGGGGGAGGCCCAAGTAAGGGGAGCCGAACCAAGCTGCAGCCACTGGGCTGCCAGACTCACGGGGACTACTCTCTGGGAACAATGGAGAGTTGGGCCAAAACAAAAGGAGAAAAAGTAGAAGCTTCAAATGGGAGGGCAATCTCAACATGATAAAGGATATTTATGAAAAGTCCACAGCAAATTTCATACTCAATGGTGAAAGAATGCAAGTTTTCCCCTTAAGATAAGGAACACTAAGATAGGAACAAGACAAGGATGTCCACTGTCCCCATTGTCATTCAACATTGTACTGGAAATTCTCGCCAGACCTGTCAGGCAAGAGAAAGAAATAAAAGGCATCCAAATTGGAAAGGCAGAAGTCAACTTATCCTTATGTCCACATGGCATGATCCTATAAATAGAAAACCCCAAAGAATCCATGAGAAAATTACTCTAACAAATAAATGAATCCACAAGGATAAGCCTGAAGATATTAGTCGGGTTTCTATATACCAGTAATGAACGATCTGAAAAGGAACTCAAGAAAACAACTCCATTTACATAGCATCTAAAAAAAAATCTAGGAATAAATTTAACCAAGGAGGTGAAAGATTTGTACATTGAAAACTGCAAAAGATTGCTGAAAGAAATGTAAAAAGACCTAAATAAATGGAAAGGCAGCCCATGTTTGAGGATTGGAAGATTTAATACAGTTCAGATGTCAATACTGCCTAATGCAATCGACAAATTCAATGCAATCCTCTCAAAATCCCAACAGCTATTTTTGGGGCTATAGAAAAGCTGATTCCCAAATTCATATGGAATTTTACGGGCCCCGAATAGCCAAAACGATTTTGAAAAAGAACGAAGTTGGAGGACTCACACTCCCTGACTTCAAAACATACTACAAAACTACGGTAATTAAAACAGCTTTGGTACTGGAATAAGGGTGTACATACAGACCAAGGGGATAAAATTGAGAGTCCAGAGATAAATTAGCACATCTGTGGTCAGTCACATTCAACAAGGATGCCAAGTCCACTTAGTGAGGGAAGAATAATCTCTGCAACAAATGGTAGTGGGACAACTGGAAATCAACATGCAAAAGATTGACTGGTAGATCTCTTCCTCTCAACATATATAATAATTAATTCACAGTGGATCAATGGCCTAAATATAAGAGTGAATATTATAAAACACTTACAAAAAATATAGGGAAATATCTTCGACCTTGCAATAGACAATGGGTTTTTAGAATTTTTTACCCCAACAGCAAAAGCAATAAAAGAAAAAAATAGATTTTAGATTTTTCCTTTTATAGATTTTTTTTACCTTTCTTGTTTTCATTTTAAATTGGTTTATAAAGCATATTGTACAAACAGGCTTTACGATGATTACTTAGATTTTTTAAGTTATTGTTATGCCTATGGATAAGCTAAGATATCCATTTTAGGTGGATAAGATTTTCATATGTTAATTGTAAAAATATTTGCATTTTCATATTTTCCTGAAATCAGGAAAGTAACGTTTAGTAACATAGGAATGAATATTTGTAAGAACTTTCTACCTGATATTTGGAGAACATTTACAGTTTTGACAGCTGATCAAATGGTATCTAAGTAAGTGTTGAATATACTTAGAATTTAAGAACTTTGCTATCTGAGTTCGTAGAGTTTTTTCCTTGTTGCCTTAAATTTTAAATTGGTTTCTGAAACACTGTGCAAACACAGGCTTTACAATGATTATATGGATACTTTATTTAAATATGCCTGTGGGTAAGCTAACTAAGATATCCATTTTTGGTGGTTCTAAATATATAGTTTGTTTCCTGATATAAAAAAAATAAAAGAAAAAAATAGGTAAAAGGGACTTCATCAAAATTCCGTCCATCAAAGAACATTATCAAGAAAGTGAAAAGACAACCTACAGCATGGGAGAAAGTATTTGGAAACCGTATATGTAATAAGAATTTAGTCTCCAGAAAATATAAAGGATTCCTATAATTCAACAACAAAAAGGCAAACAACCCAATTTAAAAATGGGCCAAAGATTTGAATAGCCATTTCTCCAAAAGAAAATATTTAAATAGCAAATAAATATAAAGGATGCTCAACATCATTACTATTACAGAAATGCAAATTAAAACTGCAATGAGATACTGCTTCACACCCACCAGGATGGCTATTATTGAAAAAAATGAAAATGGTAAGTGTTAGCAAGGATATGGAGAAACAGGAACCCCTGTACACTGTTGGTGGCAATGTAAAATGGCACAGCCACTGTGGAAAAGTTAGGCAGTACCTCAGAAAGTTAGACATAGAATTACCATATATTCCAGCAATTCCATTTCTGTGTATATACCCAAAAGAACTGAAAGCAGGGACACAGACAGACATTTGCACATCAGTGCTCATGGCAACATTATTCAAAATAGCCAAAAGGTTGCTTCCAGGTTGTTCTGGAAGCAACCTGTTCTAGTTTGCTAGCTGCTAGAATGCAATATACCAGAAACAGAACGACTTTTAAAAAGGGGAATTTAATAAGTTGCTAGTTTACAGTTCTGAGGCTGAGAAGATGCCCAATTAAAACAAGTCTATAGAAATGTCCAATCTAAGGCATCCAGGAAAAGACACCTTGATTCAAGAAGGCCGATGAAATCCAGGGTTTCTCTCTCAAGTGAGAAGGCACATGGCAAACACAGTCAGGGCTTCTCTCTCAGCTGGAAGGGCACATGGCGAGCAAGGCATCATCTGCTAGCTTTCTCTCCTGGCTTCCAGCTTCATGAAGCTCCCAGGGAGGCGTTTTCCTTCTTCATCTCCAAAGGTCACTGGCTGGTGGACTCTCTGCTTCTTGGTGCTACAGCATTCTCTGCTCTCTCCAAATCTACTTTCTCCAAAATGTTTCCTCTTTTATAGGACTTCAGAAACTTATCAAGACCCACCCAAGTGGGTGGAGACATGTGGTCACCTAATCCAGTTTAACAACCACTCTTGACTAAATCACATCATCCAGGAAGAGAATCTGATTACAGTTTCAGACACACAGTATTGAATAAGGATTATTCTACCTTTATGAAATGGGATTTTGATTAAAACATGCTTTTCTAGGGTCCATACATCCTTTCAAACCAGCACACAATCCGAGTGTCTTTCAACAAAAGAATGGAAAAGCAAAATGTGAGGCAGCCATACAATGGAATATTATTCAGCCGTAAAAAGAAGTGAAATGTTGGTACATTGTATCTTGAAGACATCAAGCTGAGTGAAATAAGCCAGACACCAAAGGACAAACATTGCATGGTGTTCTAGTTTGCTAGCTGCCGGAATGCAACACACCAGAGACGGATTGGCTTTTAATAAAAGGGGATTTATTTTGTTGGTTCTTCAGAGGAAAGGCAGCTAACTTTCCACTGAGGTTCTTTCTTACGTGGAAGGCACAGGATGGTCTCTGCTGGTCTTCTCTCCAGGCCTCCGGGTTCCAACATCTTTCCCCGGGGTGACTTCTTTCTGCATCTCCAAAGGCCTGGGCTGAGCTGCAAGTGCTGAGATGAGGAATACCGAGCTGCTTAGCTGTGCTACGTTGCGATCCCTCATTTAAGCACCAGCCAATTAAGTCAAATGTCACTCATTGTAGCAGACACACCTCCTAGCAGACTGCAGATGTAATTAGCAGCAGATGAGGTTCACGTACCATTGGGCCATGTCCGCAGCAAAAAGACTAGGTATGCTCACCTGGCCAAGTTGACAGCTGAATCTAACTAACACACATGGTTTCTCTTATATGAGCTCATACATGAACCAGCAGGAGTTCATCAGAGCTCTGGAAGCCTTCCTCCAAAAGCCTGGGAAGCTGAGAGTTCCGGAATGGGTAGACACAGTCAAGCTGGCCCAGCATAAAAAGCTTTCTCCCTCGGATGGGGACTGGCTCTACATTCGAGCTGCTTCCACAGCGTGGCACCTGTCCCTCGGGGTCGTAACCAAGATGCCCAGGGGATGTCAGCCCTGTGGCACCAGGCCCACCCGCTTCAGTCAAGGCTTCAGGAGCTTGGCATTCCAGGTCCTCCAAGCCCTGGAGGGGCAGAAAACGATGGAAAAATGGGAACCACAGGGACAGAGAGATGTGGACAGAATAGCTGGACAAGGGACAGCTGCCAATTAAAAACAAAACAAACCGAAACAGGAAAGATGATGTTGTTTTAATAAATTGCCTCATTCATTAAAAAAAAAAAGTCAGGGGTAGGACAGATTTCCTGACTAAGGAAGTCAGGTATCTCCAAGACTTCATAGTATGAAGTCTGAAAGGCTATGGAGAGGAGAATGACATTGTTTTTGTAGGGGCTTATTTAGGACATATCAGGAACTTGTGTTTTCAGACTGTGTGCGATATGTTATTTTTCAGGGGATAATAACACGTTTTAAGTGCTATAAGAGCTTGCAAAGGTTACGTTCCTGTGTCATCTTGCCACGTTTTGGCGTCCTGTTGCTTGGTCAAGCCAGCGCTGGACTGACTGCTACTGTGAATGCCGTCTACACATAGCTCCACGGTGGCTCGGGGAAGCTGTGAGAGCAGATGACCCATCAGCGAGCTCATAAAGCAGGTGCAGAAGTTTGAAAAATTTGTCAGGCAAAGGAAAGGGGTAGAGCCAGACAGGCAAAAGGCCTGGGCAGAGGCCTGGAGGGGTGGGAGGTCCTAGAATGCTCTGAGGACAGTGAGGGGGTACGGCTTGGCTGGAGCCCAAGGTACCCCAGGAGATGCAGAGGGGGTGAGTGAGTGGGGCTGGGCCTCAGATGCCAGAGTGAGGATTTACTCCTGGGTCAGCAGAGACCGCAGAGTTGGCTGAAGCAGGCATGGGGCACATATGCAACTGAAGTGAGGATGTCTCTTCACTACTTCATTTTCTTTTTCAGATGCCAGTTTCTTTTTTTTAATTTATTAATTAAATATGAAACTTAACCCCACGAAGGATAGGTCAAGCCTTCTTAAAATTAGGCCTAAGAGTTACCCACAAGAGAACCTCTTTTGTTGCTCAGATGTGGCCTCTCTCTCCAGCCAACCCAGCAAGCAAACTCACCACCCTCCCCCTGTCTACATGGGACATGACTCCCAGGGGTGTGGAACTTCCTGGCAACGTGGGACAGAAATCCTAGAATGAGCTGAGATTCAGCATCAAGGGATTGAGAAAAACTCTAGAATGAGCTGAGAATTAACATCAAGGGATTGAGAAAACCTTCTCAACCTAAAGGGGGAAGAGTGAAATGAGACAAAGTGTCAAAGGCTGAGAGATTCCAAGCAGAGTAGAGAAGTTATCCTGGAGGTTATTCTTATGCAATAAGTAGATATCACCTTGTTATCCAAGATGTAATTGAGAGGCTGGAGGGAACTGCCTGAAAACGTAGAGCTGTGTTCCAGTAGCCATGTTTCTTGATGATGATTGTATAATGATATAGCTTTCATTTCACAGTCACAATGTGACTTTGTGATTGTGAAAACCTTGTGTCTGATGCTCCTTTTATCTACCTTGTCGACAGATGAGTAGAACATATGGAATAAAAATAAATAATGGGGGGGAAAATGGTGAATTCTTTGTAATGTGAAATACATTTCAATTAAGATGTTTTTTAAAAAGCAAAAGCTTGGGGTGGTAGGGTGCAAGGGTAGTTCAGTGGTAGAATTCTTGCCTGCCATGTGGGAGACCCGGGTTCAAATCCTGGCCCATGCGCTTCCCACACAAACAAGCAAGCAAGCAAAAACAAACAAATGAAAAACCAAGCCATAAAGGAAAAGTTCAACAAATGGTGCTACAATAAGGGGATACGCACATGGAAAAAGAATGAAATGTGACCCCCGCCATAGATGCAACAAAAAAAAAAAGAAAAGAAAGAAAATGTTTGCTTTGTTTCTTGCCACGTGTTTGAACTCCCCACATCCTATAATCAACATCAGCGTCCCTTAAAACAGCCCACCTAACAGGCAGGACCCAGGCAGGAAGAGGTAGGAGACTGCTGCTGCTGGACATTACAAAATCACTGCCTTGTCTACACTGCTGCAGAGAACAGTGAAAAATACTCTATTCTCAACGTCTACATCACAGCCATCAAAAAGATCTTTTTTGGGCACTGTCAAGCTTTACAACCCTACAAAGTAAGTATTATTTCTTCATATTCCAGATGACGAATCTGAGGTTCAAAACAATAAAGGGCTGTATTCAGGGTTACATAACTGGAAAAAATAAATACGAGGCCAGGATTCAAAACCAGTTTCTCCTGATTCAAAAAACGCAGGCCACTAGGCCTGTCCGCACATGGGTCCCCCTCTTGGCCCAAGGCATTGCCGGGGAGGCTCTGACAAGGGGGAGGCAATGTGCAGTTGGTGGGGAGCCCCTTTTCCAGTCTTCCCCATGTTCGACAGAGAATGATAGAGGTACATTTGCAGAGAAAAAATAAATGGGTGCCAATTAGTTCAGGTCTGCTCAGACCAGAGATTCCACTCAATCCATAAGAAAAGGCCATCAGCCTTCCGTGGCTGGAAGGACCAAATGCGCGTGCACACACACACACACACACACACACACACACACACACACACACAAGTGTTAGAGGTATTACAATCCTCAATGAGAGCACAATGCTTAGCTCATGGATATTAAGAAACTGGCATCTGATGCGCCGATGAATCCCAGAGTGATTCGTTCTGTGAGTGGAAAAATATTTGCAAAGCCCCCTTTGGGGAATGGTGAGAGTGGGGAGAAATGCAACTTCCCTAAGTTGAATTCTTGATATTCTCACAAGCAGTGTGGACAACCAAAGCTATAGGCTGAGCCCCCAGTCTTGGGGTTTGTTCATATGAAACTTAACCCCACACAGGATAGGTCAAGTCTACTTAAAATTTAGGCCTAAGAGTCACCCCCAAGAGAGCCTCTTTTGTTGCTCAGATGTGGCCTCTGTCTCCAGCCAATACAACAAGCAAACTCACCACCCTCCCCCTGTCTACGTGGGACATGACTCCCAGGGGTGTGGACCTTCCTGGCATTGTGGGACAGAAATCCTAGAATGAGCCGAGACTCAGCATCAAGGAATTCAGAAAAACTCTAGAATGAGCTGAGACTCAGCATGAATGGATTGAGAAAACCTTCTCGACCAAAAGGGGGAAGAGTGAAATGAGACTGAGTGTCAATGACTGAGAGATCCCAAACAGAGTTGAGAGGTTGTCCTGGAGGTTATTCTTACGCATTAAGTAGATATCACCTTGTTAGTTAAGATGTAATGGAGAGGCTGGAGGGAACTGCCTGAAAATGTAGAGCTGTGTTCCAGTAGCCATGTTTCTTGAGGATGACTGAACAATGATATAGCTTTCACAATGTGACTGTGTGATTGTGAAAACCTTGTATCTGATGCTCCTTTTATTTACCTTGTCAACAGACGAGTAGAACATATGGAATAAAAATAAATCATAGGGGGAACAAATGGTAAAATAAATTTAGTTTGTAATGCTTGTGATAAATGAAAGTGAGGGGTAAGGGGTATGGTATGTATAATCTTTTTTTTCTCCGTTATCACTTTATTTCTTTTTCTGTTGTCTTTTTATTTCTTTTTCTAAATCGATGCAAATGTTCTAAGAAGTGATGAATATGCAACTATGTGATGATATTGAGAATTACTGATTATATATGTAGAATGGAATGATATCTTAATGGTTTGTTTGTTTGTTGTTAATTTTTTTAAATTAAGTTTCATATAGGGGGCTCAGCCTATAGCTTTGGTTGTCCACACTGCTTGTGAGAATATCAAGGAATTCACCAATTTTTAAATTCCCAAACACCCCCCTTTCCCCTGTAAAGCGAGCTTTAATGTTGGAATGACACACAGAGACACCAGGCATGGTGCTCCCATGGGTGGGTTCTGGAGGTGGGGTAATGTCAGATGTCTGGCGTCATCGTGGAAGGAGATCTTAGAGAGCAAGGGATCGCTCATTTTCTAAGCTTTGCACAGAGCAGTTTATTTATTCATCCATTTGGCTTATATCTATTGAGTACTTCTTAAGTCCCAGGTTCTGTGGCAGGTGTTAGGACATAATGGTAAACAAGAGGGACACGGTACCTTCCATATGCTGTAGCAGGGGAGACAGCCAGAAAAGAATTATCCCAAAACAAAGTTATTACAAATGAGAGGAATAAAATGATGAAAAAAGAGAAAAGGATGAAATTGCAAAATGACAAGGTGGCAGTACGTTCTTTAGACTGGTCGTCTGGAAAGCGTTCTTGGAGCAGGTGACATTTCAATGTAAAGGACAGGAAGGAGCTGCCACACGGAGCTGGGAAGGAGAAGAGGGTGGTTCAGCCTGTGGCCGGTTTGAGGAAGTGAAAGAGGATCCCGAACCCTTGTGGCAGCACGGTGGTACCGAGAAGAGCTGGGACAGGCAGCTGGCAGGGACCAAACCACACAGGGCCCTGTAGGCTGCTGGGTCTTGATTTCATTTGTGCCTCAGCTTCCGCCTACTTTCCCACCTCTGTGTGCTCAAACTTGGATCGAGTCCCTTTCCCCCGATACTCAGTTTCCCCACTGAAAAAATCATTGTTGATATTATTCTCCTAAGGAGTATTCAGCTTCCATTGAGCCACTTAAATGGATGCCTTAGAAGAGGCGCTACCCTAAAGAATTAAAATCATAAACAGTGAGTAAAAAAAAGTATTCGGGGGAATGGCGAGAAAGGGGGAAAATTCAACTTCCCCAAGTGGAGAATTCTTGATATTCTCACAAGCAGTGTGGACAACCAAAGCAATAGGCTGAGCCCCCAATCTTCGGGTTTGTTCATATGAAACTTAACCCACAAAGGATAGACGAAGCCTCTTCAAAATTAGGCCTAAGAGTCACCCCCAGAAAACCTCTTTTATGCTCAGATGTGGCCTCTGTCTCTCAGCCAACACGACAAGCAAACTCACTGCCCTCCCCCTTGCTACATGGGACATGACTCCCAGGGGTGTGGACCTTCCTGGCAACGTGGGACAGAAATCCTAGAATGAGCTGAGACTCAGCATCAAGGGATTGAGAGAACCTTCTCGACCAAAAGCAGGAAGAGCAAAATGAGACAAAATAAAGTCAATGACTGAGAGATTCCAAACAGAGTCGAGAGGTTATCCTGGAGGATATTCTTATGCATTAAATAGATATCACCTTTTTAGTTAAGGTGTAATGAAGAGGCTGGAGGGAACTGCCTGAAAATGCAAAGCTGTGTTCCAGTAGCCATTTTCTTGAAGATGATTGTAAAATGATATAGCTTTCACAATGTGACTGTGTGATTGTGAAAACCTTGTGTCTGATGCTACTTTTATTACCTTATCAACAGACGAGTAAAACATATGGAATAAAAATAAATAATAGGGGAACAAATGTCAAAATAAATTTAGATTGAAATGTTAGTATCAATGAAGGGGAGGGGTACGGAGTATGGCATGTATGAATTTTTTTCTGTTTTCTTTTTCTTTCTTTTTCTGAATTAATGCAGATATTCTAAGAAATGATTATGATTATGAATATGCAACTATGTGATGATATTGTGAATTACTGATTATATATATAGAATGGAATGATCATAAGTTAAGAATGTTTGTGTTTGTTTGTTGTTATATATATTTTTTAATTTAAAAATTAATAAAAAAAGAAAAAGATATAGACTTCCAGGTCAAGAGGGCGGCTTAACAACGTGCACATTTAAGTTCGTCCTCCAGAACAACTACTAAATAACCAGAAACAGTACAGAACAGCTCCCCGAGCCATGATAGTGACCGGACACACAGCGTACCCCAGTCTAGACCAGCTGGACTAGCTGCGGGCACCCCCCAGAACCGTGAGTTCCCAAAGCTGCGGTGGCCAGCGCCCCTCCCCCCAGGCCGCTTCCCAGAGGGGAAAGGAAAGGACTTTACCAGCAGCAGGGACTGGGAACAATCAAACGCCAATTGTGAAACTAATTAACAAATTCTGACTACTAAAAATAGGCCCCCAGCTTAGGTGAACCTGATCAAAGCGGAGGTTGCTCATTTTTGCCCCGGCGCCAAGGGGGCAGGACTGACAGAAAAACGGAAAAAAAAAAAAAGAAGGAAACAGAGGTTTTTGTGGCTGTGTATCTACAAAGGCTTGACTGCCTCTGGATACAGTGGCAGGACTTTTCAGGCTGCAACTGCCCCAGGCATAGGCAGAAGTGAGCTCTTTGGGGGGCTTATCTGGAGCTTGTGCCTTCCCCAGGGGAGGGGTGAAGCCCCACCCAGGTGGAATCCCTCCATCAAGGAATTCAGACACCAGGGCTTGGTAATTTGAAGCCATTAAAACCAGCCTACAACCTCTCCTCTGTCTCCACCACGCCCCCAGCAGGGGGAGTCTGCCAAAGTTAAAGGTACCACATCATCTTATGCTGGTGGGACCTGCAGTCAGACAAGCGCCACGTACTGGGCAGGATAAGAAAAACAGAGTCCAGAGACTTCACAGGAAAGTTTTTCCACCTGCTGGGTCTCACCCTCAGGGAAAACCAACGCAGGTGACTCTTTCCTCCTGATAGGAGGCCAGTTTGGTCTGGGAAAATCTGGCTGGGGTCTATAATATCTAAGTAGACCCTCCTAAGTGTGTGGGAGGGAAAGGCACCACACAAGCAGGGCAAGAAAAAAGAAAATAAGAACTGAAAAATTCTCCTCTGTTAAACAAAACTTAAGCTAAAGGTCCAGATAAAACTGAAGGGAATGTCAAAGAACAGATAGACAACAAATTCATCCAGCAAGAAAACCCTAGATAAAAGAAGTGAAAGCAATCTCCAGAATAAACTAATTAAGGTAATTAAATGCCTAGGTGCCAGCAAAAAATAACAAATCACACTAGGAAAATTGAAGATATGGCCCAGTCAAAGGAACAAACCAACAATTCAAATGACATACAGGAGCTGAAACAATTCAGAATGTACGAACAGACATGGAAAACCTCACCAAAAACCAAATCAGTGAAGTGAGGGAGGATATAAAGAAGGCAAGGAAAGAACAAAAAGAAGAAACTGGAAGTCTGAAAAAACAAATCACAGAACTTATGGGAATGAAAGACACAGTAGAAGAGATGAAAAAAACAATGGAAACCTACAATGGTAGATTTCGAGAGACAGAACATAGGATTTCTGAACTGGAGGACGGAACATCTGAAATCCGACAAGAAACAGAAACCATAGGGAAAAAAATGGAAAAATATGAGCAGGGACTCAGGGAATTGAAAGACAATATGAAGCGCACGAATATACGTGTTGTGGGTGTCCCAGAAGGAGAAGAGAAGGGAAAAGGAGGAGAAAAACTAATGGAGGAAATTATCACTGAAAATTTCCCAACTCTTATGAAAGACTTAAAATTACAGATCCAAGAAGTGCAGTGTACCCCAAAGAGAATAGATCCAAATAGACATACTCCAAGACATTTACTAATCAGAATGTCAGAGGTCAAAGAGAAAGAGAGGATCTTGAAAGCAGCAAGAGAAAAGCAATCCATCACATACAAGGGAAGCCCAATAAGACTATGCGCAGATCTCTCAGCAGAAACCATGGAGGCGAGAAGACAGTGGGATAATACATTTAAATTATTAAAAGAGAAAAACTGCCAACCAAGAATTCTATATCCAGCAAAATTGTCCTTCAAAAATGGGGGAGAAATTAAAACCTTTTCAGACAAAAAATCGCTGAGAGAATTTGTGACCAAGAGACCAGCTCTGCAAGAAATACTAAAGGGAACACTAGAGACAGATACGAAGACAGAAGAGAGAGGTGTGGAGAAGAGTGTAGAAAGGAAGACTATGAGTAAAGGTAAAAAGAAGGAAAATTAGATATGACGTATAAAATCCAGGAGGCAAAATAGTAGAAGAAAGTACTACCCATGCAGTAATAACACTGAATGTTAATGGACTAAACTCTCCAATCAAAAGACATAGTCTGGCAGAATGGATTAAAAAACAGGACCCATCTATATGCTGTCTCTCCTCAAAGGACACGAGGCCAAGGACAAAAATGGACATTTACACACCAATGTTTATAGCAGCATTATTAACAATTACCAAGAGATGGAAACAGCCAAAATGTCCATCAACAGACAGTTGGCTAAACAAACTGTGACATTTACATAAGATGGAATATTATGCAGCTATAAGACAGAATAAAGTTATGAAGTATGTAACAACATGAATGGACCTTAAGGACATTATGTTGAGTGTGATTAGCCAGAAACAAAAGGACAAATACTGTATGGTCTCACTGATATGAGCTGACATTAGTGAATAAACTTGGAATATTTCCTTGGTAACAGAGACCATCAGGAGATAGAAAGAGGGTAAGATATTGGGTAATTGGAGCTGAAGGGATACAGATTGTGCAACAGGACTGAATATAAAAACTCAGAAATGGACAGCACAATATTACCTAACCGTAATACAATTATGTTAAAACACTGAATGAAGCTGCATATGAGAATGATAGAGGGAGGAGGGCTGGGGCATAAATGAAATCACAAAGAAAGATACGATAAAGATTGAGATAGTGTAATCTAGGAATGCCTAGAGTGTGTAATGATAGTGACTAAATGTAGAAATTTAAAAAATGTTTTTGCATGAGGAAGAACAAAAGAATGTCATTACTACAGTGTGCTGAAAATAGATGGTACTTAATATTTAAAAATTTCAACTGATGTGTGAGACTAAAGCAAAAAAGTTTATTTGGTACAAATCTATACTTCGACTAGTGCATTTCCTAATATAACTTATGTAGATTGTTGATTGAACACCTTAAGTACATGGAACTTTGTATAGGATGTGAGATTTTGTTGGTTTGTCCAGGTGATGCCCTGATGAATCCCAGAGTGATTTGATCAGTGAGTGGAAAGTATTTGCAAAGTCCCCTTCAGGGAATGGTGAGAACGGGGGAAAACTCAACTTTCCCAAGTTGAATTCTTGATATTCCCACAAGCAGTGTGGGCAACCAAAGCTATAGGCTGAGCCCCCAGTCTTGGGTTTTGTTCGTATGAAACTTAACCCCACAGGGGATAGGTCAAGCCTACTTAAAATTAAGCCTAAAAGTCAGCCCCAAGAGAGCCTCTTTTGTTGCTCAGATGTGGCCTCTCTCTCCAGCCAACACAGCAAGCAGACTCACCACCCTCCCCCTGTCTACGTGGACATGACTACCAGGGGTGTGGAGCTTCCTGGCAGCGTGGGACAGAAATCCCAGAATGAGCTGAGATTCAGGATCAAGGGATTGAGAAAAACTCTAGAATGAGCTGAGATCCAGCATCAAGGGATTGAGAAAACCTTCTCTACCAAAAGGGGGAAGAGTGAAATGAGACAAAGTGTCAATGGCTGAGAGATTCCAAACAGAGTCGAGAGGTTATCCTGGAGGTTATTCTTATGCATTAAGTAGATATCACCTTGTTATCCAAGATGTAATGGAGAGGCTGGAGGGAACCGCCTGAAAATGTAGAGCTGTGTTCCAGTAGCCATGTTTCTTGATGATGATTGTATAATGATATAGCTTTCACAATGTGACTGTGTGATTGTGAAAACCTTGTGTCTGATACTCCTTTTATCTACCTTTTCAACAGATTAGAGGAACATATGGAATAAAAATAAATAATAGGGGGAAAATGTTAAAATAGATTTAGTTTGAAATGCTAGTGATCAATGAAAGGGATCAGTAAGGGGTATGGCCTGTAAAACTTTTTTTTTTCTGTTTGTTATATTTTTCTGTTGTCTTTTTATTTCTTTTTCTGAATTGACGCTAATGTTCTGGGAAATGATCATGATGATGAGTATGCAACTATGTGATGATATTGTGAATTGCTGAGTGTATGAGTTGGGAATGTTTGTTTCTTGTAATTTTTTTTAATTAATAAAAAATTAAAAAAAAAAGAAAAAATGTTACTGGTAGGAAAAAAAAGAATGGAATGATTATACGGTAAGAACGTTTGTGTTTGTATGGTGTTATATTTAATACATACATACATACATACATAAAATAATTGAAATCACGACTCACACAGAAACTGGTTCCCCAGTGTTCATAGCAGGATTATTCACAATAGTCGAAAGGGTGGAACCCATCCCAGTGTCCATCAACAGATGAACGGATGAACAAAATGTGGTCTCTCTTTGCAGTGGAATATTATTCAGCTGATAAAAAGGAATGAAGTTCTGTATGGTATGTATAATCTTTTTTTTCTCTGTTATCATTTTATTTCTTTTTCTAAATCGATGCAAATGTTCTAAGAAATGATGAATATGCAACTATGTGATGATATTAAGAATTACTGATTGTATATGTAGAATGGAATGTTATCTTAATGTTTTGTTTGTTAATTTTTTTTAATTAATAAAAAAGTTAAAAAAAAAAAAAGAAATGAAGTTCTGATATGTATTACAACATGGACAAACCTTGGCAATATCATGCTGAGTGCAATAAGCCAGACACAGAAGGACTATATTGCAACATTCCCCTTATATGAAAATATCTAAGAAAAAGTTAAATTTATGGAGACAGAAAGTAGATTACAGGTTACCAGAGGTGAGGTGGGCTGGGGTGGGGAATGGAGAGTCATTGCTTAACAGGTACAGAGTTTCTGTTTGGGGTGATGAAAAAGTTTTGGTAACGGACTGAGGTGATGGGAGCACAGCACTGTGAGTGTAATTAATACATTGAATTGTACACTTAATGGCTAAAACAAATGGGAAATTTTGTGATATATATATATATGTATTTTTACTATACTAAAACTTAAAAAGAAGGTGTCTACCATCCTTCTGCATCTTTTCTCCTCTTCTCTGCCTGGGCCAATGGGAATGGGAGACCCTGCACCTGGGGGTTGTTGGATCACCGCCAACGAAGCTTTGCTTCCTTTAAAAAAGATTTCAGGGGTGCAAGGGTAGTTCAGTGGTAGAATTCTCTCCTGCCATGCGGAGATCCAGGTACGATTCCTAGCTCATGCACTTCCCAAACAAACACATGAAAAACCAAATAAAAATTCAGCAAATGATGCTGCAATAAGGGAATACTCACATGGAAAAAGAATGAACTGTGACCCCCCCACCATACAAAAAAAAAAAGCTATGAAAAAAAACACGTGTTGCAGAGTGGTCTCGCCAGGCCCCTATTGGGAGACCCTTAGCTCACCCTCCTCAGCCTTAAGGGGAGCCCCTGGGTGCTGAGAGAGCCGGCTGCAGGGGAGCAGGTGCTGGGGAGAGCTCGCCAGCCCCTCCCTCACCTCCTGCCTCCGCCCCAGCTTCGCCCCAGCCCTGATGATTGCTTTATTACTGTTTTCAGTCAGATATAATTCCAGCATTTTCTATAATCTTGATCTTTTCATTGATACCAGATTTTTATACAAAGATTTGTATATAAAATGATTATGCTCCCACCAGAATACATTCCCCGGCAATTAGAGCGTTTAAGATGCAGGCCCTAACACTAAAGCCGCATCCCTCATTTATTACTTCTGAAAGTGTTTTTGTGATTTTTTTTTTTTTTGGACGTGTTTACAAATCCAGTAACAATTCTCATTTAGAGTTGCAAAACACGAAGCCATTTTGAAGCCAGACAGATGGCAGCCAAATGAAGTTTAATTAAAGAATGAGTGCTCTGAATCAAATCACTTTACAAAGTACAGTACACGGAGATGCCGGAGACGGTGCTGCCGCCGCAGCATCTGGGCTCTTCTGCCGGGAGCCCGGCCCGCTTCCCGGGACCCAGTGAAGCGCCGCCGCGGGCTCAGGGCGGGTGGGCACGGTTCGGGCAACGAGGGCGCGGCCAGCGGGCCCCCCACCCCCCACCCCCCGCCCATCCCCCTGCCCCGACACGCCTCGCCAGGCCCGGGGCTCCCGGGCCAGGAGGGGCGGCCAACACGAGGCCGCTTCTCGGTGCAAAGGCTCTGACTTGGAGGGGCCCCTCCTGGGCTTGCAGGGCACGAGGCGCGGCGCGCGGCCCCGAGGGTCTGCGCCCCGAACCCGCTTCCCGCGCGCATCTGCGCCTTCCCAGCCGCGCGGAGGGGGTTCCGGGCCCGGGAGGCCTGGCGGGGGCGTGCGACGGCGCCGGCCGGCCCGTCCAGTCCCGCGGACCTCTGGCCCCCACGCGCCCCGGCCCCACCCCGGGACCCGCGGGTCGCCGCCGCTTCCGGCTCCGCCTGCAACCAGCAGAGGGAGGGCGGCGCGGCCGCGTCTAGACCGGCCCAAAGCCTCCGCAGACCGAGCGGCGCCGGCGGGCAGGCCCGGGCGGCGGGGGTTGCCAGCTGGGCCGATCCTCCAGGCCGGCCGTGGGCGGCCGATGCCAGGCTCGGGGCGCTCCCTCCAGCCGAGCTGCCGTGGAGGCGTGGGAAAGGAGAGGGGCGCCGGGGGCGGGTCGTGAGGCCGGAGAGGGCGCCGGGCCAAAGATGGGGGGAAGGAAAACCGGGGGAGGTTTTTTGGCTGGTTTGTTTGTTTCGCATGGGCAGGCACCCGCAAGAGAAGAACTCAGGTCTCCAGCATGGCAGGTGAGAACTCTGCCTGCTGAGCCGCCGTGGCCCGCCTCCAGGGGAGGTTGTTAATGCAGGACCAGATCTCTGGCGGAGGGAGGGAGACTGGAGATAAATTGGCAGCTGCAAGGCTGCCTTGAAGTGGGTCGGGGGCGTTAGGGGGTAGAGAAGGGGTGGTCAGAATGTAGGAAGTGGACCTCTCCCTAGCCTGGAAAGAGGAGGGCCTATCCCAGGCAGGAGTCTGGGGATGAGGGGAGATTCTGGGTGGCTCCTGGGAACACAGGGAGGTTGGGGTGAGAGGAGAACCACTGGGTGGAGGGTGGTGCCAGCAGCAGAACAGTTTGGGTGGCCCTGGGGTGTTTGTGGTCTTCGGTGTTCCAAGAGGAAGCACAGTCCCAAGGGCTGGCACAGCCTCCACCACCCTCCCCCTCCCTGCTCTGGACACGGGGCTGACCCAGAGGGTGGGCACAAGCTCCTGGATTGTTTGGGACCTATACTCAGCTGACCCAGGACCTTTCAGAAGATCCCCTAGGCCTTGTTCTAGATCTCAGCCAGATCAGTATAATGACCCTGACCTGCACTACCCCAGCACCCCCAAATGACTGATCCCGAAGTCCTGTTGGCTGAGTTTCTTTTACTCCCATGTCACCCTCTCTCCACCCAGCCAAGACCAACACTGTCTCCAGCAAGAACTGCAGGGGCCTCTCACGTGGCCTTCCAGTCTCCTCCTCCCTCTCCCTAGACAGGTGACCCTTCCCAAATGCAGATCTGAGCGTGGCTGTCCCCTTGGGACACTCTGCTGTCGTTCTCATTTCCCCTCCTGAAACTGCCTTTGCCCAGCCTCTGAGGCCTTCCGGTGAATGGATGCAGCCCTATCCCAGGGCTCACAGCTGGGCAAGCCTAACCCAGGCTGAATTTCTGTCCTGGCTCGCCCTTCAGCTGGGCACAGGTGGGTACAGCCTGCACTGTCCCTGGAGGCCCTACCAAGGGCCCCGTGCCCTGGGTCTCACCCCCAGCCAGTCTCATCACATCCTGTTCTCCAGAGACTCCTTCTCCTTTCTGGAAGGCACCACGTGCTCAATCTTGCTCTCCTGCCTTAGAACTCTCTCCTTCCAGAGCACCTCCTACCCCACCTGATCCCCCTTGTCTGGCCACCCCCAAACTTGCTTCAAGGAGTGTCCCCTGGTTTCTGCACTAGGTGGGGTCACGCCCTTGGTGCTCCCTCAGCCCTCTGCCTTCCCCGAGGACAGGCAGCCAGCAGGCCTGTGTCCACTCCTGGAGGGGACCCCGTAAACATGTTAAGTGAACAAGCAGCTGCCATGTACCCAGCCCTGGGAGACTGCCACGGCCCTTTTGACATGTCCTTCTGCCTCCAGTCCGGTCTTTACCTTCAGCTCCCCAGCTGCCACCACAGTGGTCTCTCAGAGGCACAGCCGAGCCCCCATCCCCACCCGCAGCTGTCCCATGGCCTTCAGCCCTCCAAAACCACCCCCATCCCTCCAGGACCAACCCAAGGCGCCTTCTCCAGGATGTCTTCCTCCAGGTTCGATGCGTCCACGGGGCTGGGCTCCCCACTTGTCTGACAAGTGGCCATTCTACACTTCTGATTTCACCAGAGTTACTGGGGCTGAGTGTCCTCTACTTTGCCCTGTGCTCCCTGAAGCCCCTTCCCTTCTCCAGCTGCCCTGGTCCAGCCCCACGGGCTCCATATAACTGGTCTACCACGGGAGGACCGGGGCCCGGGGCCCTGCCTGCCAGCCACCCATCCCAAGGTCACGTGGTCTCAGCAGCAAAGAAACAAATGGGGTCTGTCCCCCCCCCCAAACCAGGGCCCGGCCAGCAGTCAGGGACACCACCTGCATTTCAGCCAGAGAGCAGGGCCTGTGCCAGCCCACCCGAGCTGGGTCCCCTCTGCCCTCCCCTCCCAGCGATGCACCCCCAAAATCTGACTCACCATAGGGAAGAGCAAAGATGGCACTTTTTTTTGATTTTTTTTTTTTTTTACTTATTTAAAAAGGCCTTGGTGGCTGGAATATAGTGTAAAAATCATTGGAAAAACTAAAAGGCATGATACATATCCGAATATACATTTTGTACATAAATTACATTTCCTTTAGTCTTTCTGAGTGAGGTTCTGATTCGGCGCGGAGAGCTAGTAGTTGAGGGGTCCCGGAAGCTGCACGTTCAGACCGGCGTAGTCCACCATGTACATTGGCCATTGCTGGAGAGAGGGGGACAAAAGGTGCCCGGTGAGGACCCCAGGGAGTGTGGCCAGGACACAGGACACCCAACCCTGCTTGCTGAAGGGCAGCCTCTGAGGCCTGGGCAGGAGGGTACACTGTCCAAGGTCAGAGGGGGCACCAGTGGGCAGGCCGCCTGGCTGCAGCCTTCTGACCCGTCCCTACCGGTGTCCTCGGGACACGCGTGGCTCAGACACGAGGGCCAGAGGGAGTGGAGGATCAACTCAGCCCCTCTGGGCCCCACGTTGCAAAGCAGCAGCAGGGGCTCTCTGGGGGTGGTGGGGAGGGGGGAGGAGCTAGTGACCCCCTGTGGACACTTCCACACCTACAGAGTGGGGGTGTGGGGCCTGGGTTCTCAGTGCTCAAGGAAGAAATGGTTAAGGAACAAAGCAATCACAAAATCATATATATATTTTTTGCAATCACTAAATCATTTTCAAATGTGTTTTAAATAGCCTCCCCATTTGGATCCAGGATTTCCAAGTTGATGTTTCGAAAAGAGAAAGAGCTGTCAGGTGTGTGGCCCTGGCCACCCCAGCGAGATTTACCTTTTAGGTGGGAGGGAACCCAACCCAGCAAGGTGACAGAGCATACAGAGCTTTGGGGGGGGCTCTCCCTTAACTGAGACCAACAGTGAGGCCACAGGAGAGTCGGCCATCCCTACTGACCCTTGTTTTGCTTGTCTATAAATTGCAAATAACACTCACAGCTCAGAGGACACGATGTGAGCAAAGTGGGGAGCCTGGCCTCTGAACCTTGGGGACCCAGGAGCTGCTTCTGTGTCTTGCTCGGACGTGGACACCTGCCCACCCCCTCCTGGGCCGCAGCCTGCCCACCTGCCCACCTGCAGTGAGCACCTGATGAGGATGGCGGTCTCTAGGGTGGGATGAGCAGATATGTCTACAGCCCCAAAGCTGCGGAGCCCCACACAGAGCCCAGCACCTCCCTGCACCCCAAACCCACATCCTGGAGTAGAGGACCCCTGTCCAGTGCAGACTGGTCAGGTCTAGGTCTGTGACACTTTACCACGAGGGAAATCTGGTTGGCCGATGCCACGGACTCGGGGTTAGAGGACGAGGAAGAGGAAGATGAGGAAGAAGAAGAGACTGAATTTCCTTCTGAGACCCGCTTTCTCTTGCGCTTGGGAACGCTGCTGTCTTTGGCTGGTGGAAGAGAAGGAAAAGGTCACCGAAACCGGATGCCTGGAACATTCTGGCTTGGTCCCCCAAATTCTCCAGTGAAGGCCTTTGGCGTTGGGTTTAAAGTCCCCTTCTCTGCATTCTTCAGACCCACCACCTCCAGACCCACCACCCATCACAGGCTGAGCCCACCTTTCTAGCCTCATTCCTTTGGGCTCCCTTTCCTGAGCGCTCTGCTCCATCCAGGCCCCACTCTGCCCATTGCTTCTGCTCACCCACTTGCCTTAGCTGACATTATTCCCCTACCCGCTTAGCATACCTCCCGCAGGCTCAGGCCAGCCCCCACATCCTCCTTACATCCTTCCTGCCCACCCAGCCTGCAGGACCCTGTCTTCCCCACACCTTCCTGATCCCCTCCTCGGGCCCCAGCCTCCCCTTCCAGCCTTACGGGACTTGGTGAAGGGCACTGCCTCTGTGGTGGGCAGACTTGGGACTTCGGGAACATTATTTAAACGGCTTTAAGCCTTCACAGCCTCAGGAGTCAGACGTGAATGACACCTTGCAGGGTTGCTGGGACGACCCCAGGGGGTAATGTGCAAAGCCCAGAGCTCAGAGCCTGGTGCTCGGGACATACTCAGAAACTGAGAACTGGTATCAATCATTGTGGGTGCTACCGTAAGTGCTGATGTGTGACAACCTGACCTGATGAGACCGTGAGACAGAGTTCACGGGGCATGCCAGATGAACTGACAGTGTCACAATGGAAAGAAACTCTGGGGTTGAGCCAGAGGTCTTAAGTTCAAATTCCACTGCCGCCACTGACACGCCAGAGGGTCCCGGGCAGATTGATTAAGCTCTCTGAGCCAAATGGGGAAAATGACCACACGCAGTTGTATGTGGGGACGAGCCCGGTCCCAAGCCTAGCTTGGAGAAGGACTCAGCAGGTGTCTTGTTGCTGCTGTGGATGAGTGAGGCTGAAAAAGACCTGCAAGCATGGGCGCCACAGCCAGTGGTGGGGTGGACCAGTGGACAGGTGACCACATGGTCCCCCGACATGGCTCACGGAGGGGTCTTTAGGACAAAGAGTGTGGGCAGCCAGGGCCCAAGAGGGCAACGCATGCTCATGTGAAGTTAAACCAGAGCCCGGGGGTCCACAAGAAGGGAGGACCCTGGCATTAGGGGGACCCCAGGCTATGAGCCAGAGAGGAGGATGTTGGTGAGAGAAGCCATGTGAAAAAGAAGTCAGGGACTGTGGCCACCATAGGACCCTAAAGATGGCCACGGTGGAGCAAGTAGAGGATATAAGTGACATCATGTATCCTCTGATCATTTATCCCAAACTCCCCTCCTTGGGGCCCCCCAGGCCTTCTGTGTCTCTGCTTTTGACCTGACAGCAGCTCCTGAGCCTTGTACCTGGATGCTACTGCCACGCTGGGCCCACAGGAGGCCCCTGCCATACTGGTTCTTGGTGGAAGGAGGGAGCTTCCAGTTCGGTGTGAACCAAACCCTGGACCTGTCTGGAGTCAGGGCCTCAGGCCAGAGTCGGGGGACTTCACTGAATCCCATCACTGCCCCCACTGGGCAGCCAGGCGGGGGCCTGTGGTCCATGTGGCCTACGCTTCAGATGGATGAGCCTAAGACCAGGCTCTAGGCTGCCACTGACTCAGTATGTGACCTTGTAAAGGCCCCTCCCGTCTCTGGGCTTTGGTTTCTCAGCTGGAAAATGAGTGGGAGGACTAGGCCCATGTTTCTGAATCACCGGTGCACCTTAGGATACCCGAAGGGCCATTCTCCTGGTCCTACATCTTCTCACTCAGAACATCGGGCCCAAAGGTTCTCAAAGACCAGGGTCTGATGCAGGCATGGGTCCTGCAGATGCAACCAGACCTAAGGAGGCCCAGGGGGCCTCGGGCAGCACCCACCTGCCCCACTTCATCGGGCTCATGTCACTCATCTCCTACCCAGAAGGCTTTCACTATCCTGCCTGACGTCCCCTCTCCTGGCTCCCAGGCTGTCCCCCATCCTCTCCAGCTGACCCACTCTCTCATCTATGCTGTGGGTGTGGCCTTCCCCCTGGAAGAGCACCTACAGTCTTCTGGGGGCTCCTAGGGATGCTGCTGCTGCTGCTGCTGGAGAGCTCCAGCTCCCTGGGGAGGCATGGGCGGAGAGGGACTAGACTTCTCTCCAGGTAGCCAGCCACCTGCGCGGACCTCTGGACCTGGACCCAATCCATTCTAGCCTGTAAAGCTGCAGACTCTGGTTTGCAAAGACCCGCTAAGTGGAAAGGTGGCCTCTGGGCCTCCAACTCACCTGGCACCTTGGCGTCATTGCAGATTTCTGCAAAAGGTCTGAAAAAAGAAAGAGGTGAGGCAGCAGTTAGAAAACGAGATTTTCCTCTCATCCTTCCCACCTGCTCCCTGAATCTGGGGCAACGTCTCTTGTAAGATGAGATGCCACTAGTGCTGCGGGCGTGAGCCGGTTAGGGTCCGAATGAGGAGCAGGTGGACGGCCGCCAGCCTGGAGCTGTGAGTGCCAAGCTGTGCAATTCGTCCCTCTGGGCCTCGCCTCCTCGTCTGTACAGTGAGGATGTCACCTCGCTAAATGATTAGAAACGTGTGCACAGGTTCACGTGAAAGGACATTCAATTATAGCATTATTTAAAAATATCCTTTAAATTTATATTTTTATTTTATTATTATACCTGCAGCATTATTTACACTAACAACAACAAAAAAAACAAGAAGCACCTGGATCTCCATCAGTGGGGTCCACTTATTCTGCAAATGACCAGTCACTGAAGAGAGTGATGGACAAGGGTAATTGTTCATGTCCGTACAAGGTCAAGTGAAAGATGGCCAGATTTTTATCTACTGTCTTGCTACAGCAAATGCTGTATGATCCTAGTTTCATTTATCAAAAAAGAATATATAATTGGCATTAAATGAAAAGTGGAAATAAGAAAGGAAAGTTCTAGTATGTCTTCAGTGGTCTGTCTGGGAGGTACGGCTATGGGGCAGTGGGCATTTCCCAGGAGTTACTTCTGGGGGGTAGAATGGACGCGAGAGGTTAGGAAAACGTCTGCTTTTTGTTTTAGACTCTTCTGAATAGCCTGCCTTCTTTTTGGGTGCCACATATAAATATTAATTTAATTTTAAAACATCTAGTGTGAAATTGAAAAAAAATATGCATAGGGAAAAAACATATGAAAGAAATGCACCAGAATATTAAACGTGGTTGCCTCTAAGTAGGGGATTATAGATCATCTTTTTCTTTTCTTCTCTCTTTGTGCATTTCCCCAGTTTGCAGCATATTTATATATTATATATCTATCTATCTTTTATATTTAATACATACATATATATCTTTTAAAGACTGAAAGGATATATGGTAAAATATGGACAAGCGCTTATCTCTGGGTGATGGGAGTGTTGAATTATTATTTTCTAAAAATGGCTGATCTTCATTACTTGTGAATTCGCCTACTTGCTAAAGTTTATTTGTAAATCCTAAAGTCAGTATCTGCGACAGTGCTTTTGAGGTCATTTGCAGACATGTACAGGGCAGTGACAATGTTGGGTCCAGCGATACACCCATTCCCAGCTGAGGCTGAACATGGGACACTTGGCCTTCTTGTTTCGGCCTTCATACTGTAAACTGGTGGCCTTTTTGTGGTGCATTGACTGCCATGTTTTTTGCATTTGGGGGCTTTTTCAAAAAGCAGCCCCCAAGTGTAGTGCTGAAGTGCTATCTAGTGTTCCTAAGCTTGAGAAGGCTGTGAGGTGCTTTACGGAGAAAATGGGTATGTTAGATAAGCTTCGTTCAGGCACAAGTTATCATGCTGTTGGCCGTGAGTTCAACATGAATGAATCCACAACATATATTAAATAAGGTGTCTTTAAATAGAAATACCAAGTGAGATTATGTATTTCTCGGTTGACAAAAATGTGACCAGAGGCTTACAGGAACCTAACCCTGTATTTTCCCTTAAATGGGGAGCATTCGCTAATGTGTGTTTGCAGTGGCTTACAGAACATAACTACCACTGATAATGAGAACTGACTACACATTAAAATGAGGGCAAATTACTCCTCCCTACATTGGACATGACTCCCAGGGGTGTAAACCTCTCTGGCAACGTGGGACGTGACTCCTCATGATGAGCTGGGACCCAGCATCGTGGGCTTGGGAAAGCCTTCTTAACCAAAAGGGGGAAGAGAGAAATGAGGCAAGATAAAGTGTCAATGGATGAGAGATTTCAAATAGAGTTGAGAGGTTATTCTGGAGGTTATTATGCATTACAGAGATCTCACCTTTTTAGTTTATGGTGTACTGGAGTGGGTGGAGCTGTGTTCCAGGAGCCTTGGTTCTTAAAGACGATTGTATAACTATATAGCTTTTACAATGTGATCGTGTGATTGTGAAAACCTTGTATCTGATGCTCCTTTTATCCAGGATATGGAAAGATGAGTAAAAAAATAAGGACAATAATAAATAAATAATGGGGGGGGAGATAAGGGGTTAAAAAAAAGGGTAGATTGAAATACTAGTGGCCAATGAGAGGGAGGGGTAAAGGATATGGAATGTATGGGTTTTTGCTTTTTTCCTTTTATTTCTTTTTCTGGAGTGATGCAAACGTTCTAAAAAGGATCGTTCTGATGAATACACAACTATGCGATGATATTGTGAGCCCCTGATTGTATACTTTGGATGGACTGTATGTGAGTGAAGACATCTCAATAAAAATAGTAAAAATAAGTAATAAAATGAGGGTGAATTAATGTTACAATCAGAAAAAGCCATATTAAATTAGATATGTAACAAAAAGGGAATGCCCATGACCACTGCAGCTGTGCGTTTCAGGAGAAAGTGGCCTGGGCTTGGAGTCAGCACACCTGGGGCTGGCTCTCACCTGGGGCTGGCTCACACCTGGGTCTGGCTCTCACCTGGGTCTGGCTCACCCCTGGGTCTGGCTCTCACCTGGGGCTGGCTCACACCTGGGGCTGGCTCTCACCTGGGTCTGGCTCTCACCTGGGTCTGGCTCACGCCTGAGTCTGGCTCACACCTGAGTCTGGCTCACACCTGGGGCTGGCTCTCACCTGGGGCTGGCTCACACCTGGGGCTGGCTCTCACCTGGCCCACGGGGACTAGCTGACATAATCTACTTCCTCGTTCCAGGTACTGGTTTCCTCTCTCTCTTGCCGACTCCTGCTTTGGGGATTTCGCTGTGGGACCCAAGGTGCGCCCTTTCCCACGGCCCTTGTCCCCTCCCCTCCGTCCGCCCTGTGCAGGCGCCGGGACCACTCACTGCAGCTGGTTGAGGACGACCATGCGGACGTGCTCCCGGGCCTTCAGGATCTTCTCCAGCCGGTGGACGTCATACGTGTTGGGGTTCCGGAAAGGGATGTCGTCGGGCAGCCCCGTGACCTCGACAGCATCTGGGCTGTCCCGGATTAGTTTGTAAGGGACCAGCACAGGCCGGTTCAGGCCCAGAGCCTCACCTGGGGGGACACGGGGACGGAGGTCAGAGGGGTCAGAGAGAGGGGCAGATGTCCCAGTTGAAGGTGAAACACTGCAGAAAGGGCTGGAATCTGGCAAGTCCCAGTGCAGCCATGACATCCCAGAGAGAGCTTTAACATCAGCACACACACCCTTTTTGTCTATCCAGTTAGCAAAACTGAAAGTGTAATTCCCAACTCTGACAATACAGGCACGTTCACACATGCATGACACAATGATTTGGAAAGCGTGCACACCTAGAAGTGACAAATGAGGGCTTGGATGCATGCTTAAAATCCACTGTTGTTAGCTTAAAAAAAATTTAAGTCCTTCTTTAGATGGATGAAATTATATGATGCTTTGATCTGTTTTAAAACACTAAGAAAAAATATGCACGTGAAAATAGAAGAAATAAGATTGGCAAAATGTTGGTAATTATAGAAGCTGGGTTTGGGTTACATGGTGTCATGCTATACACTTTTGTTTGAAAATTAATTCCAAAATAAAAAGTAAAACATGATAACAGCAACCCACCAGTAGCTTCCCCTTAGTCTTAAAATGAAACCCCAAGTCCTTGCCATGGCCTGTCCCCCAGCCCCACTAGCCTCTACTCCTGCTTCTCTGCCTTCCTGCTGGTCCCCAGCCACCAGCTTGTTCCCACCCAGGTTTCTGTGCTCACTGGTCCCCCCACCTGGAAAGCTTTCCCCCTAATGTTTGTCTGCTCTTGACATTCAAGTCTCAGCTGAAATATCCATCCCTTTCTTCTAAGAAGGCCTCGCCTCCCCACCTGGGGCGCCCATCACCCTGCTGCATTTTCCTTTATTACTCTCTGGATATATTCTTGTTTATTTGCTATTGTCTGTCTCCTCTGCTACACTGCAAAATGGAGAGAGTACCAAACTCATTACAAATAAAATGTGATGTACATGGGCGCCCAGTGTACAGCCTGGCACTTGATAATCCGGGAAGCACTTAGTAAATCGTAACCACGTTATCATTTGTTCCATCTTGGCTCCTGCCCCAGCAGCCTGGATGCCTGAAGCCCAGCATGGAGCATCTCACAGGGCCCCTCTAGTTCATGTCCCTCTCCCTCTCTAGTTCCGAGACCCTGACAGAGGACAGGCTGCCTGAAAGATACTTGGCCAGCGTCCCTGGCCTCCACCAAGGCCCAGTTCTGCAGGAGCAAAAGGGCTGACCACTGTTGCAGCCTTTTGCTCACCACAGCCAAGATTTCCCCTTTCTCAGATGTGGGCAGGGGGCGAATGAGGCAGCAGTCCCCATCAGCCGTAGGCAGCACAGTTCCGCTCCTGGGCAGCAGGTGGGCCAGCTGGGGCAATGGAGGCCAGACCACCAGGGACGGCTGGCCCCACAGCTGCCACCCCAGGACACTGACCGTATTTCTCATTGAAGAGCTCCTTCACTTGCTCCCGAAGGATCACCTTCTCCCCCAGCCTGTTGGCGTCATCTTCATCTGCAAGAGGAAGACAAGGGGCTGTGAGTCAGCTCAGCCGCGGCCGGCATCTGCTCCTTCCTCCACGGGGCGACTGCGACCCCCATGGCTGGAGCAGCCGCACAGGCCCCGGCCCCTACTAGCCACCCGATTCTGGCCTCAGTTGTTCGCTCGGACATCTACTCATCTAGCCCACATTTTCTGAACAGCTCCCCCAGGCCCAGTCCTGTGGGGCACGGAGCCTCCTGAGAAGGCGGCAGTGTGTCACCCCCCCTGCCCCCAGGAACTCACAGCCCGGAGCGGGTGGCACACGGTAACGGTGCCCACTGAGAATGCAGCAGGGGACACACATGGAGACGTGCGGTGTGAGCCGGGAAACCCAACTTCATCTGGACAAGTCTGGGGAGGCCCAGGGGGGCAGAAAGGTTTCTCTCCAAGGCAGGGGGAGTCTGTGCAGAATGGAGTGGGGGTGGGAAAACGCAGCCAGGTGGAAGGGCCGGCCCGTGCCAGGGCCCTGACACCAGGGCAGTACCGGGGAGGTGCCAGCCATGGCTGTTAGGGTGCACCCAGCACCCCTGGAGCGAGGCCTGTGGGCAGCAAGACATGGCCCGCGGCTGAGCATTCTCCTTGCTGGGTGTCCAGGGCAGCCCTCCCCAGTCCACCTGTGCCTGGGCCTGGGGGGCTCCCTCAACCCTCTTCCTTAGCCCAGGGGAACCGCTGGGGCCAGGCTGGCCCCCGAAACAGTGCCTCCTGGGGCATAACCAGGCAGTGGCCTGGGCCCTGGGCTGGCAGGGCTGGTGGGGGCGGGTACAAGGAAGCACTGCTGATATCATTCAACAGCAGTCCTTCCTGACTGGGTGCAGCTTGGCCCCACCGGCTGGGCCTCTGGGATGGGGTGGGGGGTGGAGCTAGAAGTGGACTGGGAGCCTGGGCCTCGGAGATGGGGGGCAGGATACAGAAAGGGTCTTTGGAGAAAAACAACTGCCATCCTCATCCTGGAAAATCTCAGCAGGTATGGGTGTAGGAGACCAACCTGTGGAATGGACTCTGCCGAGGAAACCTACCGACCCAGAGGGCACAGGAAACCCGTGGCTGGGCAGCCAGCCATTCCCAAGCCCACAGCACCAGGCAGCAGCCCCAGGTCCCCTGGGGGGGGGGGGGTGACGCCTGGGGACTAGCCCCTCAGGGCACAGAGCTTCCCGTGCTGCCCCAAGCCAGGGGCACCTGCCCGGCCTGACTCTCTGATGTCCATGTGCTCCTTCATCGCCCCGGGCCCTCCACTCGCCTGCTGTCCCTTGTCTGCCCCCATTCATGCCTGCACCCCTGACCCAAGAATCTGGACCTGCCCCCCCCAAAGATTCTAAGTTCCTGCTTATCCCCAACCAAGGTCCAGCGGCTCACCAGTGCCCCGGGCACACCACACATGCCGCACGCCAGGCCATGTCCCCCTCCCTGCCCCACATCACGGCTCCACGCCCAGCCCTTCCAGATGGTCATCAGCACTCCAGACGTGAGACTCGACCTGCCCTTCTCCAGCTCCCGAGCAAGGAACTCCGACCAAGTTCCGGGTCCGAGGAGGACGGCAGCCACTTCCCATTTACTCCCTGACCACCAGGGTCCCTGGAGGCCAGGACTCTCAGCAGGGACGGCGCAGGACAGGGAAAGGACAGTGTGGATTAAACGCCGGCAGCTTTCCCAACACAAACATGGGTACCTCTCACCCCAGCCAAGGACAAGGGGCTCTGAGAGGTTAAGGCGCTCTCCCAGGAGCCCCGGGGTGTCCTGAAGTCACAATTGCCCGGTCTGTGAAAAGGCGTGGCCCTCTAAACTCCTTGCTCTAACAGTCCACAGTTCCACATCTCTGACTTCCCTCGTCCCCTCACCGTGCCCAGGACAGTCAAAGCCGGTGCCCAGCAAAGCCGCTGGACAGCAAAGAAGTGGACAGGCGTCTCAAGGACGCAGCTCCCAAACTGCAGTCACCGTGGCGTGGCCATCTGTGAGCACCTGGGCGTGCCTGCCACGTGCACCCAGCTCACAAGTGCACCCCTGGCCCCGTGGCCAGCACCTGCTGCCTGGAGGCCGTGTGGGGGGAGAGGGACGAAGGGCAGGGCTGCCAGAAAGGCACGGGACTCGGGCGTCAGAAACCTGGCCTGGCTCCATCACATACACGGCTGTGGCCGTCACCGTGGGAGCTACTGTCCCTTTGGGTGCTGTGCCGAGCCCCAGGGTGGTTAGGCCAGGTACAGACAGCGTGCAGCAGAGCACACGGCCGGGGGCTCCCAGGTGGAGGGCGGGAGGCTGCGGCAATACCCGGAGGGACCCTGCCCCAGGAGGGGGTGAGGGATGCATCCGGAGGCCCCACCTACCCCTGGGGGCCCATCTCCCTGCACTCCCAAGCCCCAGCCTCCTGCGGACTGGCAGCACACCCAGGTGGGCGGGAAACTTTCCCTTCCTTCCAAGAGGATGGGAGAGACCCCCAAATTGGGGTGCAGCTGCCGGGCAGACTGAACATCACGGTGCCGCCAGCAGGAAATGCAGAGGGGCCCCGGACAGAAAGCTGGGAGCGGTGGGGCCCAGGCTGCCACAAGGGCCCCCAGGAGAAAGTCCCGAGCCCCCGGGAGTGGTGGGGGGAGGTGCCTTTGTCGGTAAAACCAAGACCAGCAACAGCTGCTGCTGCTCCCCAATCGCCGCTCCGCGCAGACGCACACGCGCCCCCCCGGGTGCTTCGAGCTCAGCCCCGGGCCCCGGAGAGGCCACTGCGCTTCTTGGCAGCTTCTCCCCAACCACTTTGTCTTAACTGAATTGCAATGAAGTTTATTTCTTTATAGCCTTTTCTTAAAGGATGCGTTTTTGGATGAAATGGGTTCTAAATCCAACAGGAACCTGCATTCTTGGGCCAGGTGGGCTCTGGGTGGGAGGGGGAAGAGCCCCCGTCTGTCTGGGTGTCCAGAGGGCACTGGAGGCAGCTCTCAGGCTGCGTGTATAAGGAGAGTCCCACTTTCTGGGAGGGAGGCCAACCCCCAGGTAAAGGGGCCCCACCTGTGTCCTGTGTCCTAGGGCTTGTGTCTGTGCTCCAGCCATACTGGGCCTGCCCCGTGCAGGGGCACAGCCGCAGGAAGGGGTGGGTGCTACTCTCACTGAGCACTCAGTGGGGCCTGCAGGCGCATGGTGGGGCCATCTGTCCTGCCGTGGCCCCTGGCCCTGCCCGCATGCCCCGTTAGCCTGGCGCAGAGGCCTGTGCTCCCTGCTACCCCGGATGGCCGAGCCAAGTGGGCGACCTGGGCAGATCACAAGCTCTCCTTCCTGGACAAGGCCGGACTCCTGCCGCCGCCGCCAAACCCTCGTCACCCGGGCAGTGGTGGCCAGGCCTGCCTGCCAGCAAGGAGAGCTCTCAGCAAGCCCGGGCCTCCCAGCCTGGTCTGCACGGGCAAAACAGGGATCAGGAAACCACTTCAGAGAGCTGCTGAGATGAAGCGAGATGGGGGCAGGGGAGTGGCCACCATCACGGGGGTCCTCGGAGGGGGGAGCCATAAACTACCCACCCCAGTCTCCCCAAGACCGAAGCACAACCCCAGGGTCCTGAGTCCCACTATCTGGGCTCAAATCCTGGCTCTGTCATGAGCTTGTGCCTTGGGTGAAACCCTTAACCACTGAGACCTCGATGTCCTTCTTCATAAAAGGGCGACAACGACAGTAAATACGACCGAGAGCTGCCATGCGGATAAGTGTGGACAAACACATGAAGGACTCAGGTCAGGGCCTGGCTGGGTGTAAGGGATGGTCATTACTGTTATGGACCCGTGTTTCTGAGTGACGCTGCTTGCAAAGGACACTGATGGCTGCGAATATTGCAGGATGTTCTCCTTTTGGAAATTCATAGTTAGGGCTCAATGGGTGTCCCCAACGTACCTGTATGCAGTGGGGAAGGAAAGGGGCTCCTAGGGCCAGGGTACAGCAAGGCAAGGCGATCTTGATCTTAATCCCAGATTTACATAAGTGACTTTTCCCCCAGATAACTGAAGTCCCTATTTTGAATGCAACGTTTTTCTAGAATGCATCTGGTATCCCTTTTCTATCAAGCACAATACACGGAAGACAGCTGGGCCTTTTTTCTTGATGGCACAGGGTGGACCCCCAATGCTGTCCAGAAAGCACAGCAGGGATCTGCTACCGCGGGGCCCTGGGCTGGGACCCCCTCCCTGGCCTGCCCCCATCCTGCTGGCATTTCTCCAGCCTCTTCCTGCTGACCCCCCTTCTTTATTCTCCTCTCTCACAATTCCAGGGACTGTCTGCATCAATAGCTCTAATCTTGTCACTTAGCCTGTTAACCCGGGGGTTATGTGAATCTTGCCTGGAAGCCCAGCAAGTACATTAAGTCACAGCCATGCCATGTATGAAATTTTAAACCGACTGGCATGGGGTGGTATCCCGGGGGACCCCATCTCTCCCCTGGAGCAATGTACAGGAATCCAGGGCCGGTTTTGGCCTCTGGAGGTCTTTTCTCTGCCTAGCCTTACAACCCGACTAATGACTTCGTTTGATGATTATGATCCTAAATGGCACACCGAGGCTGCCATCAGCAATGCAAGGGCTGTGAGAGAGGAGGGTCCACGCTCCTTATTTTAGGGGTGAGTCACTACTCCCCCCTTCTCCTCTCGTGGCATTTCTGGGAGATCCAGGTATAAAGCAGACCCGGGGGTGCCTGGCCCTCAAGAGATCAAAGTGTGAATATCCGTCGGGGTGTCCCCACCTTGGTGGGAAAGGGGGTCTTCTGCGGGGTGCAGGGACCATTCTCAAGAGAGGGCCAGTGGCGGATGCCCTCCTCGGCAAGCCTGCACACCACCGCCCTTCCTGGCACACGGGTCTCGGCCAGGACGGGAAGGTACTTAACCCTTCGTGTGCAGGTGCGGCAGGAATTTGACAGAGCAGGCAGGCCCTCCCAGCCCGGGCTCCGGAAGCCTGCGCTTTTCTGCCAGGGTCCGGGGGAGGTCCCCCCGGGCCTGATCTGCTTTACAAAGGGGACCCTCCGGGAGTGGGACTGAGCTCACTGAACTACAACCGGGGTCTCCAAGAGCCAGACCGTCTGTGGCTGGTCCCTTTGGGCGCCTTTTGAACGTCTCCAGTCCCGGACCCACCCAACACCCAAATCCAAAGTTGCCACGGGGGAGGGAAGAAGAGGCTGCTGGGGGTGGGGCGACCTACACTCCTTCCACCTGATGGTGCTGTGGGCCAGGGCTACGTACCACAAATGGCAGTGTGCGCTTTTCCCAGGGACATTACCCACCCAGGGGTTGGGGTGCCAATGGAAAGGGACACCAGTGAGCTTATTTCAGCCCCGGCACCCCAACTTTGCGGGGCCAGGCCCAGGACGATCACATCTCAGTCTGGTTCCGAGGAGGCAGGAGAGGGTGAAGCATCAGCGGGGACCGGGTCAGCCAGGTCTCCTGCTCGGGGAAGACCAGGGGTGAGGCTAGGTGGGCAGACCTGGCTTCCCCTGCCATGCTCGAGGCCATCCTGGGGTAATGTCCATGACAGCCAGCCACCCCGGGGTGAAGACAAGTGAGGACACACACATAAAGGACTCAGGTCAGGGCCTGGCATGGCTGGAGGGCTGGTGGGACACCTTGGACATGACGCCTGGGTTCTCATTCTGCTCTGCATCTGCCTGGTGAGCTCAGGCCACCCCCCTTCCTGGGAGGCAGCAAAGAAGAGAGGTGCAGCCGCCAGTTCTGATTCTGGAGCCTCAGTTTCCTACCCTGTAAGAAGGCACAGCACGTCTACCCTGTAAGAAGGCTCAGCACGTCTACACTGTGAGGAGGCACAGCACATCTACACTGTAAGAAGACACAGCACGTCTACACTGTAAGAAGGCTCAGCACGTCTACACTGTAAGAAGGCTCAGCACGTCTACACTGTGAGAAGGCACAGCACGTCTACACTGTAAGAAGGCACAGCACGTCTACACTGTAAGAAGGCTCAGCATGTCTACCCTGTAAGAAGGCTCAGCACGTCTACACTGTGAGAAGGCACAGCACGTCTACACTGCCCGGCCGTAGCAAGGATCTGGGCGATGAATGTGAGGCCCTGGACAAGGCACTGCACAGGCAGCGGTGCCCGGTAAAGGGTGGGTGCTGTCACCCCGGGCCTTGCTGTCCTCTGTACCATCAGAGCACCCAGGGCTGCTCTGGCTCAATGGGCCTGATGGGGCAGGTGGGGCTGGGCCATCTCTGCTACCCACAGGACATTGAGGCCCTGGGCAAGCCCAGTGCCTGGGGGGACTGGCATTGCCGCCCTCACTTTTACTTGGCATCATAAAGTCTACAGAGAGGCTGAGTGCGGCAGGCGTTCAGATGCACATACACTGGGCATTCAGGTATGCCCACACTGGGTAGGCAGGTCCACGGCAATCCCATTGGAGGGGATGCCCAATCCACTGGAGAGATGAAGAAAATAGGGCACAAAGCAGTTGGTGATATGTCCAAGGTCACACAGCTGGAGAGTGGAAAACCGAAAGCCTGAACTGCTCATTTGGTCAACACTCACTGAATGCCAACCATATGGCAGGCTTTGCTACATTGGGAGCTGGGGATTCAAGGAGGAACATCGAATTCAAAGTCCAGTTGGGAGACCGATCAGCAAACACGCCTTTACCCTCTAGTAGGAAAAGGGCACCAATCAAGAGATGCCAGGGTGGGTGGTTATGGGGGGATAAGTGGAGCCAGTACCTGAGCAGTGGGGGTAGACAGCACTGCCCTGTCCCACTACCTTGACCCAAGAGCTAGAATGTGTGTGTTGCGTGTGTGTATGCATGCACACGGAAGGCTGGTGTCTTGGTGCGAGTCTGGGCAAGTAGCAGACAACTAAAATATATAAGCCGTGCATCCCTGAATGCCACTGTGTATCTATGACAAATGAATGTATGAACTGTTGTGTGGGGTTATGTGCAAATGTGAGTGAGTGGATGAGAGTAATGCTTTCTACGTAAATATGCATGGATTAAGTGGGAAAACAAGCAAAAGTTCAGTTGAGCACTAGGAAAGCTTTCTCTTATACCCAAGAGAAACTTTCATACCTGAGCAGCAGGAAATATGCTCAAGAGTGGTATTAGCAAAACCATGGAAGCAAGCCTGGTGACAGGAGAATGGATAAATCAACTGTGGAATAGTCACCCAACAGAATCACCTAAGAGCAGTGAAAACAAATGAGCTATAACTACACCATTTCAACATTATGTTACAAAACGTTAAATGAAAAAACCAAGCCCCAGATGATTTCTGGATATAACACAATGCTCTATAAAAATGAGACAATTTTTGTTTAGGCCAACACCATATGTGATAAGCTCAAGTAAAAAAATCAATCTGCAGTTTATGTATCTCACAGGAGAAAACAGCTAGAAGGGGAGTTCTGGGGAATATGAACTGTATATCAGAATGTATATCAGATGATATGAGGTTATTATTAATTTGAGAAGTGTGATGAAAATATTGCAGATCTGTAAAAGATACGCTCTCAGAAGATATCTTAGAAGATAATACTGTAGATCTGTAAAGGATGTGTTCTTCGAAAGCACTGCTTGTAGAAGATGCATGTTGAAATATTTAGTGGCGAGTCAAAATGTCTGCAAATTACTTCAAATGGATGGAGGGAGGAGGAGGGAGGATGGAGGGAGAGGGAAAGGAAGAGGACAAAATGTTAAGAATTATTAAATTTAGGGAAAGCATATTCAGGCAGTCACATTATTTTCATTTCTTCTGGATCACTGAAAATTTTCAAAATAAAGGTGGGGGGAAAACCCCCAGAGAAGACCAGTATGAACTTCAGGGTGTCCTGGGAGGGAGGGGGCACGTGAGGATGGGCTCAAGTTGGGGGGACGTTACTGGAACTGCTCCAATGCTTAGATGGGTGCTGGGTTCGTGGGCTTTCTATAAGAAATACTGTAGTGCTTCACACAAACAGGAGGGGATGCAAATGCAAGAATTGAAATACCTGAATACTAAATGCAATGTGGTCTCCTAGATTCGATCCTGCCACACACAAAGGGCACGTGTGGACATGTGTTATGTAGAACACAGACATCTGACCCGGGTGAAGGGGTACTTGGGAATTCTCTGTACTATCTTTGCAACTTTCTGGGAGTTGAAAATTATCCCCCTCCCCCCAAAAAAAAGGTAAAACACACAAGCAAGCAGTCACGTGCACACACGGCTCAAGGGCGAGGGCGGGTCACAAGCCGGCAGTCACAGCCGGTTGGGCTCAGGGTCCTGCGGTCTACTGGAGAGAGAGGGAAGCGAAGGGAACATAAAGGAAGGGAAGGCGGCAAATCCTCTCCCTCCCCGACAGCTGTGTCGAGCCGGGGCTTTGCACCCCCATCAATCCACCGACTCAGGCTGACAGGTGGGCCACGACCTGCCAGGCAGGTGCTCCGGGCCTGCCCCGGAGCCCTTCTGTCTGACCGCGAGGTGACTGGCTGCCCACAAGGGGCTGGAAAACAATGGCTGACTGTTTTCCTCAGGCTGGCAGGAAGCTCTCCCCCACTGGGGCTTCCAGGCCCTCTCACTGCTCTCTTTTTTTTTTTTTTTTTTTTTTTTTTTTAAAGGAAAGACAGAGAGAAGGAAGGAAGGATAGAAGGAAGGAAGAGAGGAAGAAAGGGAAACATCTTTTAAACATTTTCTTGTTTTATTGTATTTTGTTTCTCCGTTTTCGTTACATGGGCTGGGGCCGGGAATCGAACCGAGGTCCTCCGGCATAGCAGGCAAGCACTTTGCCCGCTGAGCCACCGCGGCCCGCCCTCTCACTGCTCTCTTAACTGTCAAAGACACTGACTGCAAAGCTCAGCTGCAGATCTCATGTCTGCTTCTAATGTGCCCACCCGAGACCGTGCCTGGCACACGACACGAGGACGCCCTTTACCCATGACAAGCCTGATCTCCAGGGGCTATGATCCCCATTTCACAGATGAGGGAACTGGGGCTCAGAGAAGTCAAAGCGACTGTGTAAGACGACACGGTCTGCAACTGATAGTGCTGAGACTCAGACCGAGGTCTTTCTGACACCTGCTTTCTGCGAAGGAAAAGGACTACTTGCTCTCTTGCCAGCCCTATAACTCTGACCTGCACGCCAGGCTGGGCCCAGCAACAGCCGGGCTTTCTGTGCGGGCCCTTCCTGGACCAGCCACACCCACAGCCCTTCCCAAGGAAAACCACTTCCTTTCCTCTCCCCTCCCCTCCCTTCCCGGTGGCCACAGCTGCACAGCTGACCGGACGGGCGGGGGTGGCACTGACCCAAGGCTGGCTAAGGTCTAGGCTGAACTCTGGCCATGACCGCCTGGCACAGAATGCCGTGCCCAGTCCAACGAGCAGGCAACTCTCTTGGAAAACAGATTCGGGCAGTTTCGGCACAGGCTAGGGCAGAGAGGATGCATGCGCTGCCGTATCGCTTGGAGGATGTGAGCTTCCAAATCTCCACGCAATGACAGAAACAGCAGCCAATGGGACCTCTAACCGCAGAAGGATGGACACCCCCGGTGGGCTGAGACTTTTGTCTGCTTTCACTTGTAGTGATTACAGCCCAGGCACCTGGAAAAATGCCCAACATATGGACTGCTCCATAAATAATTGCTAATCAGAGAAACAGCTCTTGAGGGCCCAACAGTGTTCTTTGCTCCTTACACAGGTTCATTCTCTCAATGTTTCCTACAACCCTATGAGGCTGGTCCCGCGATTATCTCCACCTACAGAGAGGAAACTGAAGCACAGAGAGGTGAGCAGCCTACCCCAGACTTCTAACCGCCCTGCAAAACCGCCTCTCTCTATCCTGGCTGGGCGGATAGCAGGAGGATATCCCAAGCAGAGGTGGCTGCTCATTTTTGACCCTGTCTTCACACATGGCAGAAGGAAAAGTGTATCCCTCCTACCCCTATTGGGGCTGGAATTCCCGAGGGCTCCGTCCCCCTCCCTCTCTCTGTACCTGCAACAGGACCCACCGCCAGCCTTCATTTCCAATGGCCTCCCGGGGCACCTCTGACTCTGCATGTCTCCTGGCCTCCCCAGAGCTCTCTCAAACCGGTCCCTCGTCCCTGAGGTTTTTGGGGGTCACTGGCACTGCTCTCCCAGGAGAGAGACCTTGGTCACCTCTGAAGCTGCAGTTGGCTGAGTCACGGCCCCCCCCAAAGTGCCCACGTCCTAACCCCCGGGCCCCTGTGAATATATTATCTTCTACAGCAAAAAGGGGTTTTACTGATGGCAATAAGGTTAGGCTCCCAGGACGGGGAGATTATTCTGGATTTCCTAAGAGGACCCCAAAGTATTCAATCACAAGGATACTCGTAAGAGGGAGGCAAGAACATCGAACGTGGAAGGAGATGGAACAATGCAACCAGAGGTTGGAGAGACGCACTTTGAAGATGGAGGAAGGGGGCATGAGCTAAAAAGAAAAAAGAAAAAAAAAAAGCAGGCAGCCTCCACAAGCTGTAAAAAGCATGGAAACAGATTCTCCAACAGAGCCTCGAGGAGGTACTGGCCAGCCATGCCGACACCTTGATTTTAGCCCCGTCAGACCAATTTCAGCCCTCTGACCTCTGGAACAGTAGGGTAATATGTTCGCATTGTTTTAAGACACTGATTTCGGGTAACTTGTTATAGCAGCAACACAAAACTAATGCAGATCCTTTGCTCTCCCACGGTCTCCATCCATAAATCCAGTTGGGCACTGCACTGGGCCACTTTCCCTGACAAACGTCTCCTAGGCCCAGCCCAGTGTGCCATTTCTGGCCTCATTACCTCATCTTCCAGTGGCAAGAACTTCTCATCTGGCCTTCCAGGATCCATTCTCTGCCCTGCAATCTTTCTAAATAGCCGATCTGACCACTCCCTTGCTTAGAACTCTCCGAGGGCTCACTGGTGTGCCTGTGGCAAAACGCATCTTCCTGCCCCCGGCACAAAAGCCTGTCTGCTGGCACCACTTTTTCCAAGTTTCTGCCCCACTAGTGTTATACTTGTCCTGCCTGTCACTCCCCAGCGCCCCTAAGAGGTTGTGGGAAACCTGCTCAGTACTGTAGGACAAAGCATGGAGATCTAGGGCTCCCCTCTATGTCACAGACAGGGACATATCTTCTTTTCCTGCTCCTTCTTGTATGGCATCTGGGGATCTGAAATAAGGAGCTTATTCCTATGCAAGGGAGTGTTTCTCATACAGAGGCACAGACTCAGCCCCTGCATCACAGCAGCAGCTTCAGTCTGAGCCAGGACCTAAGGGCTCTCCCTGCAAGATGCTCAGGGAGTCTCCGGACGATGGGGTGGGGTGATCCCCTCCACTCCTCCCTCCCCCCACCCCTCCCCCCACCAGCTCCTCCGGCCCCATCAGCCTGGGAACCTGACTCACTCCCAGATGACTTCATCCTCCTTCACGCCTTTAAATACCAGTTTCAGGCTCATGATTCCTCAAATGAGACCTCAAGCCCAGACCTCTCCCCCACACGTGGGCATCCGACCGCCGCGGGATGAGTAAGAGTCACCCCAGACTCAACGTCACAGCCTGAGTGCTGGACAGCCCCCTTCCCCCGCCCCCACCGGCTCCTCCGGAGTTTTCCTAACTCAGGTAACAGCACCTCCATCTTTCCGGAAGCTTGGCCAGGCCTGTGAAGTTGGACCAGACTCTTCTCCTCCTTCCACGCCCATGTCCTCCAGTCACGGGATCAACCTACGGCCGGCGAGCTCCTGACCCCTAACTGCTGCCATCCTTGTCCAGGTCCCCTCCTCCCCTGGCCTTGCCACATTATCACCACGGACCCCTGATGTCTCTCCTCGTTCCCATCTGGGATTTCTTTACAACTCACGCTGGACCCTATCTGTCCTATGCCCAGACCCTGCATGGGCTCCTATCTCATCCAGAACAAAAGTTGAAGTCCCTACCAGGCCAGGCACAACATGTTTTCCCTCTTTCCACCCCATCTCTCACCACCTCCCGCTGATACCCTGGCATACGCCCCTGGGGTCTTTGCAGCTGCTGTTCCCTCTGCTTACAGTGTGGTTCCCTGCCGCCTTCAGACACGAACTCAGAACAGACACGACCCCCAGCTGCTTCCCCGCAGGACACAAACCAAAACCACCCTGCACTTGGCTCCTGGTCTGTCTCCTCTCCGTGTTCCCACCAGCATCTGAGGCACCAATGCTCAGGAGCTGCTCACAGACCAGGGGAGCACCCCTGTGCCCCCAGGGCTCTGCTGGGGCCTCTCCCTGACTCTCCTCCAGATCCCAAGGGCTCGGGGTGGATGGGGGCAGCGTGGTCAGGAGACCCCTCCCCCACGGGTGGAAAGCGTCCACAGCAGACCCCCGGTGCTGAGTGTCCCGCCCCCCACCCTCTCCAAGGCACACCTATCAGCCCATGACAGCTTCCGCTCAGTACGCAGTGTCCAGTCTCAGCTCAGCCCAGAGCAAGGCCTTGCTTATTCCCGCTGGCTTGGGGGACAGATTCCAGCTGGGAAGCTGTGAGGTATTCTAGAATGCTTCAACCTGAAACCCCCTCTACAGAGCCCTGTGGAGCCCCCTTCCTAGCACCTGCTGGCACCTGAGGGTCTCTGGGCAGGAGACGAGGCAGGGCCTCGGGACCACCATCCCAGGGACAGAAAGGAGGGGCTGCAATGACCCCAGCAGAGGCCTCGCGGGGCGGGAAAGGGCAGGGCCTCCCCGGCATCCCATCCTCCTGCCGCCACCTCGAAAGAAAGGAGGCAGCCTGCCAACCCTGGGCCTGGCACAGGACGGCAGTGACAAAGGGCTCCCGCGCCCCGCCCAGCAGATGCCAGCTCTTCCCGGGAAGGCAGAAGGGAGATCATTACTGGAGCCCAATTAACCAAGAAAAGCAGAGATAATTAAGTGGAGGAACATGTGGCTGGCACTGCAACTGCGGTATCTTTAGAAACCCGAGAAAGGACAGCTTTATTTTGAGCTCCTCAGAGCTGGAAGGGCAGAGAGGGGGTGGGGAAGGCCGAGAGGAGTGGCAGGGGTTGGAGGAGACAGTGCAAGCATGACTGGGGGCCAGGAAATGGCCCTTGGGAAGGGAAGAGGGCAGGGGAGCCATGCCCAGGGGTGCCCTGTGCCAGGCAGAGGGCTGGGCGCCATGGCAGGGTGGGGACTGGTCAGCCCCCAAGGCGGGTGTCCCTGCCCCCTTTGACCCTCCAGCCAAAGGAGGCCCAGGGACAGTAACTCACCCAAGATCATATGCCAGAAGTGGCAGTCCCTGAAGAAGCGAGGGGATAGGGTCCTGTTCCTGCCAGGGTTTAAGACCCCAAATGCCCCCTGCTGAGGTCCCCAGGAGGCCAGCAGAGGAGAGAGGCCTATAGGCCCCCATGGGGACAAGGGGGAGCGGGATCTCACCCTCACAATCCCCACCTGCATCTCAGCAAAGGGGATCCCAGCCCCATACCTGGCAGGCCCCCCAGCCCCCAGCAGAGCTCCTCAGGCTTGGCTGGGGTTTGAGGTGAGTGCCAGGGGTTAGCTGCCTTCCCCAGCAAGAGGTGACTGAATGTCTCTCCACCAAGCTGGAAATCTCCGTGACCACGTGGGGCGTGACTCCTGGGGATGAGTCTGGCCCTGGCAACGTGGGATCAACAATTCCTTCTGGACCAAAAGGGGAAAAAAAAGTGTAATAAAACAAGGCTTCAGTGGCCAAGAGAGATCAAATGGCGTCAAGAGGCTGCTCTTATGCAAGCTTCAGTTAGACAGTGCTCAGTGCCATGGTTTGCTAAGCCCCAACCAACATCACTGCTGTTGACTCTTAGGGCTCGAACTGAGACCCTATAAAGATTTCGTGCACCAAATTTTCTCCTCTGGAACCCATAATTCCCCAAGGGTCTCTAAGTCAGCGAAATCCTGAAACCCAGACGGACCAGCCTCTCCAGGATTATCAATTAATGACATCCCCCATCCTTTAGTGTGGACACCCCTTCTTGACATGAAAAAGTCAGAACAGGCATTGCCCAAAGATCCCTACAGATTGGAAGGAGGATCAAAGGAGGAGGAGGAGGTATACGAGAGAAAATAGGATTTAACAAACGGGTACAGCTGCTGATCACCATGTCAATATTCCTTCCGCCTCCCATGTTCCGGAGCAGCTAGAAGGAAGGGTCTAAGACGGTGGAACGCAGCCCATGACAAACTCTGGGATCTGTTCTGTAACTACTTGTTGAGGTGTGCTTTGAAAATTATTGCTTTTTATACATATTTCACAATAAAAAATAGTGAAACAAAACAAACCACCACCCAAACCGGCACATTTACGGCGTGGCCCTCACCTGTGCACAGCCTTCCTAGCGAGAGCTGCGCCAACACCAAGAACTTCGGCGGGGCCCGTGGGTGCCCCAGGCTCCCTGGCCGCCCCTCCGCTGGCCACGTCCTGCACACCACAGGCCTCTCCTGCCTCCCTGCCGGGGTCGCGCCCCAAGATGGCTCCGGGGCCGGCCGTGGTGGGCACCCTTCTTACCATTTTACAAGGAGGTGAGCCGAGGCCCGGCAGGCAAAACCTGCCTGGCCGGACACACGCAGGGAGCCGGCAGCTCTGCTGTGTCTGGCATCCTGCCCCTGCCCCGCTTCGGGGTCCCCGGCTGCTCCCTGCAGAGTTCCCTGGAGGGGCAGGGGCCAGCAGCCCTGGGGCTGAAGGAGAACCAAAGGAGAGGAGGGTGGGCCTGGGGCCTGGGAATTCTCTTGGGTTTACCCTTCAGAGAGGCTGGGCCTGTCAACGGCGCCAAAACATGCTTTATTTATGGTTACTGTTTAGCCTCCCAACCCCGAAAGGAGGGGCTGTGGGGAGCTTCGCAGCCGGGCAGCAGCACAGGGGGTGTGAACTCAGTGGGAGGGAAACCCTTCCCCTCCGTCCTAAGCCCAGCCACCCCAGGCCCATGGGTCTCCCTCAGGTGGCTCCAGCTCGTCTCCTGCAGCTCACCCTGTGGGAACCGGCCTCTGCTCAAATGCCTCCAACCACGGGGAACTCACTACCTTCCCAGGCAGCCCACCCTACCTATATAACAATGTTCTTTTCCAGCAGTTCTGGAATATTCTTTGTTTCCTCGATTCCTCTGGGGGTGCCCAGGAGTCATCTAATAGGTGCCCCTGTGCTCCTGACCCTGCTCCTCCTGCCTGCCACTTCCTCCACTTCCTCTCCTCAGCGCACACCTTCCCTTTTGCCTTTACGCTCCTGCTTCAAGCACCAGGCAGGTCTGGCCAATGCACATCTGTACCTGGTGTCTCACAGGTGCTCACGCAGAGGGAGGCTGAGATGCCACCGTCACCACCCGGAACCTTCCATCCCCTCCTGCCTCTGAGTCCCAGCCCACCCACTGCCCGGGCACAGGCTCCTCCACGCCCCCTGGCTTCTCTGCCTTCAGGGTTGCCTTTCCCAATCCATCTGGTGGGCAGAAGTGGGTAAGTAATTTAAGATTAGTTACCATGGTAATCTTAAGACCACACAGCTCTGGGCGTGTTATTTCCTTCAATGAACCAACTCCCGAGGGCACAGGATAAAAAAGTTCAAGTCACTGGCGTGACCCTGGCCTCGCCCTCTTGGTGCCACCTCCCTCTCACTGCCCAGCACACTGGCCCCCTCTGGCTCAGGCTCCAGAGATGCAGACTGAGCCTGACGTCTGCCTGGCGCTAGCCCTGTGGCTCAGCCTCCTTCGGCCTCGGCATGCTCAGCTGCAAAACGAAAGCAGCAACTGCGTCGGCCTAACAGATGTGTCGTGAAGATTCCAAGCAGCCCGTGGCACAGCAGGCATCTGGCAAGCGCTGGGGACGATTCTTTCATGGCCCCAGACCTGCACGGGTTCTGCTCCCTCTGCATGGAATGCACCCTCCTCTCCTCTGCCTGGGAGCTTTCCAAAGCCCCCAATGCAGGTGGCCTGCAGCAGGGAGCAGGTTTTCCCGAGGGTGGCAGGGACCTTGCCCGGTGGCTGGGGCTCAGGCCTGCCCAACAAGGCCTCAGCCCAGGCCGCAGACACCATCTCGTCTCTGGGAGGGAATCAATCTGCAAGCAAATGCCTTCCCAACCCCTGGCTGCTCTTCCTGCCTTGACCTCCTCTCTAAAGCCCTTGTCCTTTCTCCAGCCCAGACTACCTGCTCCCACGGTCACTGTCTTAATCCTCCCGGTCATCTGCAGTGCTGCCCCTCCAGGGTCTCCATGCCATGCTGTCCCCTCCCATCTTCTGAGCCCTCCTTCTGATCCCAACAACCTTCGCCTCCACTGGGACCAGAGGCCACCGGTCGTTGCCCTCTCCCTGACTCTGAGAAAAGGGAAGCAGGCAAAGGGCACCTTGTAAAGCTCTCGGCATGCCCTCTTGTGTCACTCCGTTTCTCAGCAGGATGCCCCATCTGTGGCCTCTGAGAGGGCAGGGCTCAGCCGCTCCCCCCGCCTTCCCACTGGCATTGCTCATTTCTCTACCGAGTCAGGTTCAACTGCAGGAAACCAGGCTGCCGCTCTGCCCACCTGTAACTCTCTTGCTCCCATTTCAGGCTCCCGCTGTTCTCTCCTCCCCTCTAAAGGGTGATCTATACTTGGCAAGTTCAATTTCTCTTCTCTCAGGTCCCCAGGGCTCCAAGGAACTGCTCCCAACTAGGTTGCCCCGCCCTCCAGGAGACTCACTCTCACCTTCCAGGATCCTGAACTCGGCCCAGCTGATGATGCTCCTTCTTTAAGTCTCCTCACTTGGCTTCGGGACATCTCACCCTCGGGTTTCCTTCTCTCCATCCTCCTTGACTCCCCCCAGGGCTTCTCCCCAGACCATACCGCTCTGACCCCATCAGTTTCATATAAATGCATAGGGGCTCCTCATCTTCTCTCCCCTGAGGGACCCCTCCCTGATCTGCGTTTCTAACTGCCTGGTCCACCTGACCAGCCCACCCCCCGCCCCCCCCAGTTCCTGCTCCCTGCTGCCGGCCTTTCCCACTGCAGTACATGGCCACTCCCACCCTCTGACCACTCAGGGCAGAATCTTGGGGTCATCCCAACCCCTCTCTTTGTCTTACACCCACACCCATACCCACTATACCAGAAAGCCTACTGGCCCTACTTTTAAAACATGTCCAAATACAGCTCTGATCAGATGAAGTTCAAAGAAGGGCATGACGAAAAATCTATGGCGTACATGTCACTTTTGGGGGCGCAGTGGCTGGAAGGGGGCACAAGGGCATATTCGCTCCATGTCTACATTTGATGCAGATTTTTTGGGTGTGCTGACTTTGTGAGCATGTACCAAGAGGTATGCTTTCTGAATTTATGTTAATACATCAATCAAAAAATTAATTTGAAAATGGGAAACACATATGCCCACACCCAGAATCTGCCATTTCCCATTCTCTGGACAGTTCCATGCTGCTGCTAGCAGCCCCCATTATCTTTTAGCTGAACCACAGCAAAGATTAACCTCCAGATGGTCTCCTGGCTCTCCACCTCCCCTCAATCTAATCCCTGATTACTGAGCTATTAAATGACAGTGACACCTCTCTGCTGAAAACCCTTCAGGTAGACCCTTACCTCTGATCCTGATTTCCTTGTACTCTCCACCCTCACTCCTCTGCTCCAGCCACACTGGCCTTCTGAGCTCCACAAATACACCAGTGCTGCCTCGGGACCTTTGCATGGGCTGACTCCTCCACTTGGATGCTTGCCCTCGTTTCTACATGGCTCACGCCCTTGCTCCTACTAGCCCTTTGTTCAAATAACACCTTTCCTGGCAGCCTACCTAAAACTGTGCTCCCCATTGTCCCATCTCCATTTTCTGTTGTATTTCTCTCCATGGCACTTACTACTAATATTAATCACCTTATTTATCCACCTCTCACTAGAATATAAGCACCACGAGGGCAGGAATTTGTGTCTATTTTGTATTTTGAACATACATTAAATAAGCACCCAATGTAATTTTTGTTGTACAAATAAATGAATCCTAAGGGTTAATTGTGAGCCTAGAGTTACACAGGCAGGGTCAATGTTATAGTTACCAGTAGTCAGTAGGGGGCAGCAAAGAGCAGCCCAAAGGGGACAGGACATGGCTGACAACTGGGCAGACATCAAGGCCTGGGCTGGTATACAGCGAAGGACCTGGAGTCCTGGGTTTCAGAATGTAAAATGCAGAAAGACCTGGGTCCCAATCTCAACTGCACAGTGCACATGCTGTGTCACCTTGAGCAAATTCCTTAACCTCTCTGAGCCTCAGTTTCCTCCTGTAGGACTGGCTCTTGGGGGACAGTACATGTATTAAAATGTGAATGGGCAAAGGACAACGTGGTGAGAAAGTTAGGTGTCTGCAGTGTGAGGGACTGCTCCAATTTTCACCATCAGGGTCAGGGCAGTTATATAAGAGTAATACACCCTGATGTGGGAATGTCACGAAGTGCTGTGAAAGACAGGGGAAAGTGCTTATGTTTCCAATTTAAGCGTGTGTGTGTGAAATATATAGAAAGAACAGTGAGAGGTAAAACAGGCTTGGAGGAAAAAATCTGCAAGAAACACATCCTCAGAAAAAATAATAGCCATTTGGGCAGTTAGGTTTCCGTTATTTTTCCAAATTTTCACAGTGGGCATACACCAGTGTTCCTTTAGGCTTTGATGACCTAGAATGTTCTACAGCTACCTGGGCTGAGGTCTTCCATTGTCACCATTAGCTGCTTCTTCCCAACATAACCTGAGCAGCCCCTTTTACTGTCTGGGTTTTGGAGGTCCTCAGCCTTGAGCCTGGAGGGGCTGAGGCGTACAGGACAGCACCAGGCTCACACACAGGGCGGCTGGGGGGGTCCCTTCACAAGCACAATGGCCCTGCTGCACCTTCTTGCCATCAGGTGCCTGATGACCTGTGACTTTTCAGTGCACACCTGTTCCCACAAGCTTGATGTCCCGGGCTCTGAGAGCAGAGCTGCCTGGTGCTGCCCCCAGCCACCTGCCTCTCCAGCTCCTGGGCCAATCTGGGGGCTCTCTGGCCCCTGTCCCAATCTCCCTAATTTAACTCGGTGCCTCTCCAGGCGGGTGGCAGAGGTGGGGGAGCAACCTGGCTCGCTGCCCACCACGGCCTGTCTCTCCTTGGCCATGCTCACTAAGCCTGGGTTGCCGAAGCCCCTTGAAGGCAGTGCTGAAGCCCACTCTGGTCCAAGTGGGGGGCTGGCCCCACCTCCTCTCTGCAGCCCCAGGGCCCCCCATCAGACCCCTGCCAGCAGACCTGGCTCCTTACAACATCTTCCCACGCCCCAGAATCCCGGGAGGCCCCTGGCTCCCAGCTCCCGCGCTCTCCTCTCTGGAGCAGCTTATCTGAACCTGGAATCCCACCCACCCACCCTCCTCAGACACCAAGTCTGGTCCCGTCTTCTTCTCCAGCCAAGGTGTCTGCCGCTGCCCCCCTCTGGCCTCAGAGAGCAGATCTCACGACGGGAAGGGGGAAACTGAGGCCCTGAAGGCAGATATGATTTACTACGTGGGACAAAACCGAGGGCCTTCTGGTGTCATCTCTTTTGACCCAGAATAAAACTGGCCCAGGAATGGCTGTACCCTCACCCTAACTAACTCTGGGCCAGCCCACCGTTCTGGGCCAAGCTGTGAGAGCCCCAGAAAGAGTGATTTATCTTCAAAGCAGTTTCCTTCTTTAGAAGTCACCTTGTTTGCACGGTTCTGTTAGGAAAGGTCTCCATGGGGGCCTTCAGGAAATGGCCTAGAAAATCTCAGAGCTGTACTCAAAGGCGCCCATCCCTCAGCCCCTGCCGCCGGCCCCTGGAGCCCCCTCCTCTCCTCTGAGCTTCTCCTACCTGGCCGCCGTGGCCACCTCCCTGTCCCTCCAGCTCCGGCCAGTGCCACAACAGCACCGACGTGGCTTTTCTCCAACACGGGTCTGCTCAGGCTCAAACCCTTCTGCGGGGCAGGGTGGGGGGATCCACAGAAGGCCCAGGGCCCTGGGGGGCCTCATTCACAGGCAGGAACAAGGGGCGACTCTTCAACTGCCTGAGGAGACGGCGTGCGTGGCCGTCTGGAGGACGCCCATGTGGACACAGGACGTTCAAGACCCGAAGGAGCCCTCCTCGTTTCTGCCACTATGACTCCTTCCCATGGAAAAGCGGGAACCTAAATGGACTCAGACTATGTTCCCGCCACTATTAAATGGGGCTTTTGGTAAGAATTCAGTTCCATTTTTGAGGAATAAAAAACCAAGTTTACATACATATCTCGTACTTCTGAGTTTCCAGATTAAATAAGGTCCATTTCCATATTTTTAGAAGAGGACAAAAGAAAAAGGAAGAAGGAAAGTCTCTAGAAGTTTCCCCTGTGCCCAGAACGAAGCTCTGCCTCTCCCGCAGGACGCGGGGCAGCCTCCCAGCCTGGCCTCCTCCATCCCCTGCCACTGTCCCAGCCTCGAGAAGCTGCTGTCGGCTCCTGCAGGTTCGTCCCATCTCAGCACCACGTGTATTCCTACTCACCTCCAGGGCCCAACTCAATGTCACCTCCTCCAAGAAGCCTTCCAGACCCGGTAGTAATAACCGCTACCCCCACTGGCTGAGCTCGTCCCATCACAGCTGGCCCACTGCTGAGAACTCTACAAACATCTCACTGAAGACGCAGAACGAAAAGCTCCCGGGAGAAGGGAAAACACCCCTTCGGTTATCACCTCTCCAGCTGACAGATGACACTGAGCCAGAGACGTGAAATAACAAGCTCAAGGTCTCATGGTTCGAGTTAAGAGGGGATGCAAGAGTTTGAAGCCAGGTTTGTCTGAGCATGAGGCCTGTGCTTTTGCGGGTGTGCGTGCTGCCTCCGAGCTACACCCCAAAGCAAACTGTTTGCCACAGGGCGGGCCCCGCTTCCTCCAGCTTACAGGCACTTGCTAAGGGTTTTGTGTTCCCCAGCAGCCCCCAGCTCCTGCTCTGACTCGGGGGCCCAGGTCCTAGCCGTGCCTGGGACTGTCTGACGCAGGGCTTGGGAACAGTCCTTTCTGGGGCAGGAGCAGCACTGGATAACCTCTGGTGACCCTTTAGAGGCCCCTGTAGGCCTGAACCCCTTCCTGGCCCAGCACGACAAGTGGCAGGAGTAAGTGTGCAGCTGACCTGCCAGCCTGCCTGTCCTGGGCCCTCCAGGCTGTTTGAGGCCCACAGGTACCACAACTGGGAAAGGCGCTGGACATTCCAGGCCTGAGAGCTTGGCCAGGGCACTTTCCCACCTCCTCTTCCAGGTAGCCTGCCATCCCTTTGCCACACCATGTTGGCAGGAAAATCATTTTCCAAGGGCTCTCTCTGCATACTACAAGAAGGAACCAAACAGAAGGCTGATGGATGGGTAGGCAGATGGCAGAGATCACTGGATGGGCAGACCCCACTGGGGCGATGCTTGAGATTCAGACAGCTGTTTGAACCGCATAAGCAGCCACTGGCTGAAGGGCAAGCCCTGGTTGGTGGGAGAGGTCACCCCAGGAAGGGCCCAAGAGCTCTGTGTTCTGCCACGAGGGATGCTGAGCTGGCCCTCTGTCCCAGTTTCTCCCCAAAGTCTGAAATCTACTGTTTCTTCTGAATTGCATGCTACCCTGCCATTGGGCCTCCCGATGGAAAGCAGGCAGCAGGGCTTTGGGGCCAACGTTCCTTCGCTTGGTCTGGGCATAGTAGGTAAGTCACCCAAGTTTCCTTGGCCTCAGTTTTACCCATAAAAAGTGCAAAGCCTGGCACACAGCGGCTGTCATCAGTGACAACTCCTTTCCCACAGAGCAGGGAAACTTTAAATGCGCGTGCCCTGAGGAAGGCTGGGGAGAGTAGCAGCTGCAGGGAAAGGTGGGGGGACTGCCTTGCTCAGCTTCTACCCTCCATCAGCAGGGGGAGGCCCGGGCCATTCTCCCTCCTGCTGGTTATGGGAGCGGACCAACCCTGCCCGGCACAGGTGGTGAAACAGAAACCCAAGGCCAGGGCAGGCCAGTGGCTGGACCCTGACTGGGGCACTGAGCGCTGGGTCTGGATCCAGGCTGCCCACCACGGGACTGAAGCAAGGCAAGTCCAGGGAGGAGCTGTCACAAGGCTAGGATGGGCCAGAGGCCACAGGCGGTACCAGGGAAGGTATGTCCTGGCTCCCATGGCCAATGGAAAGGGAATTTGGAAGTCCACAGGCCTCTGATGTCTCATGAGGACATAGGCACTCATCCCCCTGCCCTGATCTTGCCGTCTCCACTGGTTTCCTGAGGAAGCTCTCACCTCCCGTGTGCCTCCAACTCTGGCAGCTTCCTAGCTCCTCCTTGGCCTCTGGCCAGCCCCAGAAGCCCTGGAGCCACTTAAGGACACGGGTCCCCTGCTAGCTGTGTGATGCTGGCCACATTGCTTAAAATACCGCTCCTCAATTCCCCCTCTGTAAATCAGCTCCTAGCACAAACCCCCCCTCTGTCTGCTTCGGCTATCACCCCAGTGCCTAGCACAGTGCCGGCCCTAGCAGGACCCCTGGAAGTACTTATAAAATGGGCTCATGGGAGGTACTCAGCGCAGGGCCTGGCTGCCAGGCATCTCTCAGCAAGCTTGCCACTGGGGCCACACCACAACCTGTTCCTCCTGCCACCTGCACCAGCGCCACCCTGCTGGTATCACCCACTGCTCTGCACACCTCCGAGAACTCGGGAAAAACACCTCTGGGGTCAAGTGAGCCACAGATCTGAGCAAGCTGTTTACCCTCCCGGACTACCCCCTCTCCCCCCTGGCTCTCCAACCCCACCACCTGGAGTTGTTCTTGTTCTAGGAAACCCTCCTCCACCAGCCCCGGCTCTCTCGCTCCCCTCCTCGGGGGGGTCCCTGCAGCCCAACACAGGTGCTTCATGACGACACCCCTCAGGAAGTTTTGCGCCCCTGGCCAGGTCTGCCCCCTCCGATGTGACGGCCTTTGGCCCCTTCCCCAGAACCCCACCAAGCCAGGCCGGGCACAGTAAGTACTGGCAGCTTCTGGGGGCCGAGAGGTCGTTTGTACTATCGTAACCCTGAGTGGACTCAGATTCCTGGACTGCAGACTCCCGGTTCAGGGCACGGCCCCAAATGCTCACCCGTTCCCAGCACCCTCGGCGCCGTCTCCCCGAGGGCCTGGGTCTGGCCAGCCTTCCTGCTGGGCCGGCGGCAGCATCTCCTGGGGTGGGGACGGGGCAGGGGGCGAGGCTGCAGGGCTCCCGTCTCTCCGTACACAGGCTCTGGGGGTCAAGGTTCAGGCGTATGCAGCGTCCGCCCTGGGCCACCCACGTCACCCCCCAAGGGACAGCCTCTGCTCTTTCTGGGTTCAGGGAGGCCAGGACGCAGCCACGGAGGAGATGGTGGGAGAGGCCTCGCAATGGGGGTGAGCAGAGGCACTTTACCCCTTATCTTTCCATCTCACATTAGGGTGTGGGTAGGGGGGCTCACCCCAAGCTCACAGGTCCTTAAGTGGACACTTCCTGTGATTAGAATCCCACCTGTGACCAACTTCTTCCCTTCACCAAGGCCGACCTGGCCCCCTCCTTAGGAGGTGTGGGGTGGGGGTGCTCCGACCTGGCCTGGCCGCTCCCTCCTGAGCCCTTACACATTGCCAGGGCTGCCCGCCACCCTTTTCTGTGCCCCAAGATCCAGATTTCAGCTTGGCCTTCTTCCTCCCGGCTGGGCCAGGTGCCCAGGTAAGGCGGGAAGGAGCGGCCTGGCTCCCAGGCCCCAGAAGCAGAGTCCCAAGGTAAGCTAGGCTCGGGACCCTGGCCCCCAGCACCATGGCTGGCCCCCCATACCAAGCGTCCCTCCCCATCACCGCCCACAGCCAGTGCCTCTTACCGGGCTTTGGGATGAGTCCTTGAAAAGGCCTGGAAGATAAGCAGATGGGTGTCAAGAAAATGGGCTTGGCGGGCCAGGCAGCCGCCATGGGCGCACAGCTCGGGCCTGTGACCCACAGCTTGGCCCGCGAGCCAGCAGCAGCAGCCTCATATTTGGGGCCCATCCCAAACCTGCTGAATCATAATCCGCATTTTTTTTTTTCACATGGGCAGGCACTGGGAATCGAACCCAGGTCTCTGGTACGGCAGGTGAGAACTCTGCCTGCTGAGCCACTGTGGCCTGCTCTGTAATCTGCATTTTAACAAGACGCCCACAGAATCACAGGCACGAATCATGTGCACGTGGTGGTTTGAGGAGCCCTGGGTAGGGGGGTGACCAGGCTCTATGCTGTCTCTGTGTCCTTGGACAAATCACGTGTCTGGGTTCCCTTCTCCCCAAGATGAACCCAACATCTCTCCCACGGGGTGCAGGGAATGCAGAGCATGGGGACGGCTGGGCAGGTTGAGGGGGTTCCAGAGTTCGCTCTTGCTGTGTCCATTGTTGGGGGTCGGCTATGACGATGAGGGGTGGTCTCACCTCCATAGGGCTCCCTGCACCCTGGCTGGCTCGTAGACCCTCCCTGTCCCTGCTCCCCTCTGCCTCCCACCCAGGACCCAGGAGGGGGCTGGGAGAGCTGCCAGGTCTAGCTGGATGGGCGGCACCAAGGCAGGACCTAGGGAAAGGCCGAGGATGCACTGGGGCCAGCCCCCTTGGTGTCAGCCCCCTGAGTACCTGGTGACCGTGAACTTGATCTTGTCGGCCACTGCAAGGATTCTCTCCAGGTTCTGGGAGCCAAAGGTGCAGGGCTTCCGGAATGGGATTCCTGGGGGCAGCCCCTCGATGATCACCGAGCCGGGGTTACTCTTGATCCGCTTGTAGGGGACCTGGACGGGGTACTTGATGCCCAAGGCTTCCCCTGTGGATGAGAGGGGTGCAGTCCTGCCCGTCAGGAGGTGACAGGAAGTGCAGGGCACATGCACCTGGAGGTGTGCGGGTGTGAGACAGGCTGCAGCTGTGTGACCCTGGTGTGCAGAGGGGAGTTGTGCAGTGTGAAGGTCCCCTCAGTAGAGGCCTGGGGGTTGCGGGGGGTGTGGTACCGGGGTGGCTCTGGGGGTCTCAGATGTGTGTCTGTGCCAGGGCGGGGCTGAGGAGTGGGCAGGGATCACATAGCCACGAGTGAGACTCCAACCCCAACCCCACAGGCTCTGGCTCAGGACCAGGCTGCCTGAGAAGGCAGGTGCCACTTGGGAGCAGAGAAGCCTGCCCGAGGCCAGCCTGCATGCTGACCAGACTTTGGGGGCCTATTCCTGCTTCATCCTCACTCTTGTCACCATCCCTCTCTTGGGGATGGTGGCACCTCCATCCCAGAGACTGCCCTGTCTCACAGCTGACCTGGCCCCTCTCTGGGACCATCCTGGGGAGGGGTGGCTACCGCTGACCAGCTTCACAACGGAAGCCTACTCTAGGGCCCTCACTGAGGCACTGCCCAGACGTTCTGCCAAAAAGGCACAGGTGCAGTTCTGGATGCCTTGAGGTTGACCTAAATGTCCGGGTTTCAGCCCCAAACCAACCTTTCATGGATAGAGAGATGAGCACATCTGTAAGAAGCAGTTGGCTGCAACTCACTGCTGCACCCCACAACATGGCTGAGAACACCCTACCCAGCATCGCAGTTGCTGCTTTATGGAGACACATGGCAGAAACCTCCACAGGTCTCAGAGCTCAGAGGAACAGCTGAACTTTTTTGGGCAATGAGTTAGTTTTTATCTCACTCACACTGGGAATTACATAACTGACCATGTTACCCTTTTTGCTCTGGCTCCCAGGAAACTCAAAAGATGGATTTGTGCCTAGCTCTAGCAAGTACAGAATTTTTGAGTCCTCACTTCAGCCTTGGCTTTATGCCATTGCTCCAGCGTTTTAAAACTGAGATACAATTTTAAACTTACCATCTGAAAGTGTACAACTCAGAGGCTTGTACCGGTATTCAGGTTGTGTCACCATTACCAGTATCTAATTTCATCCTGAACCACAGTCTGTGGGCTTGGCCCCCTCTTCAGTCTGGGAAATGCCCTCCCCCTCATCAGAGTGACAGGTCCAGGTAACCCAGGTCTAAGCCACTGAGTACACAGCATTTCCCTGCCACAGGGGTTGGGTAAGGAATGGACGTGTGACCAGTGAGGAACAAGGAGAGGTCTTGAGAAAGCCAGCAGAAGAAGCACCTGCTGTGGCCATGCTACCAGCGAGCAGAAGGTCAGCCTCAGAATCAGACAGCCCTGAGCCACTGGATCCAGCCGACCCTGAAGGCTACCCTACTGCTGGACTTCCTGCACTATGGGCCGTAACAGCCAAGACGGCACAGCCCCATCCCACAGGCTCTCCGTACAACATGCCACTCACACTGACCCTCCCCTTGAACCTGGGAAGCCCTTTGTAAAAGCCTCGGCTTGGCCACTGGATGTGATACCGCACGACCTCAAGGCTGGGCCATTGAAGGCAACCTGCCTCCACCTGGCTCTCTGGCTCTCTAGTGACACGCACCTTAAGTGGAGGAAATCCAGCCACACTGGAAAGGCCACGTGGAAAGATCACACAGAGATGCCAGAGGGGGCCCTGCTGTTTCCCCAGCCCAGGATCAGACATGGGAGTCTGTCGAGATGACCCCAGCCTCAGCTCCTTTCTGACTGTAACCTCAGAAGAGTCACCCCAAGCAAGAATGCCCAGCCAAGTGGCTCCGAAAGTCCTGCCCCACCGAAACAGGAGTGATAAATGATCGCTGCCATTTTGGCCGCTGAGTCTGGGGGTAATCTGTTCTGTAGGCATAGAGGCTAAACCACAAGCCAATCGGCCCCCTTTATCGCTGACGTCAGTTTGAATGTGTTTTTGTTACTTGAGACCAAAAAGCTTCTAAAGTGATCCAAGCTGCCTCTCAACCTGGATGCCTCGTTACCTCCCCCTCGTAACCCCCACCAATTCAGCATGTGATTCTTCCCGATACACATCTCCGCTCCGTCTGCTTTTCTCCAGCTCCGGGGCCACCAGCCCTGTTCAGGCCACCATCACTCTCACCTGCACTCCTGCCCCTCCTCCTAGCTGGACTCCCAGCATCTGTGGCTGCCTTTCTGCCTCCACCTGTGCTCCTGACAGCAGCCAGGAGGGTCCTGTCCAAATGCAAAGTGGCTCCTCCCTCGCTGGCAGCTCGGCGGGGCCCTTCTCCACCCCACAACTGCTCATCAGGCTTCAGCTTTCTGTCCATTCTTAGGACAGTCCTCAGGGCCTCCGCACATGCTATTCCTGCAGCTGGAATGCTCTTTCTCACACTTAGCTTGATTCACTCTTTACCTTCCCTCACCTCCTTCTTCAAATAGGCCTTCCCTGGCTCCCCATCTAATATAAACACCCCAGTTCTTCTCTCTTGGGCAGTTCACTCTTTTCCTGCATAGCTTGTGCCCAAATTCTTCCTTGTCCTGTGTTCAGTAGCTGAAGGTCTGTCTCGCCTCCATGGTTCACCAGGACCTGAGGGCAGGGACTATGTTTATTCACTGCTGTAGCCCCAGTGCCTGGGACCAGGCCTGGAACATAGCAGGTGCTCAAGAAATACTTGCAAATAAATGAACGAACAAACAGACAGACGGATAAATTGGCGTCCCCAGAGGCGAATGGGGACGGAACTGCAAAACTTCCTGGCGCCTCAGGGAAGTGCCCGGGCGGCGCGCAGCTCACCATATTTCTTATTGAACAGGTCCTGGACTTGCTCCCTCAGCGTGTTGGCGATGTCAATCCTGGAGAGCCGGGTCTCGTAATTTTCTGCAAAGGAAAAGACCATGGCGGCCTTGGGCTGTTAGATTAACAGGTGCCCGATGACTTCTAAGGAATATGATTTTCCAATTAGAGGGAAACTCCTTCTCTGGCAATTAACAGATCTGTGGAGTGGGGCCCCTCAGAGTCCTTCCGAGGAGCATCTTGACAGGGACGCATGCTTTTTCCGGAAGGCCGCGTGCTGTTGCCACAACAGCCCTGAGTTGGAAATTAAGTTAATTGTTGACCTTTGAAAACCACTACACCAATAAATAAGCCCCAAGGAGAGAGATACCATGGAGCAGAGCAGGTTCCTGCACCACGGGGTGGGCACAGAGCAGGGGTTCCCTCAAAGTCGGGGTGGGGGGTAGGGGCAGGTGGCGGCAGGGGAGACGCAAGCTCAGGCCTGGTGGCCCAGCTGGAGGGGTGTGAGATGGGCAGTCCCCAGGGAAGCAGGGGGCCAGTCCAGCAGCTCCCACCGTCAGCACCCACCCAGAGGGTGTTGAAAACAGGGCCCCCCACGTGATAGCTGGGCAGGCCCCCGACTTCGGGAGATAACAGCTTAGCACAGCTTTGTGTGGGGGGGTGGGGGGGTGGGGGGGGGGGAGCGGGAGGATGAAGAGGATCGTGCTGGGGTCCCAAGGATATGAGGAGCCAAGAAGCGGGGTGACGGATGACCTCTCCATCAGGGGCCCAGGAGGGAGGAAGGGACAGTGCTGCAACGAGCAGCCACCCCTCTGGGCTCCCCGAGCCCATCTGGGGGCACCTGCCCTCAGGGCTCCCTCCCAGCCGTGTCTCCCAGTTCCTCCCGAGCAGGTGGATGCAGCCGGCCATGGAAGGGAGGGTGGGTGCCCGTCCACAGGCTGGACATCAGCTCTGCCCTCGGACAGGGCTCCCGAGGGTCTGGCTGCCTCTCCCACAGACCAGAGGTCCCCCGCCCACCTTGACGCAAGCTCACCCCATCTTCTATTCCTCTCCTTCCTTACTCACTTCCTCCCAGCCCTCTTGGCCCAGCCCCGGTTTTCCCCCGGAGATGTCCCTCTCTGATTTCAAGGCACACACAGCTCCCCGACTCCTACCACGGAGCTGGCAGGACAGTTGTCCCCAGACGCGAGGCGGATGCAAGGCACACAGGAGTCCTGTACCCGGCCTTCCCCTGGCCCCCCAGGAGTCTCCGCCTGGGAGCCCCAGCTGCGGGCCCAGCTTGCTCCAGCACCCCGGGCCCCACGGTCATGGCCAGCTCCCCCCGCCCCAGCCTGACCCTCCAGACCCAAGCCGGGCCAAGGCCTGGCTCTCCCCGGGCTGCAACCTTACCTTGGAAGCCCTGTCTCTTCGGGCTCTCGTCCGTGAGTGGGTCCCCGGAGTCCCTCTCTGGGAGTTGTGGGGGGCGGTGTGGGGGAGAGAGAGAAGCCAGGGTGAGAGGCAGCAGCCGAGACCCAGGCAAGGAGGTGTAACGGGAGGGAAGGGAGGGGGAGGAAGGGACCAGGAGGGTGGAAGCAGGAGGAGGGGGTAGTGGGAGACCCCAGGACCCCTCCCCCGAGGCTCGGCCCATGAGTGGACGCAGGTCACCTTGGCTCTCCGTGACGGACTCTTTGGCTCCCTCGGTGAGCAGCTCGGGCCTGGAAGAAGACATCACAAGCTGGCCGTCACCGAGGTCCCTCCAAGCCTCTCTGGGACTGCCTAGCCCTCCCCCTGGGCCTCAGTCTACACATCTGTGCATGGGCCCCCCTAGCTCAGGTCCCCCCGCATTCACTGGTAGCAAGACCAGCCTGTGCCGTCCTCGCTGCTGGTTCCGAGGGCGCGGTCTGCTCGCCGCTGCCTGGGGCGGAGACTGTCTACATCAGGTACAGGGGACGGGCCACAGGGTTGGGCTGGGGACTGCCCTCCACTTTGGAGGCAGGAGCCGTGGGGCCCAGGCCCGGCTTTGCCACTAACTCTGTACCTCTGCGGAGTGGAGCCGCTCGGGGCCCCGGGGGCTGGGTGGGGCTTCCACACCCACCCTCACCCCGACCCCACAGCTGCAGGAGGAGGCCCTGGGCAGCCGGGGACCACGCTCGTGGCCACCCAGCTAGGAAGAGCAGCACCGCTACCCGCTGGGCTTCCTTCTCGCCACCCAGCAGCCGTGCCAGCTGGGGACCCCCTCTAGGCCTCAGCTTCCCCACCTGAAACGAGGATAACAACCCTTCCCTGGAGAGAGGAGAGGGGAGAGAGGGCCTCACAAGTCCAAGTGGGAGGAGGCAGCGCAGGACGGCAGGGAGCACCCTGGGGAGGGAGTGAGGAGCCCTGCTCAGCTCCTAACTCTTAGGCTCTTAGGGCATGTGGGAGAAGCCATTTCCTCTTGCTGGGCCTCGGTTTCCCCACCAGGAAGGAGAGAGGGGAGAGGACGTGGTAAGGGGACTGGACACAGTCTGAAGCCTCTTTCAGCCCTGGACACTCTTTGGTTCATGGCAGGGCCGTGCCTCCCCCGACCCCCACCCCCAGCCCTGCAGACCCAGTTCTGTGCCAGACGTGGGGCGGACACCCCACCGACAGAACAGGCACCTATCCTCACCCACTGGTCGCCCGGCTGGGGGAGGATGCCGAGAAACTGGCCTTTGGCTTCAGTCCCAGGCTGCGGTTTCCTCTGTAGTGGCCCTGCAGGGCCACCTCCGAGATGGAGAACTCAGAGCCTCCGTGGGTGGCCTCACCACTGACCCATCCTCCCAACACCGGACCCCGGTCCAGGCCCCACCCCCAGGACACCCTGCAGGAGATTCAAACCGGTGGTTCTGGGGACACGGCTACCGGACCCACTTCCAGCCCATCACCCCATCAGCCCTCCCCGAGCTAGCCTGGTCTCCCCAGCACCTCCAAGCACATCACAGACCCAGGCCCCAACTCCCTAGATGGGCTTCCTCCAGCTGCATGAAATGGGCGTTCGGCATCGAACACAGCCTCCCACCACCGCTTTTCTAGACCTCAGCCCCCATCCACTGCTTGACATTATTTTAATTTGTGAGCAACTGATGAATGCAAGGACCCTCTCCCCAGGAGAATGCATGAAGGGATACGAACACTTTGCCTACAACTTCAAGGACTGGGTTAAGAACATTGTTTGATCAAAGACTGAGAAAGTTTCATTTGATTCTGGACCAAGTCTACTTGACCGGTTGTGGCTGATGCCGAGGCAAGTTCAAGTTCAGGCAGACAGTGCTGCAGTTTATTAGCCAAGTCTGCCCAGGTGAGAACAGGAGAGGGCGAGGGCATGCGAGCCAGGCGTTTGCTAAGTCCTGATTTATCGTTAAAAGAAAAACCACATATAGATGCAACACAGCTTTATGGAGATTTAACTCGCATACCATAAAAGCCACTCGTTTAAATGTCCAATGGTGTTTTCACAAAGTTGTGCAACCCTGACCACCATCTAAATTCCAGAAACATTTTCATCACCCCAAAGATTTATTCTTTTTCAAAGTAAAAGTAATGAGACGAGTGATTATTTTCCACTTAATATCTCCAGCACTATTTTCTTTCTAATTTAAAAAATGAGGAATAACTACACACAAAAAGATTTTAAAATGAGTTAAATCCACCTTTTAAATTGGATTTTTGTTTTTGCATGGGCAGACACTGGGAAAATGGATAATATTTTTCCAGAATGAACTCCTGGTACAGGCCCTCCTGCCATGGATCAATCTCCAAAGTGTTATGCCCCATGACAGAAGCCAGATGCAAGGATTGCGAATTGCGTGACTCCATTTATATGACATTTCGGAAAGGATAAAGTGATGGGGACAGAAAAACTGATCCGGGGTTGCTGGGGCTGGGGCAGGTGCTGCTGACTGAGGGGTCCAGGGGAGACTTTGCAGGTGAAGGCGGTGTCCAGTGCTTGGATGGTGGTGGTGGGCACACGGCTGGGTGAGAGTGTCAAAGCTCAAAGAACTGTACATTTAAAAAAGGGGTGACTGTCACTGCATGTGAATTAAACCTCAGTAAACCGACTTTGACAAAACGTGTCTTGACGGCACACTTCCAGCGCCGGTGCTGAGCCCCTGCCCTGTGCCTTCTTCCCGCGTCCCTCGGGCCACCCCATGACATTTGACACCCTGAGCAACTGGCCCAAGGTTCCGGGGAGCAAAAGAAGGGGTCTGGACTCGAACCCAGCAGGGTCTGCCGCTGAGCCCCCGGGCTAATCTGCTTCCCCTTCGAAATATCAAGTGGCATTAAAAAGTGCCCATGGGGATGGCAGCTGTCCCTGCAGGCGACGATGAAAAAGATCCACTCCCGAGGATCTGCTGCTTGTCTGGCACCTCCCTTCGAGGCGCCCAGGTGAGTCCTGATCTCCGCTGAGCTGGTGGGTGTTTTAGGGCCCTCTGAAATGTCAAGGGCTTCCACCATTCTGCCCCACCCTGACCTCTGCCCAGAGCACGGGATCTGTGCCTGACCCCCTACCTACCACCACCTCCCCGGAAGCCCTCAGCACCCCAAAGCACAACACAGGCTCAGCCTGACTCTGGACTCTGGGCTCCCTCCACCTGCATCTTCTTCCTTTCAGAAAACAGCCTTGCCCGTCACTCCAGGTAACCCTGGGGTCTCTTTCTCTCACCTCCCCACCCACAACATCCAACACAGCAGACAGTTCTGCAGCCCAATCTTGAAAGTGCTGCCTGAACCTAACAGCTTTTGGACACTCCTCTCTCCCTTGGACCAGAGTAAAGTCTCCCTGCTCTTCTTCGGCCCCAGCCTGCGTGCCCCAGATCCTCCTCTACCCGACAGCTGGAACAATCTTTAAAAAAGAAATAGGCCAGATCATGTCACACCCTCCTCAAAACCTTCCAGTGAGTTCCCATTGAGCTTACCATAAAACCCAATCTCTTTAAGCTGTCCCAAGACCCTGTCTGACCTGGCCCCTATCTTAGGCCTCACCACTCATCATTCCCTGCCCCAGCTCTTCCTGAAATACACAAGCTCAAGCCTGCCCCAGGGCCTTTGCATCTGCCGCTCCTTCTGCTTAGAACACCCTTCCACCAGCCACCTCCACGGCTAGCTTGCTGCATTAGGTCTCTGCTCAAGGGTCTCCTCCTGAGACAGATGTCCTCCAGACCTCCCCCTCATCCCACATTATATTCCTTCCCTGCATTTATCTCTACCTGATGTCATATTGTGAGTTTATTCAGTGAGGTCAGTGACTCGAGGGCACCCTGTCATGTGCTGGGTGCTAAACATATTATTTGTGGAGGGGAAGAACAAGATATCCAGGGTTTGTGCCCCCTTGAGGACCACCCCCTGCTCTGGTGCAAACCAGCCCCTGCAACAGAGCCCCCATCGGGCAGGCCCTGTCTCCAGCCTGGACAGGAAGGACACCGTGACTTGCCCAGTGTCAGGGCCACTTACCCCCCCCCCCAGGGGATCAAAGACTTAGGGGTCTCCCCTTTCTTACCACTTTCAACCAAACTGAGTATAAATCTGTAAAACATTATTCTAACACATCAATAATACCTAACAGATTTGAAGCAACAAATACAAAACGGACTTCCGTAAAGCTTGAAACGGGTAATTCCAGATTCCCCTCTCCACCCTCTTTTTTATCTTTAGCCAGCAGGTCCACCCACCCCCTCCCCAGGGACTATTTATCCCTGGGCAGGTGGGCTGGCGGGGCTGGAGCTCTGCTGGGTTCTCGCTGACAAACAAAGGACCGGGAAAAGCCACCTCCTGCTTTTCCAATCTGGGGTCAGGGGGCACCCCGAGGCCCCCAGGCCCGGGACACCAACACGCCTGGCCCAGGGAAGCCTCCGAATGATTCAGGAGAGCAGGGCAGTGGGCAGGTTCCAGCCTATACCTGGGCAAAGGGGGGGTGGGTCTCCCGGGACCAAGCGGGAGCCAGGCTGGTTGCCTCAGGTCTGGCAGGGCCGGGCTGGGCCTGGGCAACCCCGTGCCTTGCCCAACTGCAGCCAAGCCCCACTGCTGCCCTGCTGGTATACAAAATATGTTGCAATAATTTAAAAAAGGCCTTTGCCCATTCGACGAGGGAGATGGCAATTGGTGCTGGGCCCCGGGCAGGCCTGGGGGTGTGCCCTCTGGACCGAGCCGGGTCTTACCTCTTGATGACAAACTGGATGCTGTTACTGGCATCCAGGATCTTGCGGAGCTTGGCAATCCCGAAGCAGTTGGGCCTGCGGAGGGAGATGCCTTCAGGCAGCCCCACCACAAACAGCTCCTCCGGGTACATCAGGAACTTGGAGTAGGGGACCTTGACAGGCTCCGAGATGCCAATGGCCTTGGCTGCAGAGACACGACTGCTGTAGGGCCAGGCGCCTCCACCCCCACCCCAGGTCTGCACAGGGGCAGCGGCAGCCAGGGCCCCTTTCAGAGGCGGCACTTGGCTGGGCCTTGTCGGCCTTCCTGAGGGCGGAGCACAGCTACCCCTGGTCTGCAGGAAGACACCAGGAGCTCAGAGGGCAGACAGCTTGCCGAGGTCTCACCGCCACAGAGCAGTGAAGTGGGGGATGGGAAGCCAAGTCGGCGTGACCCCAAGGACCACACTCGGGCCACGGCCCCTGGGCCGAGGCATCGCCCTTAATGAGATCTGGCATTGGTTCCACTCAAGCCCACTCGTCCCCGGGCTGCCTGTAGGGCCCTCTGATCACGAATAACCCCCCAAACCCACTGTGTGACCCAACAACATGACCTGTTTAGGACACATCTGAGGTCCAGGCCAAGCCCTGCTACTTGGGACCTGAGGGACCTCAGACAAGCTACCCCACTTCCCAGGGCCTCAAGTATCCTCATTTGTAAAATGTGTGTGAGGACACAGGTGTTTCGGGAGGTGGGAGGAGAGAACATGAGGGAAGCACCTAGCCTGTGCCTGCAAACTGCACTCTTAATAGGGGTAGCCTCTTCCATTCCTGCCCTTCCTCCGTGCCAGACTCCAGAGGAGAAAAGTACTCGCTGCAAGTCCTCTATGGACCCTCATGAAAGAGGGTGTCCACGAGGCCCAGCGGCCAGTACCACCACCATGGACTGGGAGAGGGATGGCCTCTCCAATCCCAGCAGGAAGCACTATGTGTGAGAGGGCAACTGTGAGTGTGAGTGTGCATACTTGAATGCATGCACGAGTGTGAGAGTGTGCAGTGTAAGCGCGAGTGCGTGCATGTATACTGACAGTGAGTGTGTTAATGAATGAGAATGAACACAGGTGTATGAACATGCATGCGCAAGTATGAGTATGTTATGTTAGTGTGTATGAGTGTGAATGTGCATGAGTGTAAGTGCATGCACGAGTATATGTGCATGGAACTGAGTGCACATGAGTGTGTGAACATATACATGAATTTGCATGCATGAGTGTGAATGAGTGTGAGTACATAAGTGTGAGCATGGTGGCCGAAGAGGCTGGGTGCAGTGTTCATTAGGGGATTCTCTGGGGTGCAGAGACTCCAGGCAGGCTAGGAAGGGGCCAGGCAGCCGCCCCCGATACCTCCCAGCCTGAGGTGGGTCCCCATCCCTCTCTTTCCCCTTGTCCCTGTGCAGGGAGCAGCTGGAATGGGGGGCTGGGGCCCCAAGTTCTTCTGAAATGAGGGTAGTGGAGGGAGAGCCAAGGTGTCCCCAGACCCTGTCCAGCTCCCTGCTCACCATAGCGCGTGTTAAAGAGCAGCTCCACCTGCTTCCGCAGGGGTCGGATTGCATCGCCGTGGCTGTCTGGAAGGCAAAGTGCAGTTTGCTAAGCCTCCCCAGTGGCAGTGGCACCCTGCTTCTCGGCCCATGCCCCAGCTCTGCTGGTACCAAGAACACCCCTGTGGGTAGGACCTTGGAATGGGGGAGGCTGGGGGTAGTGGTGGTGGGTAACCTATATTTCTCCAGAAATAGCACCCCCAGAAAAGTTCACAATTCCAGGGCCCAGATGCCTGCCTGTGTAATCAGGTCTAGGGCACCATCAAGCCTAAATGGAGATCTGGAAGGTTCTGTGGCCTAGGAATGACTGCGGGCCTTTCTAGGTGAGTGCCACTCAAGATCAGCTCAGTAAGTGCCTATTAACTAGTCAGTGCATTCTGGGTCTGCAAACTGAGTATGCCGCTACCAAATGGCAGTGGACGTTTGTTAATACCGTGTGGTCCCCCTGCTCGGCTGGTTTGGGGAAGTGGCACGTCTCTCCTTTAACACACTCATCCCATCCTAGGGGCAGATACTCCAGAGATGAATCCGATCCATTCCCACCTTGACTTTCCTTCCTGTCCTTCCCACTCCTTTCAAAAGAGATTATAGGCCTAAAAGAAGTGTTTCTGGGTCTCCCTGACCATGTCTCTTCCTAGGCCACAGAGTCAATTCTGTGCTTTTTAGGCCTATAATCTATTGCTCAGGAAGACTCGACTCTGGCCCCAACCTTAACACCTTTGTGGAGAGAGGCAAGAGGTATAGAAAACATAAATAAAGCTTTGCAGTTTCCCTTCTCAGAGGGAGTTGCTTACACCTCTGACCAAGGCAGGTCTCTACACACTTCCTTCCTCAGGGAGCCCACAGGACGCCCCACCCCTCCCTACCCCCTTCTCTGGGGTGATGGAGAGAGAGAGGGGTGGGGAGAAGACAGACTCAGAGCCCAAGGGGAGACCAGGGGCTGCGGGGCGGGCAGGCATGTGGGTGGAATGGAGGAGGTGGACAGCACTCACCCTCCACGGGCCTCTCCTCGGGTCGCAGGTCCTCGCCAGGGCCTTTGTCTGAAAGAGAACAGAGGGTGCTGGGAAGTCATGATCCTCATCTGCTGGGCCCTGTGCTGCCCACGTCGGGCTGACAGGAGGGGCATGGCAGGCCACCATGGCCAACCCTGAGATGGGAACGGAGACCCCCATTCCTTACAGGAAGCCCACTCTCCCCTCCCCGCATGCAGATGGCAGGCTCAGAGATCAAGTGTCCTGTAGCATCCGGTGGGCACTGCCTACGTGCCAACAAGGGCCCCCCCTCCTTCTCCTCCGTGCTAGCTCCTGCTCTAAACACTGAGGACCCAGAGGGGAGCGAGACCAAGTCCTGACCTCCTGGGTGACGTCATGCCAGGCGGCAGGGGAGCTGTGAAGAAAAGCAGGGCCGGGTAAGGGGCTGGAGTGAGAGGCAGGTGGGGGTGTGGAGCCGTGTTGGGTGAAGGTCTGGAGGGGCCTCTCGGGCCTGGGATTGCACTCATGCACAGGAGGATATGCCTAGACCCTCGTCAGCAGGATGCGGCACAATGGATGGCAGGGGCTGTGGGCGCATGCGGGCGCTTTGGGGTCCTTTGCTGGCCTTGGGGGACTGAGGATGGGGCAGCTTCCCGAAGGAGGGGATACCTGAGTTCAGAAAAACAGGGGTGGGTGGGATGAAAGAAAGGGACTCCCAGCAGGCAGTGTGGCAGGGATGGCAATGGAGAGACTGGTCCTGGCTGGAGGATGAAGTCCAAGTGTGGAACGGGGAGGGAACGGGGAGCAGGGCTGCCCATGGCCCGACCACGGCAGGCTGAGGGCTTCGCTAAGCAGCTGGCCCTCTACCACCAGGGCTGGTGGAATCCACAGAGGGATTTCAGACAGGGGTGCGGTGGGATGGGAGCTGTGATTTAGGAAGCTTACGCTGGCCTCGAGCAGCCAGATGCTTTTACATGCAGGAGTAAGGCTCACAGCCCGATGTGCACCCACAACCCGTAGCCGGCAAGTGGCAGAGCTGGTGGCTCCCAGGTTTGCTCTACCAGCACCTGGTGGAGCGAGAACTGGGGTAAGGTTTGCACAGTACCTGGGTGCTTGTCCCCCATGGGACCGTAGAGCTGGAAGGAAAGGGGCTGACCCTGGAAGAAGCGTCACTGGGTCAAGGCCTACTCTCGGTCCGAGGGAAGGTTCCAGAAGGTTTTGTCTATACTCAGTCACTGGCTTTAAAACATGGAAGCCCAGCCCTGAGCTTTAGGCCTCAAGTTTCCTCGGTCAAACGGGCACCCTGAAGGTTGTGGATGCCGCACCCACCTGACTCTGCCTGAAGGCTCTATGGCTGCAGGAGTTGAAGCAGCAAGTATCGGGGAGTTAACACGCACCAAGGAGGGGGATTTGGTGGATCATATCCAAGCCCCCTCATCACTCGGCTGAGCTCACTGGAGCTGTCAGAGTTCCTCAAGGGGGCTCAGCTTGCCTGCTCACAGTGGGGACTGCTTGACAAGCACCCTCCAATGCCTCAGACTCACTGCTCACTCCTTATGGGTGTCACCAGGGACTGCCTCCCAAATAAGCCGATGACACTCGAATCTTTGTCTTAGGGTCTGCTTCTAGGGGGACCAAAATAAGAAACCACAGAAGGGCAGACATGAGCCTGGTGGGGACACAGGGGGGACAGAGGGGACAAACAGGACCACCAGGCAGGGTCTGCATGGGCAGGAGCACATGACACAGAGGCACAGGCGGCCGTGGCTGTCCTACGGTGGAGGAAGCCGCACAGGTGTCACACCTGGAGCACTGATTAGGTGCACAGGGGTCTGTGGCCTGTGTCATCGCCCTTGTCTAAGCAGGACCGGCTGGGCCAGCTTTGTTGTGGAGCCTGAAACAGAAGGTAACTGAGTCCATGCCTGGGGGGTCTTTTCAAAGGCAGCAGGAGACCATCTGTGCACTTGGGGGGGGGGGTTTCCCAAATTCCAAATGGGGGGAACTTGCCGGATTTCCTGTCCAGGCTCAGAGGGCTGGACCATGTGCCCTGAACAAACACATCCACCCCTCACTGCTCCGCCACTTTTAACCTACACATGTGATCGATGGCACAACCAACCCCACGCAGCTGCAGGAAGCTGTCCAAGGAACCACATGGAAACACAAGGGACAACTTGCAAAAAAAACAGTGATAAGGTCCATTAGCACAGGTGCAGAAAAGACACAGGAAGGGTAGACGCTAAACTGGTGGTGACCCGGGGTGGGGGCCGTGGCGTTTTTCACTTTAGGTGCCCCGTGCTTCTGTCTGCTTAATTGTTTAACCAAGTCCACACGCTGCCTCTGCAAACAGAAAAGGTGCGCACACCGAAACCTCAAATCTGCGCTAGACCTGAAAACCTCACAATTCTCAGAATTCATCAGTTTTGAGTGAAGTGATTTGGAAGGAGTCCTGGATGGGGACTTGGCAAACCTGGCTTCCACTTTGGGCTGTCCCAGCTGAGTGACCATGGGGAGGTGTTCCAGCCTTGCTGAGCCTCAGTTTCCTGTCCTGTCAAGGGGAGAAGCCTTTCTAACAGAAATGGGACCCCCAGCCTCTCCCTCGCGGTGCCACCCAAGTTTCTGCCCGTGCCAGCCGGGTCAGACGGATGTTTTCTTTCTAGTCTTTTCTGTTAATGCAGACAGGCACCACTTGCCAGGGCCATTTCTGTTCCATTGAAACTCCCCAGCGAATTTTACCATAAAGTGCCATCAAATGTGCATCCTGTATTTGGGCAAGTAACACTTTGCCTTCATTACCCAAGTATTAAAAGCATATCATAACTGATTTAGGAAAAGAAAAAGAGAGCTCCCTTTTCTTAATGGAGCTGTGTTTCATCATTTCCCTTCATCTTTTCTCCCCCTAGTGATTATGTTTAAAATCTAGCACTTATAGGCCGAGTACACCAATTTTGCGTCTTTTGTTTAATGTTCTGGCACGAGCCTTCTCCCCTGTCACCTATTTTTAAATGGCTGCGTAACAGTTTACCAGGAGGAAGCTGCTGATGCTCTCGACAGCTGCACAGCGACTTCCAATTGCTCGCTGGCACCATTAACGCTGGCATCGATTCCTCTAGAAGGAAAGGCTGTCCATACTTCAACTATTTCCTAGGGCTGGCTGCCTGGAACTGCCAGGGGATGCACGTTTGAATGGCTTGGACAAACTGCCTTATTTAAGAAATCATTTGCCACTTTGCATCCTTACCAGTACCATACAGGGTCCCCACTTCCCCAGATGTCCCTTGGAAGTTCTGCCCCATCAAAAGGTGCAAAAGAGATGCTCCTCGGTTCCACTCCTCCCCCGTTCCCTGATACTGCAGGTGTTTATCCACTTGCTGCCTTTCCTGTGCTTTGGCCAATCATCCACCCGCGCCACGGTGGGCACTGAGGCGTGCTGCCCAGGTGCCCCCTTCCAGCCTCTGCTGCAGAGAGCCACCTCAGCCGAGGTCGCCAGGCTCCACGACTGCCGGAGGGGGGTAAAAGGCCTGGCCATCTCAGGTCAGCTCGGACCAACTCTACGGGGACCGCTCTCGCGGCTGGGCTCCCCGTGGGGCCAGGAGGGGCCCCCCATGGGCCTGCTTCATGGCTCCATTCTCCCTCTGCCCACCCGGGCTTCCGCCCCTCCCCGACACGGGAGCCGACCCCAATAAAGACCTCACACACTAAGCTGCCGCGCAGACTCGGTTCCCCTGGGAATACAAACTGCAACACACACCCTCGGGCAGTTCATTTTTTTAAAATTGGTTTCAGCCTAATGATCTGGTCTACGAGGCCACGTGGAATTTCATTCTTGGGTGGACTGCTTGCTCCTTTCCAAGGCATCTACAGATTGCAAAATCCTGCTGCTTTAGGGACCTTTACCCAGCTAACTGATAAACACAAGAGCCTTCCAGGACAGCAAGAGACCTCCTGCAAGAAGGAGCCAGTGAGAGGGAGAAGGTGCATCAGAGAAGATAAGATTTAACAAATGACTGTGGCTACTGAATCACCATGTTGGTATTTCTTGCTAGTCTTTAGCGTCTTAGAGCAGCTAGAAGGAAATACCTGAAATCGTGGAACTGTAACCCATACCATACTTTGAAATTTGCTCTATAACTACTTGTTAAACTGTACTTTGAAATTTATCACTTTTCAGCATATATATTTCTTAATAAAAAATGTTAAAAAAAAAAAAAAAGAGACAGACCACCCCCAGGAAGCGGCTGGGGCCCCTACAGCACCTGTGCCCCGCCCCACCCCCGCTTGGCCACAAGATCCTGCCGCCCTCTGAGCCAACTTTCAGGGCTCCCAATAAATGACCCCACCCTGGGTCCCTTCCAATCGCTCAGTCTTCTGGGTGGAAATCTTCTAGAACCGTGGCCCCAAGGCTGACGCACAGCCTACCGGTTTGCAATCTGTGGCAACCCTTGTTTGTCAGTGTGTCTTCTGAGGTCAGGCTCATCCGCGACCTGTCATGCCTTTGTAAGTATCATGGAGGGCAATTCTCAGCTTATTGTTCGCCCTGGGATTCAACTCATCAGAGCCTGGGTTTCTAACAGCATCCAAAGCAGCTCCACAGACCCTCCTACTTGCCTTACTGAACTCGCTCCCTCCAGTTTCCTTCTCACTCCCTCCAGCGCTGACCATCCTCCTTGACAGAGAAGATGGAAGCAAGGAAGGTGGACATTCAGCTTTTACCCTTTATCCCTTAACACTGGGCCACCTGCGTGGGCCTGCAGGAAACCCTCTTACTTATTTTTCAGCCATCTGCTTTTTAATTTTTTTATTTTTTGGTAGGGAAAAAAAATTCTTAATGGGCATCTAAGTGGCACAGAGAACATTATATATAACAAGTACCCACGTACCCACCACCCAGAATAAACGACGCTAGCGTTTTGCCATAGTTGTGCTTGATTTTTTCAATACGAGAATAAAATATTATTAAGTCGGAATCACCTCTGTTCACTTGCTGTTCCTCTTACTCCTTCCTCACAAGCTCCTGCTCTCGTGCAGGGAACGCTCTTCTAGTCCAGGCACATTATATAGATTACGTATCTCCACACTCCTACCACCAGGTAACAATGTTTTCACGTTGCAAAATTTAGACAAAAGCTCTACCGTCCATACCCTTCTGTACTTGCCTCTTCTACTGAATATTACGTTTTTGAGGTCTCTTTGCCTTGTCACTTTCAGGGCTGCATTCTATGTTTTGCTTTCAGCCATACTTACAAACTCACCCCCAAACCTGCACAGGACAGCGCGCACACACACACAGACGCGCGCTCTCCCTGAAGCGTCTCGCTCTGGCCCTGCATTATCTATCACGGAGCTTTCCACCGGAGTCATCTGAGAACTAATGCCGACCTTTGCCGTATCTGTGAACTTCCTGCTCTATAATTTACATACTATTCTTTAAAATAATTATTCCTTTAAAAAATGCTTTACATACCTACTATAGTTTTAATTTTTATTACCCGCTATATATATATATATATATATATATATATATATATATATATATTTGGGGGGGATGCATGGGCCAGAAATCAAATCAGGGTCTCCCCGCAGGGCAGATGAGCATTTTAGAACCACCCGTGTGTACCCTATAATACTTCTTGATGAGTTTTAGAGTTTCGAGTTGGGTACGTGTGAGTCATTAGACTGTTCTTCTAATTGCATGTGTTTTTTGAAAATTTCTGAAGGAAAAAGTGAAAACACAACAAAACCTAGAGAACCCAGCCCTCTCTCTTCTGCCGCCCACCTGTCCAGCCACTCTCCCTGCCTGGATCACTGCAATAGCCAATCTGTTTCTGGCTTTGTCTCTACCCCTCTGCAGACCCCTCTCAACTGTGCCGCAGGCATAAATCCTGGAAAAAAGTCCCTCTCCCCATCACCTCTTTATCTGCCCTTCCACCTGCCCCCATCACTCTGCTCCAGGTACGTGGATCTCGTTGTTCCTTGGACACGCTGGGCCTTTGCACTGGCTGTTTCAGCTGCCTGGAAGCTCTTTTCCCTGCTAGCCACACGTTCCCTATCACACCTCCTGCGGGTCTTTGGTCAGTGAGGTCCTCTCTGACCACCCAAATCCTATAGAACCCCTCCTCCCCCCACCCCGAGCCTGCCTACTCTCCCTCCCCATTCTGTGTTCCTCCACGACACAGGCTGCCACCACCTGATGTTCTGTGTATTTTACTTAGTCATTTGCTCATAGCCTGTCCCTGCTCACTAGGATGTCAGCCCCACGAGGAGAGGGACTGCTGTTCAGTGCACCGCTCTGTCCCCAGCACCTCACCCAGACCAGGAACCCTGGACCAGGAAGGTGTTATGAATGAATGAATGAATCCAAACACGGTGCTCCTGGGAAGGCTGTAGTAACCAGACTTGCCAGTCATCAAGCCCTACTTGAACTTATCTGAACAGACCCCCTCCTGGGGGGGATGGCAAAGTAAGGGGGTCGGGCGCAGCCTGGCTTTCTTCTAGCAGCGGCAGTTGGTACCAGGAAAAGCCTGGGGCTTCCCAGGGGGGTGGGTCTCCAACCCCACCAGCCCCAGCCCATTTCTTACCAGTCAGCATCTCCATCCCATAGCCAGAGTCCTCCGAGGGCAGATGCCCAGGCATCGAGTCCATCATTTCCTCCGAGGTTGGTGAAGGGTCTGGAGACAAAACTCCAAATAACAAGCACATCCTCAGCGTCTGAGATGCCTCAGGACCACCCAGCCCAGCAGCCCACATGCCAGGCCCCCTTAAAAGCAGCTGCACTTTGGAATTCTGGGAGGGCAGGCCAGGCAGGAGCCAGGGGGGCCTGGAGTTCTGCTGGGTCCTGAGGGTCACCCATCGGCTCAGCCTTCAGGGGTCAAGTTCACCCCCTCTACAGATATGGACATCAAGGCTGGGGAGAGGGGTGGCATTACAGAGTCTGGAATCAAACCCAGATCCTCTTACTCCAATGCCTTTTCCTTCTTCTCCATCCTGCTTCTCAAATCCCAGAGAAGACAGGCCAGAGAGGTGCAGGCTGGGGATGGGGGGAAGAGAGGGGCCCTTCTTTAGGAAGGTCAGAGCTGACAGCAACGATTTCCAACACAGAGGGCAGGTGCAACTGGAGAAAGCATGTTACTATTATCTTAGAATCAAACTAGAGATGCAGCAGCCTGCAGGGCTCCTGCTGGGAAGGGCGCCCAGGAGACAGGGCAGGCAGCCCTGGAGGGGTCGGTGACTCCGGCAGGTTCTCACAGTTTCAGGCTGTCCCTTACCTGGGATGGTGACCTGGATGATGTCCAGGTCTTCCGGCTCGATTTTGATTGGCCTCAGCCCACCCAGGTCCCCGGAGGTCCCTGCAAGAAGGAAACCAGTGTGACGGTCAGTCTCTGGGTCTGAGCCTCTCAGCCGGGCAAGGCAGCTCATTTCAGAACATTCCCGTGCTAGTGACTTGGGAGTGAGTATCCAGGAAAAGCCAGGTCAACTCCAAAGCTGCTTCCCAAACCAGGGACGGAAGGTCAAGCAGGCCCCCAGGAGGGCGTCAAGCCAGGCCTGGGGTCTCCCATGTAGAGACCTGGCGGTGGCGGCCAGTGGAGGGGGAGTTGCTCACCTGTGGACCCAGCAGGAATCACCGGAACCAGAACCAGGTCTCCGGATGTCTCCCCAGCCCCACCCAACCCTCCCCGGTCCCAGGGAGCCCCCAGCACGCTCTGGGGTGAGGCTGGAGGGATGGGGTGTGTAGAGAGATATTTAGTCTACTCCCAGCCGTGGCTACCCTTGTGGCGTCCCGAGCCCTCCCAGTCCACAACCCCCGGCAGGGCCCGGCCGCGCCTCACCTGGCCCGTAGTCTTCGGAGATGCCACCCTTGTCTGACCTGTGAGAAGGACAGGGCATTAGCCTGCTTGGGGGCTGCCCTGCCCAGCCCCACCTGCCCCAGGCGGCCAGGGGTCCATGACCACTGCCCCATTGGAACCTGCATCTGACCCCCCCACCACCAGATTTCCAGGGCATGCAGGATGGTGCTTGACCCCTGAGATGTCCAGGTCCCATCTCCTGGGACCACAGGCTCCTGGGCGGCCCCTGCTCCCTGCCTGGGGAACTGCCCGTCCCCCTGACTGGTTGGGGAACCCAGGCTTAACACGGTGGGGGATTTGGTCACTGCTGGTAGGATTAACTGGGAGCTGTAGGGACTGTCACCCTGAAAGGGAGCGGGGGAGTGAGGTTGGGCCCCTGGGTATGATCCGGGTAATTCCCTCTCTCTCCTTCTCTCATAGAGCACTGCAGGGGGAAGCACAACGGGACATGGGGATTCTGCAATAAATGACCCACACCAGGCCAGCAGCTCACGGTCTGGGGGATGGTCTCTGGTGAGTGGTAGCTGGGCCAGTGAAGGGTGCAGGGCCCAGTGGGCAATCAGGGAGGCGCCTGACTTATAGCCTGAAGTTCACGGAGGCTTCCAGGAGGAGGCAACACTCAGCCCAGATCTGGCCAAGGGTTCTCCAGGTGGAAGAAAAAAAGGCCAAGTCTCTGTTCTTTTGGATTCTCCCTGGCCCAAGGTAGGGATGGCCAGACTGTTGTGGGATAAGAGCATGCATGTGCATGCGGGTGCCTGGATGTGTGATGGCGCGTGCAGGTGTGTCCAAGTGTCAGTGCATGGAGATGCACGTATGTGTGGCATATGTACCAGGTATCACACGACAGCATGATGTAAATGGTGACACAGGGGTGGGGTGTCTGTGCATGATGCTACATGTGCTTCTGTATGTCCATGTGTCCACGTGTGATGATATGTGCGTACCTGTGTGATACGTGTATGTGTGCATCTGTGTGCTGATGTGCATGCGTGTGATCAGCACAAGTCGTGATGTGATGTGTGTGCAGGCTGTAGGGGTGGTGGGAGGCGATGCGCCCCACACCCCTAGGCCAGCCCTGGGCCGCGCCTCCTCCCAGCAGTAAGCCTATGGACAGGCTGACTCTGGGCACCAGCCTGGAGCTGGGGGACCTTACCGGGCAGTCCTGGCCAGATCCAGGGCAGCGGCACGGGAGACCTCAGCAGAGGCGTCCTCCGGTGGACTGGCTGGCTCCAGCTTTGTGGGGTCTTTGGTAAACTTGTTCCCTGGGTGGTGAGACGGGAGGTAGAGGTCAGGACGCAGGCTCTCTGGCCGCCTCTTGCCTGCGGGGGCACCTGCCTTAGCCCCTCCTTCCCGTGGGCTCTCTGTCCCATTGCCAACAGCCAGGACCAGGCCCCGGGAGGAAAAGGGTCTCCCCTGGAAGAAGGGTGACAGCCCCAAGGCCGGAGTAGGCCAAGGACCTGGGAGGTGGGAGGGAAATGTCCTGACCTCTAACAGCTCAGCTGGGCAGAGGGCTGAGCCCTCCAAGGCTCATTCATTTGTGCCCGGACCCCAAGGGCAGGTGCTCTGATCACCCCCATTTCACAGATGAGGAACTGAGGCCACAGGACCCTGCCAAGAGTTGTAAGGCTGGCCAGGGCCAGGGTGGGAACTGGGGCCCAGGAAGGTCCCGGCTGAGCAGCATGTGGCCTCCGGGTTGCAGCCCAGCTCTGTGGCCGGGCTGCCCGGGTCTGCAGCCCAACCTCCAGCCAGCCACTGGGGGGCTTCCCTTCTCTGTCAGTGGGAATAAGAACAGCACCCATGCCACAGGGCCGCGGAAACACGAAGTACATTAAAACATGCTAACAGCTTAGAAAGCGGACCTGCCACCTGCTGGTGCTCAGCTAACCGGTGCTTTATGATCCCCTGCCCAGGGCAGCCCAAGGGCGGGGAGGGGGGGTTTGTTCCAAGTCTGCATGGTCATTGGCCATCCCCCCAGAGCAGACGAAAGAGGGAGAGGAGAGCTGCTCACTGCCTGCTGTCCCAGCACACACGCATGCATGACGACACAATGTGCATGATGACACAGAGCTGGGGGTGTCTGTGCACGATGACACGTGTGTTTCTGCAGGTCCACGTGCGGCACACGCACATGTGTGGGGATGCACACACACGCACACAGGCACACCCAGCCCTGGGAGCTGCCCCAGGTTGGAGAGGCCATATCCCACCCCTGCCCCAGACTCCAGAGGACAGAGCATGACGACAGCTGAAGCCCTCTCAGGCGCATCCACCCGAGGCTGCCCACACGTACCTGTGAAAATTCGCTCATCGAACATCCTGGGGAGAGAGGAGAGACAGGCTTGAGACCGTGCAGCCCTCGGGACCCCGAGCTCAGGGAAGCAGCCCCACTGCTCTCTCTAGCCCCAGACCCGGGAGGCTGGGCTGGCCACGCCCAAGGCAGGAGAGGGCCCAGCCCAGAAGAGCCCGATACCGCAAATCATTTCTCCACTGCCAGGGAAGGCTGGGCCGGCACCTGGGAGGTCCTGGGGGGGTCCGACCTATTAACCACGGCACCCCCAGGGCCTCCTCCCAGCCTGAGCTGTCCCTGGCCATGGCTGGCCAACGACCAGCCCCTCTCTGCCACCTGGGCCTGGCTGTGAGGGCGCCTTCCCTCCCCCTATCACCTTCTACCCAGTGCGCGGTGCTGGGATATTCCCTATTCCCAGGAAGCCCTCAGTCCACTGCACGGGCCACACTCGCCAGGAGACCATAGCTGTGCAGGATGAACACAGGACCCCCTCCATGAGACCTCAGAAGCTGGGGGGCCCAGCAGGGACCAGTCCTCCTGTTCCCTGGGGGAGGGACGGGGCACAGATGGGGACGTGGAGAGATGGTTGGGAGGTTTGCCAGGTGCAGGCAGGGGCAGGGCTAGCTCGGGGCTCTGGGGGTACCCCACTCCACCTGGGCGAGCTTGGCTGAGACCAGGATGGGAGGTGGGGGGGGCAGGGACGTGGCTGGGAACCATCTTGAGTGCTGGTTTTGACAGGAACAGGGGGAGACTAGGGGCCCGGGGCAGGGACCACTGAGCCATCAGGTAAGAGATCTGGACATCTGGAGTAAAGGTGGGGGAGGGTGGGGCTGGGGTCGTGGACATGGGCCTCAGGGCTGCTGTGCTTTCCCCTCGACCCCAGCCGGGCCACTCAGGCAGCAAAGGCCCAGACAAGGGAGAGGGGCCCTCCCGGGCCAGGCACTGCCCCAGAGGGGCCAGCAGGACATTCAAAGCCAGGCGCCGGTGGGGCGGTGTCCCCCTTCCTTCTCCCGGGTCCTGGTGGCTCTCCAAGCCCACACATATCTGGGTCCCATGAGGCCCAGAAGCAGGGAAAGCGGCTTCCCCAGCCCCACTCGCCGACTGAGGGTTTGTTATTGACGGTTTTATTTATCAGGGAGCAGCCGAGAGCAGGGCTGGGCAAGGGCCAGGGGCGTCCGGGGTGGGGGTAGAGGACAGGAAGGGTGGCCGTGACCCAGGCCCTCCTGGCTGCGCAGGGTGGCCTTTGAAATGACAGGTGCCAATAAAGGGCCGCTGTCCACTTCCACAGCACGGTCCCGAGTTCTAGAAGCACCTCCAGACCCTTTTCCCTCTCACGCTCTCCCTTCACTCTGCCCTTGGGAGGCGAACTCCGAGCCCCTCTTTCTGTGTCCCAGTCGGGCGCCTCATCGGCGGGCTGGCCTGACGTGGAGCAGCGAGGCCCGGGCAACCACGGAGTAGGCAGACCCCCAGCCTGCCAAGGGGGCCTTCTCCTGCACCCCTGACCCCCGCCACACCCACCCCTCGCACCCTGGAGACCCAGGGCAGGCACAGACCCCCACCTCTGCCTCCTAAGCCCCGCCTTCTCCTGACATGCAAAGGGGAGGGTCTTGAGCTTCTACCAGGATGAGCTCAAATCCCTGATTGAGACAGCCACGAGGCACAAATGACTGACACAGAGCCGGCCATTTAGTCTCCAATCGACACTATGAGATGCAGGCAATTACCTGTCCCATTTGAAAGATGAAAAAAGGGAGGCACAGAACAGTCAAGTAACTTCTTTAAGGTAACACAGCTTGGAAATGGGAGGGCCAGGATTCAAACCCGGGACCTCAGCGCTGAAAGTTCGGAACTACTCCTTCACACATGAGGGCAGAGAGGTTCGGGGATAGGACTCATTTTTCTGAAGCACCTATGTGATGATCTGAAGCTGTGTGTACCCCAGGAAAGTATGTTCTTAAAATTCACCCATCCCTGTGGGTGTGGATCCATGGTAAGCAGAACATTTTGATGAGGAGGATCTTAAGATCTGACCCACCTCACTCAGGGTGTCTTAATCCTCTTACTGGAGTCCTTTATAAGAGAATGAGATTCAGACAAAGAGAGACAAAAGGCCATAGAAGCAAGAAGCTGAAAGCAAGGAGACCCAGAAGAGAAAGAGGAGGCTGACAGAGGCCATTGTGTGCTTCCGCCATGGGACAGAGGAGCCCCGGATTGCCAGCAGCCGGTCTTTCAGAAGAAAGTATCATCCTGACGACGGCTTGATTTAGACATTGTCTTGGCTTCAGAACTTAAGCGTGAAAGCTAATAACTTCCCCTTACTAAAAGCCAACCCATTCTGTAGCATCTGCTTTCGGCAGCTTAGCAAACTAGAACAACCTGCTACAGGTCGGGTGTGTTATGTGGGGAAAAACTTGGGAGGTGGGCATCACTGTCCCTACTTTTAGAAATGTGGAAACTGAGGCTCAGAAGAAAAGCTGCTTGTACAGTATCACACTGCAAGTGAGTGGCTCAAGCCCAGTCAGCCTGATGCCACAGCCTCCTCCTCCAGGAAGCCCTCAAGCTTGCTGCTCTGATGCCACCAAGACCTCATCACCTGGTGACATGTTATTTTGCCCTGCCCTTGATGCATTACCTGGGTGCCTCCCCATGATGAGAGGGGCCTGTGGGGGCAGGTGGGGACTGGGCCTGCTGTTTCTTAAAGTCCTCAGTAGGGCACGGTAAAGGGCTGGGCCTACAGGAGGCACTCATCAAAGACGGATGAAGAATTAAGTGGGCTATGCGGTTTGGACAGAGGAAGAGGGAGAGCCAGATCAGCCACTGTGAGAACCTAAACACCACAGTCCAGCACGTTAGGGGACACAAAGGTACCTGTGCTCTTTCCCTAACCCCTCAACTGAGGGAAAAGGACTTAGCAGCAGCAAGAGAGATTTAAGCTAGACCTAAGTAAGCACTGCCTGACTGAAGGGTGATCAATTTCCATTCACCTTAAGAACACTTTATCAAGTCGGGCCCCCAGGGCAGGTGCTGGGACAGCTTGGAAGTGGGGCTGCCAGGAAGGAGCAGATAAGGGGCCCTGATGGAGAGGGACGGGGAGGGGCGTGGAAGAGGCCACCTGCTGCCGGAGGGAGGGTGAAATTGTTTTCTGCAGGAGCAGGAGAAGGGCTTTTAGACCTTTGAAGATGGAGCCTCTGCAGGAGGAGGGAAGGGCTTCAGCAAAAGCTGGAAGCAGAGGAGGCGGCTTTGCTCAGAGAAGGGTTTGGGGGATCCTGCGGGCTAGGGGGCCAGTGACCGGTTCTGGGGGCAGTGGTGGGCAGCTCGCTGCCCCGGCTGCCCTCCTTCCTCCCTGGCCGCTCCTCCCCAGGCTCCTCGGCTGGTGGGACTCCTTGACCTCTCCCCAGCCTCTAACTAGCGAATCCCCAGGGTTGGTGGGAGACCCCTGCTCACCTCCAGCTCACTCCCTGCCTGGTCCAGGGGTTCACCACTGAGATTTTTATCTTCAACCTAGACCTCTTGAGAATTCCAGCTCCCCCAGGGGACCCCTGGCTTAGCATCTCCACGGTGCAGCTCACTGCCCCATGCCTCCTTCCTTCCCTCACCATCCCCACCCCAGAGTGCCCCCCCACCCCCGCCACTGCTCCTGGAACTCCAAGCCTTCAGAGGTGACCCCCACTCCTGCTCCTGCCCTGCCTCCTTGGACCCACTGGGCTTCCAGGCTGGTAGCACGGGCCAACCCCTCTGCCCACACCCCCAGCCCCAGCTCTGTGAGCCACAGCCCCCTTCTCAACCTCCCGGCTTTGGCTTAAACGTCCCCATCTCTCTGAGGCCCTCTGACCACCTTAAACTGATATCCCCTCCCCATTTCTGTCTCTCCCATCACGCTCTTTATCTCCTAAGCTCTAAGAAGTCAGAAGGTACAGGCCCAATGTGGCAAGTGTTCATTCACCCAGTCCGCGAATCTGTGTTCGGTATCTCCTGTACACCAGGGGATGATCGGGGGCTGGGAATTCAGAACGCACACAGTACAGGCTCTGCCCTCGGCCTCGGCTCCCAGTCCAGCGGCAATAAACAAGCAAGCAGGTGGGGGAGCCTACGAACAAAACACGCTGGGAGTGTGGCCTCAGAGCCATAGAAAAGGCCTGTCCGGGAGGGGGTCAGGGCAGTTCTGCCTGGAGGCAGGGGGCTGGACGACATGGCCTCTGCCTCTAACCATACAGGGGGAAGCAGCCAGGAAGTCAAGGCATTGCCTAGAGAAGCTAATGCTTGCTTGGCGGTGAGTCTGCACAGCTGGGAGGACAAAGTCCCCTGCCTACGCTGGGAGACGAGGCTGAGAATGAGAGGGAGCCAGCACACTGGGGCTAACCTGGGGGTAACCTGGGAAACAGCTCTGGAGGCCATGTGCTCTCCCACCTACCCACACCTGCTCCAGGGAAAATGGTCAGCCTCGGGGGGCAGGAAAGGCAGGTCGGACCACCAGCGGGGAGGGCAGCCCAGGGGTAGGGTAGGTAAATTCTAAGTCCTCAGGTCTCCTTAAGGGAGGAAAACAACTCTTTTTTTTTTTTTTTTTTTTTTGCATAGGCAGGCACCAGGAATCAAATCCGGGTCTCCAGCATGGCAGATGAGAACTCTGCCTGCTGAGCCACTGTGGCCCACTCTGAAAACAACTCTTATTAAGAACTTAGTCAAAAGTAAATGTGTAAAGAGAAAAATAGGCTTTTAGTTTTGCTACTTGTAAAATCGAATTATTTTTGCAAGAAGTGAATAAAGGGCACTTTAACTGTGCTTTAAAGAACATCTCTTTGCACCAGAGAAATGTACTTTAAATAAAGAATTGTACTTGCTTATTAAAAAAAAAAAAAAAGAACTTAGTGTGCTGGCTTGGAGGTCTGCACCCCAGAAAAACAAGCTCTTAATCTTAATCCTGTCCTGTGGGTGTGAACCTACAGTAAATAGGACCTTTTGATGCAGTAATTTCAGTTAGGGTGCGGCTCAACACAATCGGGATGGTTCTTAATCCTGTTACTGGAGATTTTATAAGAAGGCCATGGAGGGAAGCTACAGGGAGCAGCCAGAAGCTGGGAACCCGGAAAAGAGAGGAGAAGATATCACCATGTGATGAAAAAGTCATAGAACCCTAAAGACTGACAGCCAACCACAAGATTTCTATCCTGGGAGGCAGCAAGCCTCTACCTTCTGAAAAGGTGAGCCAATAAATTGCTGTTAAGCCAATCCATTGCATGGTAGCTGTTTTACCAGCTGGGAAACTTAAACCCTTAGATGATGCCAGCTCGGGCCAGGCCCTGTGCCTCCATTTTCCCAGCCATTCCTCAACGGAGCTGGTAGAAGCAGCCTGAGTTCTCTCCCAGGCCCGTCTGCTTCTCTCTGCTGAGTCGCAGAACCCCTTCACTCCAGCCCTGTCCCATCAGCTGTGGTTCCGGGACCCTGCCCATCCCTGCTCTCGCCCCCTGCCCAGCCCAGACACCCCAGTGGCCCGAGCCCCAGTCCCCGCTTCCCGCCCCATACCTCTTAATGATGAAGTGGATGCTGTGCCGCTCCTCCAAGATCCGTTTCAGCTTGGGGACCCCGTAAGTGCAGGGGCGCTTGAAAGGTATCTTGTCTGGGATGCCCACTATCTCCACGGCCTCCGGGTCGCAGGCGATCTTCCTGTAGGGCACGGGGACCATGTGGTCCAGGCCCAGGGCTTCCGCTGGAGGGCAAGGGCAGGGTCGAGTGAGCGCGGACGGGGGCTGCCGGACGGAGGCTGCCAGGCGCCCCCCTGCCCCAGGGCTGTTGCCACGATCGCTCCCATCCAGCCCTCCACGACCATGCTGACGCAAATGCCTAGAACATCTGCAGAAATGTCCAGACACTTCTGTCTCGGTAAGAGCTGATGTGCGCTAACGTGCCCAATGTGACCTGGAGCCCGTCACCTCTGACCTTCTCCCCTCCTTCCTCGCACCCCTTTGCCTGCTCGCCCCACTCACTCAGGCCGCCTTGTTGCTTCCCCAACATGCCAGGCCCCCACCCACCCCAGGGCCTTTGCACAAGCTCCTCCTTCTGCTAGAATCATCTGCTCTCAGATTAACCACCCCTGCCCTGCCCTCCCTCTGTTCAGATCTGAGCTTCCCTCTGTTCCTTCCTCACCTGCCTGCTGCCTGTTAATCACCATATATTTATCACTCCTTAATGGCAGAGACATCTATTTCTTCATATGCTGATTCATGGCTGGGAACAGAAGCCCCATGTGAGCTGGGGCTTTTTGTTCACTGCGGCATCTCTGGGATTTAGACAGAACCTGGCACACAGCATATACTCCTTAAATGTCGGCTGACGGTAATGACAGGGCACCTGTGACTCACACTCAAGAGAGAAACGTCCCGAGCTCGGTGGCCAGGCAGGCGTGCCCTTTTCCTCCAGGCAGGGCTCGGCACCCCTCACGTCTCGGCACCTTACACACGGCACTGGCCGAAAGCTGACAGCTTTACCCCCAGCGCTGTAACCACAGTCTAGGCTCATGAACTGGCCACTGGTGCTTTTTCCTTCCAGATCATGAGCTCTGGTCTTTTGCCATTTTTCAATCACTCACTTACACCCCAGCGCCGTGATTTTACTCATTCACCAAACAGTTCTTGGGCGCCCACTGTATGCCGAGTACAGTGCTTGAGGCAAGATGGGTCCCCGAGCTCCAGAAGGTCTCGGGAGACGGCTGGGCTGGGCGTCCACTGCCTCGTCTCCCCGTGTGCATGGGGACAGGGTTCTCGGCACACCACCCTCACTGAGGGCCCCACATCTCCTCACTGTCCTTCCCATCCCGGCCTTGCTCCCCCGGCCACACCATGGTTTGCCTGTGTCCCTGCAATTGCCAGCCCAGAGCTGGTCAACCCTCCGGCCACACTGCGACCAGGGCAGGCCGTCGCTGTCTGGGGCCCTCCCTCAGGCCCTGCGAACGCTGCTTACTGCTGACACGGCCTCATTCTGCGTTGGTGTCTTTGGCAGCCAAACCTCACTGGGAAGTCACACTTGGCTCGTTGTCAAGTGAAATGCTCAAAATCTCAACAGCTGTCAAACTATTTCTCCCCAGGCCCCCAGGCCGCCAGCTCCCACCCACCCCCCAGCACTTGGGCGACAGGTTCCTTGAGTTTACGTGACTCTTTCTCCATTGGGTCCCACGTGGTTCAGTGGGGTCTTTGCAGCAGTGAGGAGGCTCCACGGGCAGACCCCGACCCTGCCTGGCCTCCAGTCCCCTGCCCGCTGGGAAGGGGAGTGGGACATGGGAGGGGGCTGCCCACCAGCAGCCCATCCAAGCTGTCGTCTCAGTCCTGGGAAGTGACCATATTCTTGAGGCTTCCTGGAGGCTGGACTCCTCACTTCTTTCTTTTCTGCATTTTTTCCTCCACTTCTGCAACCCCACCCCATCGCAGGTCCTTGTCAGGGACTCAGAAGCTGCAGGACTGGACGAGGAGCAGCTGGGTGCCTCGGCCTGGCTGCCAAACAATATCCTGCTCACAGGATGTCCCGCGGCCACCGGGAACCTCCCTCTCCCCAGGGCAGCTGAAGGGACAGCCCAAAGGAGGGTAGAGGGGCAAGGCCTGAGCCCGTCCAAGCCTAGGGGCCCCCTTGGAGGTGAATTTGTCCCGAAGGGCCCAAGGGCTGACACCCTGGGAATGTGCAGAGCATGCGACAGGCTGCAAGGTGGACGGTGCACCCACGGCCGTGCCAGCTCCTCCCCAGCACCCTGCTGCCTGCTCATCCTGCCCTGGTGCACACAGCCCTCGGAGGCAGCCACATCAGAGGAGCTGGGACATCCCAGACTCCCCCGGAAGGCCTCAAGGGCCCCTCCACTGACCTGGGAGGCCCAGCCTGCTACACCGGGCCCCAGCCCTGGCCCAGCTCAAAGGGCACGTCCGCCATGAGGCCCTGATTCCCCCCACCTGCTAAGACCACACCTTCCTCTTTGAGCCTCCCTTTCGCTGAGGCCCTGACCACTGCAGACCACTGCATACAATCACAGACTACTGTCTACTGCAGGCCACTGTATACAACCACAGACTGCTATATAATACTGAAAACTGCTGTATATGACTGCAGGCCACTGTGTACACCACAGATCACTGTATACTACTACAGGCCACTGTATACAACCATAGACTACTATACTACTGCAAACTACTGTATATAATCACAGACAACTGTATAGTACTGCAGCTCACTGTATACAACTGTGGACTACTTTATATTCCAAACATTACTGTATAAAACTTCAGAAAACCGTATATAACCACAGACCACTGGATGCTGCTGTGTACTCTGCAAACCACTGTACGTATCACAGACCACTTCAGCTCTACAGACACATCTCCAGGCGCCTGCTGGGCACCTCTAGACCAGAGTCTGCTCCCGGCATTCCCGGGACAGTCCCTGGTACCTAGTGGGGTTCAAAACGCACACCTGGTAAGTGAGTGAGCCAGGGAATGTGGGCGAGGATAGGAAAGGAAGGGAGGAAGAGGAAGAGAAATGAGGTGAGAGGAAGAGGCAAGGGGAGAGAAAGACAGGAGAGAGCAGGGAGGGAGGTGAAGCCCTGGCGTCAGCTCCCTTCCCAAGTGAGGGAGGGAAAGGGTGACCCCGGCTGCCCTGCAAATGCCTGCCACTCCAGGACTAGTGCTTGTTCCCTCACTGCATGTGGGGACTCCTGAGTTCCCTGGCCCCTTCTCTCCAGCCCCTGCTCAGCCCTGGTCCCTACTGCTCTGGCCTTCAAATTGGGTCCCTCTCCTCCCCTGCCTCAGCACGTCACTGCAGAGGGAGCCCCACCCTGCCACCCAACACGGTGGGCACCAAGCTCGTTCACATGGCAGGCCCCACATGCCCCCCTTACACCCCACAGGTCTGCTGCCCTAAGGCACAGGGGCCTGACCTCTGATCAGAGCCTGGCTCTGTCCTGTGAGTGGGGGACACAGAGAGGGCTTGGGTGCAGTCCTGTCCCTCACAGAGACAGACCCAGGCCAGGAACATCGAACAATGACATGAAATGGTTAGGGGACTGTCACTGGGCCCAGGCTAGGGGACATGAAGGCTTCCTGGAGAAGGCAACCCTGAAGCTGAGTCTTGAGGAACAAGTAGGAATTTGTGCCCAGTAGGTACAGAGGGCGTCCAGGGAGAGGATCTGCTCAGGTAAAGGCAAGGAGGCAGAAAGCCGCTCGATGCTACAGGGAACTCGCAAGCATGCTTGTGAGGCCAACTGTAGTTCTCCGGGCCCTCTGGAAGGACCCTCAGATGCCCCGCCTCCCACGATGAGTCAAGGCCTGGGGCTGAGCCACGAGTCCCTCCCCCGGAGGAATCAGGAAGGGAAATATTGACACAGCCACCCCCTCCCCAGACAGGAGGAACCCGCGCCGGTGACATTTGTGCTAACGGCGCGCGGGTGCCAGCATATGGCCCGCGCCGCCATGTTAGGGAACACAAGGGATTGCCACATAATGAGACACTCCACACGCTGCCGGGGCCGCCGTGCAGGCCACGCCGCCCACTCACCATATCTGCTGTTAAACAGGATCTGCACGCACTCCCGGAGCGTGTTGATGTCCTCGGTTTCCTTTATGAAGGCGTCCCACTTCTCTATCAAAACACAGGAGGCACAAGTGAGGGGGGAGCAGAGCTGGGGTCCAGGGGCCTGGCTGCCTTGTGACAAGCCCCCGGCTCCCCGCAGAGAAGGCTGCGCTCCCTCCACTGGGCCTGGGGCATCAGGCTTTCTGCCCCAAGCCCCCAGCCCATCCACCCGTTCCCACCTGGGGCCCGCCACCCTTTGCTCCTCCAGGACGCAGCCTCCTGCAAACCCAGGAGGCTCGGACAGTCTCTCTTGTCCCAAAGATGCCGCCAGGTCTGTCCCCTGGACATTGGGTGCTGTGCAGTCTCAGTCAGCCCTGCCCACACGGGACCCATCCTGCCCCAGGCAGGCAGGAGGCAGGAGAGGGGTCTCCCCCAGGAAAGCAAAAGCTGAGCTCTGTCCTCGCAGACCCAGCCCTCGTGCCTCAGACATCTGCGGTCTCACCCTGCCTTGGTCTTGCTTGGCTTCCCCTGAATCTTCAGCCCTGCTGGCCTTTCTCATAAAACCAAGTCCACTCTGCCTTAACTGACTGTCATTAATAACAAAAGTGATGAAAGCACCATCTTTAATTCGCAAAGTGTTTGCCCTGCAAGGTGCAATTATCCTATTTATCCCCTCATGATCACTTTTACACATTATTTCCATACTGCAGATGGGAAAACAGGCTTGCCTGGAGAGGCTGCGCATCTTGTCTGAGATCACCCAGCTAGTACCAGTAAGATTTATCTCAGCTCGTGCCCCTTGTCAACCCCGGCTGCCCATGACGCTGTTCTATTTGGATATCCAGGCCCCTCCCCGCCAGGGCTGGACCCTGTTTGGGCAGTGGGGGTGAGGGGTGGGGGATGGGGTACGGGTGGAACTCCATTCAGATTCCTGGGGACCGAGAAGAGCCTCCATTGCAGGTGAGAACTCCGTAAGGCAAACCTGCTGGAAGTCTTTAAGTCTAACTTCATTCCATTTTGCTGCAAGAGAACCCCCCAATTTCCTTGCTCTCAGTTCCTGTGTGGTGGTTTTAAAACCCGTCCACGTATATTTTTTTAGATAGCCCTCTTTCCAAGAGTCACGTTTAATTCCCTCCCTCTGATTGTGGGCAGGATCAAGTGTCTCACTCCCAGGAGACAAAATGTGGCAGGAGCGGCTGATACCTGAGGGCAGGTTATAAGAAGCACGGGCCACAAAAATCATCAAATTCACATGGAGGGACCAGGGACCCCAACAGCCTGAACTATACCGAACAAGGAACAAAGTTGGAGGACTCACACCTCCTGATTTCAAAACCTATTACAAAGCCACGTGATCAGAACAGTGTGGCCCAGTGTGCTGCTCTGAAAAGATCTGTGTTCCCTAGAGAAAGCCATGCTTTAATCCTGAGGCCCCTGACCAATACCAACAAGAGACGGGGGCCAAGAGCCCCTACAAGAGCACGAGCGCAGCTCCTGCACTCTCAGATGGCTGCAGTCCTGCCCTAGAACTTTTTTTATTATATACACACTTCTGCTTCATTTTTTTAATTTTTATTTATTTATTTTGTGGCATGGGCAGGCACCAGAAATCGAACCTGGATCTCTGGCATGGCAGGTGGGAACTCTGCCTGCTGAGCCACCGTGGCCTGCCCAGTTTTATTTTACTTTTACTGTGCTAACACAAAGTTGGCCATCCAGCCGATTTTTAAGTGTGCACGTCGGTGGCTTTACTTTCGCAACGTTGCAGTACCGTCACCTCCAACCATGACAAAACTTTTTCATCACCCGGACCTGAAACTCTGTACCCTTTAAACAATAGCTCCTCCTCCCCTCAGCCCCTGGTCACCTCGAAACCACTGTCTCTATGAATTTGCTTATTTCTGATGTCTCACGTAAGTGACATCACACAATATCTGTCCTTCTGTGACTGGCTTTTTTCAGTTAGCGTCACCTCTTCGAGGTTCACTTATACTGTGGCATCCGTTAGCACGTCACTCCTTTTCCATCTGAATAGTGTTCCATTGTGTAGATAGGGCACGTTTTGTTTATCCAGTCACCCGCCGATGAGCATGTGGGCGGATTCTCACCCTCTGGTGACTGTAATCCAAGGCAGCTATGCACACTGGGGAACAAGTCCCTGGCCTACATCTTGACTACAACCTCATGAGAGACGCTGAGCCAAAACACCACCCAGTTGGCTGCTCTTGGATTCCTGATCCACTCAAACTAAGAAGTAATAGAAGTTTGGGGTGCCTTGTTATGCAGCGATAGCTAACCATTACACTCTGCTTTTACTCACAGCCCCTTGAGCAGAGTTGTCCCTCCTTTCGTCACAAGGACCCAGTAGAAACGAGTCCACTTCTGTGACATCCCCAATTCCAGATCCCCACGTTTTGATGCTGTCCTGGGCGCTGTCCTACCTGACTTGTCATGGACGATGGAGAAGAGGATGCGCTTGGAGGCGTGGACGTTCTGGATGAGAGGCCCACCAGTCCCAGTGGGCTTCTGTCCTGGACAAGGCAGAGAAAAGGTCCAGGTTCACGGTGGGTCCCATGGGGGGATCCCCAGGTCCAGCCTGGGTAGACAGGCTCTGGCTCTGGGGTAACAGCCTCACACCAGGGAGACCCTAAAATTGAACCTCAAGGGCAAGTACCCCTCCTCCCTGACCAGAGGCCCAAGGCACTCTTCCCTGGAGTCCAGTATTGAATGCCAGATCAGTGACAGTGGGATGTAGGAGGCTACAATTCACAGGTGGGAGCCTCTGTTCCAGCGTGCCAGTCCGGCCATTTGTGGAAGGCGGGGTTCATTTTTCTTCTCATAATAACAATATAAGTAAATATAATTTATAAGGGCCTACTGAGTACCAACCATTGAACTCTGTGCTTTAACATAGCAATTCTCAAGCATGCACATTTGTCTGAATCACCTGGAGAGCTTGTTAAAACAGAATGCTGAGCTCCACCCTCAAAGCTTCAGATCCTGGAGGGCTGGGGTAGGGCCTGAGAATGTGCATTCCCAAGACTCTCTCAGGAGATGCTACTGCAGCTGCTGCTTGGGGGATCACACTTTGACAGCTATTGTTTTAATCCATACTGTCATTCAGTCATCAGAGCAGCCCTACGAGGCAGGTGTGACTGACATCCCCATTTTATAGATGAGAAGACTGAGGGTCAGAGAGGTAGAGATTTGCTCCAGGACACAGCGCCCCTAAGTGGAGGAGCCAGGATATGAACCCAGGTCTCTTTCATGCTTAGCTGATACTACTCTTAAGCCTCCAGAATCCCTAATTCAGTCTAAGTATGAGGTGCTCCTAGACATACACTTAGTCTAAGTGCATGTGCTTGATTGGCATGTTCACCGCCTCTACAGACTCTGCTGGCACCCACACTAAGACACCTTTCACAGATGCATGTGTGAAGGTACAGGGTCCTACTCAGTCTAAGCCAAGGTGCCCCATGTGCTGCCCCACCCACCCCATCCAGCTGCACCCACCTGCCTAGGAAGGTACCTGCCCCTCAATGGTCTCTGCCCACCCCCCAGCCTCAGGGCCCCAGAAGCAGCGTTACCACAGCAGTCGGGGAAGTCTTGGGCACTGGAGGCCTTGGGCTCAGGTGCAGAGTGGCCCAGACCCAGGTCACTGGGGGTGAGGGGGCCAGTGGGTGCCTCCTGCTTGAGCTCCCTGACGGCGTGGTTGGGGACCGCGGGGCTGTACAGGAAACCGGCCATGGCGGAGGAGGTGGCAGTGGGCGGCAGGTCCTGGGGTGGCACCTTGGGGGCCTGGCTGTGCAGGCTGCAGGCTCGCGACCCCTTGGCTATCAGGGAGACACCATTCAGCTCCACCAGGGCCTTCGAGTCCCGCCCGCCATCCTCCAGCGGCCTGGGGGAAGGAAAGGACACACAGACGGCTTCAAACACCCGTCCTGACTGTCGCAGCCCTCTTCCCCAGTCCCCAGACACAACCCAATCCCCTGGGGTACACGGGACAGGAGCCAGGACCCTGGGGCACAGGCCCAGAGAGGGGCGTGACGAGTCCAGCGCCCCACAGAGTGGCCACCGTAGGACCCAGCCCTGTTCCTCGGCCTCTGCTCCCCGCCCGCCATCACAGCCTGCTGGCCTGACAGACAGCAGCTGTCCGTCTGTCCTCTCTCAGTGTCCTCCTCCCAGCTGGTGCACTGAAGACACTGCTGCCTTGCCAGCGAGGGGCTCAAAGTCAAGTCCTCGGGCTGCCCCCTGCCAACTGGCCCTGCCCCAACCAGGACGCCTCAACTGCACTGAGCTCACACGCCCTGGCTCCTCCTGCCTTCCCACCCTGCACACGCCAGGCCGGACACCTCAGCTGTCTCTGGAGCTATTTTATGCCAAGTCAGGTCTCTTCTGGTCTCTTTGCAAGTCAAGTCCATATGGGAAGCCGAACTGGGCCAGCTTGGATCAGGCTCTGTTCCTGTAGCACGTGCCGGACCTCCACTCTCAGACCAGGGGCTTCCATGGCTGGGGTCCCTGCGGCTGTCTGAAGTCCCCTCCCCTCTGGCTGGGAAAGCAGCCGAGGGTGGCTGTGCTGGAATGGAAGCCGGTCGCTCTCCCGGCCTGCCCTGGCCCAGCCACAGACATCTGCCCACTCCTATGCTGGCTGCCTCATCTCTTTTACTTAATTAAAAAAATCTTTTTTATTGTAGCTATATATATATATATATATATATATATATATATATATCAAAATTTACTATAGTGTACAATTTGGTAGCACTAGTTACATTCGCCCTGTTGCGTTACCACCACCTCCATCCGTTACCAGAACTTTCCCGTCCCTCCAAACAGAAATCCCATATGCCCATTAAGCAGTAACTCCCCGTTTCCTCTTCCCTCAGCCCCGGGCAACCTGTAATCTGCTTTCTGTCTCTGAATTTGTTTATTCCAGACTTTTCATATAAGTGGAATCATACAACATTTGTCCTCTTAGGTCTGGCTTCTCCCGAGGCTCCTCCCCGCCTGCAGCGCACTGGCACGCCGTTCCTCGCTCCCGGCCCGACAGCACCCCGCGCTGGGGACACACCAACCTGTGCTTCCCTGCAGGGCACCTGCCATCACCCACCTCTTGAGCTTGAAGCGGATCCGGTGGCTGTGCTCCAGGATGGCCATGAGGGCCTTGGGGTCGTAGTCGGCCGGCCGGTGGAAGGCCAGGCCCTCGGGCAGCCCCTGCACGGCCAGCAGCCCCGGCTCCCGCAGCAGCCTGTCGTAGGGCAGCGGCACCACGCTGGCCTGTCCCAGGGCCTCGCCTGTGGGTGGCACAGGGGCAGAGGAAGGGCCTGGGGTGAGAGGGTGCCCAGGCCGGGGGCGGGGCCGGGGGTGCCCCGGAGCTGGGCCAACGCGAGTGACTCTCCCTCCTGGGGCCAGGCTTCCGGGAAACTGGACCTCACAGGCCCTTCCGACTGCAACCCTCAAGGCGGAACACCCTTCCCCAGGCTGGGATGGAGCGGGCAGGGGCTACGGACAAGGCCCCACTGCTGCCCCTGCCGCCCTGCCATTCCCACGCCCACTCTGGACATCTGGGAAGATGGGGAAGCGGAGGGCAGCAGCTCCTTACTGGCTGGGACTGTGGCAGGAGGTGAGGATAAGAGAGGGTCAGGAGAGGGAAAAGGGGGCACAAGGGATGGCAAAGGAGGACGTGGGAAAAAATCCAGGAGGAAGAAGAGAGAGGGAATGAGAGATAGGGAGAGAAAAGAAGCAAAAAGGGAAGAATCAGCAAAAGAGGGAAGAGAGACGGTGGTGAGGACAAGGGACGGAAGCAGAGAAGAACCAGGAGTGAAGGCAAGTGGAGGAGGAGGGAGAAAGGGCAGGGAGGGGCGGCCACTGGGCTTGGCTGGGGGTGGCCCAGGCGCCTGGTCTCTATGAAACCCAGACCCACCCAGACCCAGAGCCAGAAAGAGGCAGCCTCCTGGTGCTGCCCGAGCCGGGGAAGGGAGGCCAGGTGGGCAGGGAAGGGGGGTGGGGAGACCCTGCAGCTGACAACAGTGGCACAATGCCCTCTGAACAGTCCCACAGCGGCCAGCACACCCACTCGGTGCCTCTGGGTCCCCTCTTCCCTCCTGGCCTCCTCCTACTGCCATGAAGTCAACAGCAGGAGTCTCTGCACAGCCCTTGACTCCATACAACCAGCAGCCACAAGAAGGAAAGCAAGAAAATAACTCAGAAAGAAATGAGCAGGGATCCTTTGGGATGGAAGGGGCTGGCCGAGGTCACCCAGGGCATGTGAAGGTCACTGCTGGACCCTCTGCAGCCTAACCCTTCCCTAGGAGGTCAGTCTCCTTCCCATACAGGAAGGACTTGGCTGACAAGCTGGCCTTCTCTCAGTCATTCAACAAACACCCTCTAAGCACCTGCTGGGCCCTGAGCTGGAAGCTGGGGGTACTAGAAAAGGTAGACCTAGTCCCTGATCCTGGAGAGCACCTGGAGACAGGGCACACTGGGTGCCCAAAGGGGGCCCCAATCCCGTGGGCGGGGGGGGGCTTCCCGGAGCTGAGCCTCAGAGAGGGAGGCAGGGGTTCACCAGGCAAGGAAGGGTAGAAAGGCAGTCCCGAAAGGAACAGCAGGTGCAAAGGCAAAAGAACGTGTGAGATGGAGCCAGAGTGGTGGGTTGGAGAACAGGAAGTGGCTCCATGAGGCCCATGCAGCCGAGAGAGCGAGAGGCTGCAGAGAGGGAGGGACTGGCCGTGGTGGGAAGAGATTTCAGGTCAGACTCAGGTTTTGGGAAGAGGACCATGCAGCGGGCGAGGACAGCAGGAGCCGGCCCAGAGGTGGGGAGGCCACGGCCAGCCTGGGGCCATTTCCGGGCAAGATGGGAGTGATCAGCGCCAGGGCAGGGGCAGTGGGGATGGTGGTGGTCCAGCATAGAGCCAAGGTGGGATATCCCAGCCTGGGGCGTGGGGGCTAAGGGAGGGCTGGGGCATCCAATGCCCCCCCGCGCCTTGAGGTCCAGCTTTGCCCGGGGCCAGGCAGCAATAGGGCAGGAGGGGAACCCTTTGGCTGGGACTGGGGCTCCCACCCCCACCCTGGGGGCCCCAAATGGAATGAGGAAGGATCTTACTATAAAGAACATCAAACACCTCCTCTACCATCTTCCGCAGAAGGTACACGTCCGAGCCGTGCTCCAGGGAGGACCGTGGGATGCTCCGGCCACCACCCTCACCCCGCTGCACCTTCTTGGGGTGCTCTGCTTCCGGCTCCTTCCATGGAGGCCCTCCTGTGGGACACAGCATGCAGGGCTGCAGTGAGCTCCGTATTACCACCTGCCCTGAGAGCCGGGGGGGCCCTGCGCTGCCTGTGCTGAGCCCATAGCCTGCACCCAACAGTGTGTGCAAGCAAATGAATGAATGAGAAAAGTAAGGATTAGTGAGTGAGGGTCATCCCAGAGTCCAGAACAGGGCTTGGGTCTCACTCCTGGTCACCTCTAATTTGCTGTGTGACCTAGGGCAAGTCCCTTCCTCTCTGGGCCTCAGCCTGAGAGCTCTCGAGGGGGCCCAGCAGGCCTGGCTCAGAACTAGGGTTCAGAAAATGTCCATTTGGTGCTCAGACACGAGGACTCTCCGCCTTAAACCACCAAGGCCCCAGTTTTCTGCTCTGCCAAACAAGAAGACAGCGGGGACCCCACCAGCAGACCGTGGGGCTGCAAAGCTGCAGGTCAGATCCCTGGGGAACATGCTAGAAGCTGCGTCGGAGAAGGGATGAGAGGAGGGCCCGCAGCCCCCTCCCAGCACAGAGCCTGAGCTCCCCTGGGGATCTGCGAAGCTTGAAATAAACCAGCCGAGTTACTGGGGCTATAAATAGGGGCTCTGCCTGGCGCTGAGATGCCAGGTGCACCATCCCCTGGCCTCAGCTGGGCTCTGCCTGGGAGGCCGGCGACCCCTGTCCAAGCCAACCCCAGCCCAGCCCCCAAACCTCGCCTCTGACCTGGGAGAGGGGCCGGTCTGGGAAAGCTGTTGGTGCCCCATAAAAAGTGCCCAGCGGTATTAATAACAGCAACGACAGCAGCTGAACCAAGTGTCACGCATCGTGCTGGGTGTTTGCTAGCCATTTACTCACTGACTCCTCCAACCTGCCCCCAAGGAGGGCAGCCCTGTCCCCTGTTTCACAGTTGAGCAACCACAGCAGCAGCCAGAAGGAGGAAGAGCCAGGATGCGGCTCCAGGCTGTTGGGACCCCAGGGCCTGCATTCTTCGCCCTGGCACAGTTTTGGGGTGGGAGATGCAGGCGTGAATCCACCCCGGTGCGCCCCCAGAGCGTGACAATCTCGCAGGGGCCAGGCCCTGCCCTAGACATGACAGTGAAGCTGGCCTCCTGCAGGAGTTCAACTGCCAAGCTGTGACACCAGGCACAGAGACAGGAAGGGCACGGGGTGCTGGTGCTGGGTGGGAAGGGTGCCTGGGCCTGGGGTGGAAGACTTCTTGGGGACCAGGGTGTGAGAATCGGGAGGCGGGTGGGGGAGAGGGGCCAGGCAACAGTGTGGGTGGAGGTACGATGGGACACACGACACTGGGAATTGCAAGATGCTTGGTGCAGCATGGCTCAGGGTGGGTGCAGAGGGCCTTCAGGAAGACAGAATGCAGAGGCCCAGGTGGTCTCCAGGAGCTGGGGCTTCAGGGCAGCCCCCTGGTCTCAGGGCTCCAGCTCACTGCTATGGGCGCTGCCTCTCCACGAACCACAGGGGTCCCTGGCAGGCCCTGTGAGCCGCACAAATGGCTTTTTGAAGGGTGCAGGGGAAAGGGCATGGGTTTCAGAGGCAGACTCTGGCCTTGAACTCAGGCGGCACCCCACGTCAGCTCTGTGCGTCCCAGGGGAGTGGCTTATGCTCACTGTGCCTCAGTTTCCTCATCTGTAAACTGGTGGTAACTCCTCTACACAGCAGGTTTGTGATGCAGAAAGAGCGCTTTGCATGTTTGCATCCGGCCCAGCATGCGGCACCGGTCATCATCCTATGGCTCACGTCTGTTGAACACTGACCACATGCCAGCACCAGGTTAGGAGCTCAGCTTAGTCATTTAATCCCCACGAGCCCCAGGAGATGGCCGAAGACATTCATGTCATAATGGCAGTGCTGACCCCATAGGGATGAGGCTGGATAAGGGAAATATCAAAACAGGCATGTCTTTTCTCATCCTCAGGATGCAAAGGCCAACAGAGAAATCGAGCCTGAGGCCTCAGTGGACCCAGCAAGCAGATGTAGCTGCTGGGCCAGACCTGCCCTAGAGTTCTGTCAACTCATCGGCTACTAAAAGGTTTCAACAAAAACTGTGGCCATCCCTAACAATGCCGTGTTGGAAGCTGGCACAACCCCCTCCGGCGCAGTTTGTCTCCCAGACCGTGGTCCACCCCCCATGCCGAGTGCCTGTCTGGGCAAGGCCAGGGACTCCCAGAGCAGGTCCCTGCGGTACTCACGGCAGAACCTGAGGAAGTCTGACTGCAGCTCCTTCCGGGTGTTCAGGAACATTCTCCCCTTCTCGGTGCCTACCACAAAGGCGCTCTCCTCATGCACGGCGACACAGGCCACTTCTGCGTTCAGTTTGGAGAGGGCTGAGCACTGGGGGGGGTGGGGGGGGCAGAGAGGTTGAGCCAAAGAAGTCCCCTCAATCCACGACCCCTCCGAGGCCAAAGCTCCAGGGACAGGCCGCCCCGCCCATGCTCTCGGCCTCAGAACCCAAGTGGGAATAAACTGGTCTGCCCAAGAGACTGGCCATGGGGAAGGGAGGAAGACACTGTTATAGGGCAGTAGGTCCCCTTTGGGGACATGTCCTCTGCTCCTCCTTCCAAGGTGCCCCTTGCTCTGGGGAAAGCTTCCTCCCCGATGCCAGCCCTGGCCTCAAGGAACACCCTGTCCTGAGCTCTCTTGGATGTGGTGGCATGAGCCCAGGAGAACTGAAGCTTGGACAGACACCTCTCTCTGGGCAGCAGAGTCCCCGTCTGTAGAGTGGGGACAAGCAGCCCACGTCGCAGGGTTACAGCGAGGATTCAGTGAGGACTGGTTGGAGGGAAAGTCTCGAAGCTGGAACACCCTGAGTGGATATGCAGGCAAAGGGGCGATTTTCGAGGCCCCAGAGTTGAAGTGGGTAGTCACACGGCCAAGGAGGTCGGTGGCCCTAATGCAGGACCTGGCAGCCCATATCACCAGCTGCTCAGGCCTCTAACCTGCCTCACCAGGAGAACCCTCCCTGTCAAGCTCGGGGCATACAGTCAGTGCCTAATAAGTGCTGGTTTTTATCTGGGTTAGGAAGCACTTGGCTGATAGGAAGTCTGGATTTGAATCATAATGCTGCTGCGGTGTGACCTAGGACAACTTTCTTAACCTCTCTGGGCTGTCATTTGGCCTCTGTGCCAGTCCCAGCCCAGTATCGCTCTGGCAAGGAAGCAGGGGCCTGGTGTGGGGCCCCTGTCACCTGGGATCTCTAAGGGGGGCGGGCATTCATTTCCTGTTCTATAAGATGAAAGCATAAACCTGCTGCTCCCTCTCCCAGCTGTAACATTGTAGAACACTAATTAAAAAAATGAAACAAATTCAGTTGTTTCGAACAAAGGAGCTGAAGGAGATTCTTCATTCTGTGGCTACTTCTCTAAGACTAAAGAAGCTGTGGTCAAGGCAAGGGACTCTACATGTTCACAGGCAGAGAGCAGGGCCTCTGGAAACCCCGGGGAGAGATTTCAATTTAGCCCCCCTTCCCCCTGTCGAGCCCCCAGGGACCCTGGCCAGCCCTGGAGGATGCAGGAGTTAGGACACTGCAAGGACCACTGCCACCCATTAGGGTCCCTTGGGAAACCCTTAAAGGACCTGGGAGCCCAGCTCATTTGTGCCTCTAGGTTGGCGAAGGTCATCAGCCCCTCCTCCGAGGCTCTAGAATGCCCTCCAGCCTGGCACCGCCCACTAGAACTTTCCATGTGGATGGAAACGTTCGGTGTCTACACTGCTCAATACAGCAGGCACCAGCCATGCTGTGGCTGCAGAGCACCTGAATGAGGCTAGTGGGGCTGAGGAAATGGATTTCTCATTTTGTTTAATTTTAACTAATCCAAATGCAAATAGCCATGTGTGCCTAGCAGCCGTGGGCCTGGCCTGAGCGGTTCCCTATGATCATGGTCTGCGTCAGAGGTGACAAGCAACTGCGGCTGCAGGACGTGGGCAGGGGTCGCGGTGGGCGGAGAGCTGGCACCCAGGACTGCCCGAGCAGCCCTTGAGTTGCCCTGAGCTGGAGACTTCGCAAGGAGGCCCTGTTAGTCCCTTAAAAAAACCAGTCATGCCTCCTACCTCATCCCATATGCAACAAAATTAACTCAAAAATGAACCAACAGCCTACATAAAAGAACTAAAACCATAAAACTCTTAGAAGAAAATATATGGGGGAAAATCTCCAGGACCTCAAATTAAGGGTGACGGATTCTCAGACTTTACACCAAAAGCAACAGTGACAACAAAACGGATAAACTGGACTTAACAGGGCAAGGGGACAAGGGGACAAGGGGACAGGGGGCCAACGCTTAATCCTGGGGCTAGATGGTTATAAACCTCATCCCGCTTAAGTCTCCTGCCCCCCGAGCCAGGCACCGTGGCCCCTGTCTCGCACACGGGGGTGCTGAGGCTCAGGTCGGCGAAGGCTCCCCCGTAGCACCTGAGCCGCGACGTCCCACTCCTGCCCCAGGACAGGGAGGCGCTCACCATGGAATCTAAGGCAGACACGAGGCTGGTGATGATCTCGTCTTTGTGGGTGGAGGTGGTGTCCCAGCGGTCAGGCCCGCAGCCGTTGGTGGGGACGTCACAGCGCTTCCCCAGCAAGGCCATGGTCACCTGGAGGAAGGGAGGCGGTGGTGGGCGCTCGGCACAGGGCGTGGACATGCATGGCGGCTGCCCACCCCCAACCTGCCTCGCCCCTAGGGCCACCCCTGCTTCGCGGGCAGGATGGACCCAGAGCTGGCCTTCCCTCTGCCCAGGGACCCACACGCACGATGGAGGTGCAGCCTTGCAGGCCTGGGCACGCCCTGTGCCATACAAGTGTGAGCAGAGATGGCAGGATAACCGAGGGGTGTGCCTGCACCATGAAGTCTGCACCCCCAGAGCTAAGGCCACCTTGGCCAACTCTCCCTATGCATGCAGCACACAGCTCTGGTCACGGCCGTCTTCTGTTTACACACCCTCCAAGGCTCCCTTCTGCCCACAAGGGTTCAGCCTGGCATTCAAAGCTTTCCCTACCTGACCTCACCCCCTGCCAGTCACAACTTCCTGTCCTTTACTCCCACATCCCCTCACACCATACATTCTAGATACTCCAAGCTTCCTGTCCCCCAACATTCCAATACATTCCATGCCCTCCCCACATCCATAGGCTGTGCCCCCCTGCTTGCAGAACCCTCCTCGGTCCCTTTGTTTTGTCACCTCTTCCAGGAAGCCGTTCCCGATTGCCCCCTCCTGCTCCCTCCCAGCTGAACTGGATGTCTCCACTGCCCCCTCATGCCTCTGAGCAGCCCCCTCACAGCACTGCAGCAGGCCATACGCTGCTCCCTGGGACAAGGCCACTGTCCCGCCATCCTCGGGCTACCCCTGGCCGTAGGGACTCATTCTCAGGGGTAGAGAGATACCGCAGGGCAGAGGCCATTTCAACAGGTCAGAGCTTCCCCAAGATGGGACCCGGTCCTAACAAAGGGTAAGGGCTTCCTGGAGAATAGAGCTGTGTTCTCCTCCTCGCTGGGGCTCCCCCAGGCCAGGAATGGGCCTGCTGTCCTTGCCTGGGCAACTGCTCGATACAAAGGACCTCCGCCCTCAGGCCCCACCCCACTTGCATCCTGCCCCCACCTTTCCTGAGCCCAGGAGTTGGGTCTCAGGGGCATGAACGTGCCCTCTGGGCAGCAACCCCCACACCAAGCCAAGCAAAGGTGGGGGCAGGGAGCAGAGCAGGGACCCTCAGTTGCCCTCTCAGGGTCGGCCCTCCAGCGCTCTGCACACAGGTCCTGCTCTGGCGATGGTGGCCAGTTCTGGGGAGCACCTGGCAGCGAGCAGGGCTGCAGGCATCAGGGGAGTTTATGCATAAACTGGGGGACAAGGGGCACCAGGCAGGCAGGCAGATCGCCTCGAAGGGTGCCCAGCCTGGGGTATTCTCTCCTATAGCCACTGCCCACCACCCCTCAAGACCATAAAGCCCTGCGAGGGCAGGGGCCAGGTCAGCTCAGTACCCAACATGCATCACAGGCCAAGGCAGTGTGGCCCGAAGTGCGGACTGTGATCTTTTTAGTGGGCCAGGAAATCAGCGACACAACAGAAAATATCCGTCTGCCATGTACAGCCAAGGGTGTCTTAGAGTGCCAGTGCTGCTATGACAAATGACAGCAAGTAACGGGTTAACGAGAATTTGGGGGCTCACAGTTTGGAGGCCAGAGGTCCGAAATCAAGGGATCAGCAAGGCCACGCTTTCTCCGGGAGTCCCTGCTGTGCTGGTGCTGGCGTGTGCCCGTGCCATGGTGGACTCTCTCCTCTCTGCCTCCGGCTCCGGCTTCCCCTGGCTGCCGTGGCCACACTCCCTCCTTATGAGGCCTCCAGTCACACGGATTAAGCGCCCCCCCCCCCCCATTCGGCTGGGCCACACCTCAACTAATAACATCTTCAAAGGTCCTATTTACAAATGGTTCACACCCACGGGGACAGGGATTAAGACTTGACCCTGTCTTTTGTGGGGACATGATTCAATCTCCAACAAAGGGTAAGGACTGTTTGACTTCAGTTATGGACGTGTTCAAAGGAGTTAGGGATGCACCAGAGCTGGGCTCTGGCCTCAGTTATGGCCAAAATCTGCTCTTCGGCTGTGACTAAATATGGATTTTAACCACCGGCCAGTCAGCATCTGGCCTCAAATGTGTCTTGGGCTCACTTCTAGACATTCCTAATCCATATTTCTTCCTATTCGGTTACAATTTCATAAAAGTGGGAAATCCAGAGTATTAAAGGGATGCTGAGGATATAAGACAGGCCGTGGACGGGAAAGACAGAGGGACCAAGAGGCAGCTGGTAGTCACGGCCGGCAAAGCCCAACCAAGGGCCTGTCCTCCAACCAGACTCTGTAAGGGACCCGGCTGGGAGGTCACGCACCGGTGGCCAGGTGTGCTCGCTGGGAGACCTCCGCTGCACCTCCCCTGACCCCCGCCTGGCCCTTGAGCCGTGGCTGGAAAGGCCTCGGGGCAGGCACATCCCAGCTGTTGAGGCCCAAATCAAATCAGAGCAGAGCAGGAAGGCACCAGGCAGACCCCAGCCCTGGCCTCCTGGTCGCCACAGATGGCTGCCGGCTCGTCCTGGGGGAGGCCCTAATCCATTTAGGAAGGGGTGGGGAGTCCGGGGGCAGGGCTGCTGAGCCCAGCCCTGCTCCTTTCCCTGGCCATCTGGGCTTCCAAGGCCTTCTGCTCTGATCTGGGGCCCAAGAAGGCTAGGTGGGGGTGCAGGGACGGGTGCAGGGAGGCAGACAGCCACTCCCCCCAAATGCCCGGGGCCCCTGAGCCGGGGGTGGGGTGGGGTGGAAGGCCCAAGTGGCCGGAACTGCTGCAGGTGGGGAAGAGGGGCGAAGATGCAGGCCCAGGTCTGTCTTGGGGACGGAATCGCATCCCCCACAACACATGTTCAAATCTTAATCTGGCCCTGTGGGCATGAACCCATGTGTAAACACGCACCGAACACGTTCGGGTGAGTCAGGGGCTGGACTCGCTGGTGACCAGGACCTTCAAAGGTCCTACTGGGTGTGGCCCACAGAAGCATGAAGGGTCTCATCAGTGTTCCTGGAGGCCTTAGGAAGAGAAGCCAAAGCCAGAGAAAGCCACGGGAGACCAGGATGTGGCCGTGTGACAGAGCCCCAGCTGCAAGTCAAGGAGCCCTGAGAGCTATGGCACGCCAGCCCCACCAAGCCCAGGAGGAAGCACCACCAGAGCCTTCACCTGGGGATCCTGGCCTCTAAATCCAGACCCGGTAAACGCTTGGCGTTGAAGCCAATTCCCCCGCATGGCCTTTGTCACCTCAGCCACCTAAGTTCACCGGGCCTCTGCTGGATGAATCACTTAAACCCCGAGTTCTCCCAGCTATAAAAGAGTGGGGTTAGCTCTAACCTGACAACGAAGGTGATGGCAGGGGGATCCCCCAATAAAATAACAAAAAAACAACACAGAGCAGAGAACACGAAATATGACAGGCGACTGCCCAAGGAGCAGGTGTCTGAGACTCAACAGGAGAGAGACGCCCAGGAAGAGGGGTGGTTAGAAGAGGCTCCGGGCCAGCAAACTGAGCGCCGAGGGCGAGGCCACCCGAGGGCACCCAGGAGAGGGCATCAGGATGATGGCGATGGGCAGCTAGCCCTCGAGTTCGCGGGTAGGCAAGGCATGCGACGGCCAGAGCCTTCTGCCCACCTCAAGCCCTCCCTCCTGCTTCCAGGCCACCCTGCGCCCAGTGCCTGTCCTTCCTCGGGGCTGCTTCTCCCTGGCCTCCTATGCTGCTTCCAGGCCCCCTCTTGGAATTGCCCACTCCGTGCCCAGGCTTGGTCCAAGGCCTCTTCTCCTCTATGCCCCACTCCCTCTCTGGCTCCAGGCAATGCCACCCAGTTCCTGGCTTTAAACACCACCTCCAGGCAGGCGACTCTGATTTCTATCTCTAACCATCTCAGGGTAGCATCCCTGAGATGCTACCTCTTCTAACTGTCCCCTCCCCAATTCTCATCTGCAATGTCTAATAAGCAACTCAGATGTCACTGGCCCTGAGTTTCTGAGCTCTGGGGCTCAGGCGAAAAACCAGGGGACTATCCTGAACCCCTTTTCACATATCCCCTGCCAGGGTCCTGTTAGCTGAGTTCCAAAATGTGTCCATGGATCCACCGCTCGCCACTCCCAGGGCCACTTCCCTTCTATGTCACCAGCCCTCTTGCCATTCACCCTCACCATGGCAATGCCCTCCTCTTCCCGTCCCCCCTCCCCCCCACAGTCCCCACTCCAAACAGCAGCCAGACAGCTCAGATTAAACAAGACTCTCACATCGCTCTCCTACTAAAACTTGCTGAGGGATTCCCACACTAGGTAGAAAGAAAACCAACGCTTCCCTCTGGCTGTATGCCCCTGTGATCTGGGTCTGTGGGTCTGTCTTCTCTTGCCCTGTCTCCCCTCTGCAATGGGCTCCCAGCTGCACCACCCTCCTCTCTGTCCTTCTAGTCCTCTCTGACACTTCCAAGGAAGTGTCCTTCCTCCTCGGCCACTGTGCAGCCCTCTGCCCCTCACACTCGCCACCCATTTCCTTCCTTTATCTTCTTCATAGAATCTGTTGTCAACTGACGGTAGTTGTTTGCGTGCTCCTTGCCACATTTCCCCAACTAAAGCAGCAGCTCCAGGAGGCCCATGCTGACGGCCGCCCCCTCTCCTGGAACTCGGGCTCGCTTATCAGGGATGCTGTGCAGGTACGCAGGGAGCTAAGACGTGCTAGAGTCGGTCCAGCTGGGTAGAGCCACGAGGGTCACAAGCTCTCGGCAGGGGGTCTGAGAACTTTCACTAGCCTGACTCTCAAAAAAAATAGACAAAAACTAAGGAGCATTGGAGAGGAGACTGGAAACCTGGCCAAAACAGGATCAACAAGGAGGAACAACATAGGGAACCAAAGGGGCAGAAAATCGAGCAGGCGATCGTACCTTAATGCTCCTGAAAGCCCTGGTTAGGGAGGCTGCTCAGGCAGACAGGTGACCTGGACAGGTGCTGCTCAGAGTGAGGTCCCTAAAACCGCAGCAGCAAGTGGCACCCCTGGATACTTGCTGGAAATGCAGAATCTCGGGTCCCACCTGGAGCCTCTGAGCGGGAGCTGCTGGGACGAGGCTGGCGGGCCGGTATCACCTCCCTGCTCCCGAGGAGCCTCGCAAGCAGCGTCGCGCCACACCGGACACCAGCACGGGACTTGCCCAAGACCACCAGTCCGGGCGGTGTGGGGATGAGGTCTGTCCATCTGTCTGTCCACATACTGGTGGCTCAGGAGAACAGAAAGGACCAGCTGGTGGAATTCACCGCAGGCAGACAGCAGCTGGGGTTTACCCGGAACTTTCTTGGGCCTAGCACTGAAAGTTCTATGTTCCGAGAAACCCCTCCTTCCCAGGCAAACCGGGATAGCCGGTCACCCCGTGACTCAGTCCCAACACGGGGCCTGACAGGACAGGAGTTCAAATGCCGATCTCAGACCCTTTACCCAGCGAGGCTACAAGGCATGGAGGGCGAGTCTCTGTCATGTGTCTCTGAAGGCCAGGCCTTGGCCACAGGAGCCAGCCTTGTTTCATGAAGCCCCAAAGGGCAGAGCTGAGGCAGGGAAGGGAAGGAAGGGTCCTGGGTTCGAGTCCTAGGTCAGCAGGAGCCTGACTATAAAGCCCAGCCTCCAAACTGCCCTCTTCCCACCTGGGAAACAAGGCAGGCAGGTGGAGCGGCCCTTGCCAGCACCTGCCCATCGCACACCCAGATTCCCGGGCCCCATGGCAGATCTGCGGCCTTACAGCTTCTGCAGGGTGGGGCCTGGGAATCTGTATTTGAAGTTCTGACCAGCAGCCAGGGCTGGGCAGGATCCAGACAATCCCTGGGGACGTTTCCAGCACTGACATCCCAATTCCACTTTCCGAGAAGCTCAGTTTTTCCTGCCCAAATGCCGCCAGCCTTGCCGCCTCCAGCTCTCGGGGACCCTACGCCAAAGAGTGACTGACTGAGCATCGGGTCCTGCCGTCGAGGCCACCCTGACTGCAAGGGTGGGGGGGCATCCAGAGGGGCCTGGCCCTCTCGGAAACCCACCCTCAGGGGACCCTGGGGCCAATGAAATGGGGAGGGGCACGCGGAGCTTCAGCTGGAGTTTCCAATACCCAAACACCCTGCGTCAGATGTCAGAGCAGCTGGGAGGCCATGGGGGCTCCTTGCACCTGACCCTGCCTTCCGGCTGCCCACGGCCTGCACGTCTGGAGAGATGAGTGCTGCCACTGGCTGGGACCTGACACTCCCGCAGTGAAGCACAGCCTGGCAGGAGAAGGCAATGGGGCCGAAGGGGCAGGAGGTGGGGGGTGGGTAAGTAGGCCAGAAAACCAGGGCTGGAGACAAGACTGCTGGCTCAGTCAGTTTAAAACCCCCCTTTGCCCACTCCCTGTCCTAAATGCTCCCTTCATCCAAGGTTCCCACTGCCAGCTGGAACCTGCCCTTGGCCAAAGGCAGGGCCCGTGAGCCTGGCCTTCCTTTCCCTTCCCCACAGCTGCTACATTCTGACAGCTGTGACCTCTGCCCTGGGAGCAAGCAGGACAGAGCGGACTATGCCCATTTTATGGGGGAGGAAAGCAAGGCCCAGAGGCAGGGACACTGCTGTTCAAAGGAGTGACAAGGCCAGGACGAGAGCCAGGACATCTGACCCACAGTCCGTTCTCTCTGCTCCCCCATGGGACACGATGGGGTTAATGGGAGGCACCAGCTGCTGGGACTGGCCAGCTGGGTGGCTAATTGGACGCCCAGAGCTGGCCACTCCTCAGGCTTGGAGGCAAGCAGAGGTGGTAGCAGCCCAGAGCTCCAGTTCCGCCACGCTATGGGTTCAGAGACACCCAAAGGGGACCCAAGCTGAAGCGGCAGGTGACGAGAACAAGGACCTAGCCTGACAATCAGTCACAGGCATCCCTTGCCTGGGGGCTCAGCCCCTACCCTCTCTGGCCTGGGCACAGGAGAGCCCAAGCCCAGCCCCCTGGAGGGCAGGAGGCAAGGAGCAGCAGGGCCATTTCCTAAAAGCCGGGACAGGGCAGGCTCCCAACAGTTTTAAACCTCACAACTCCCCTCACTTTACAGGGGAGGAATTCAGGATGTAAAGAAGCTGGGACCCAAGCCGGAGTAAATCCCGGTTCCCCTCACTGCACGACACAGCTTCCAACCCCACTTTCCCCTGGAATAGTGCCTCCCACTGGCTCAGCCCTGCTCAGCACACCCAGGGGTCCAGCCTGGAGGCAGGCAGTGGGGGGCCAGCGGGGACCCACCAGCACACCGCCTCTCTGCCTGTGTCTGTGTCCCCTGCCGGCCCCCGACCCACTGCTGGCCCCACATCACCCACACCCTGCCCCAGGAGAGGACCTGTCCCCAAAGCCTAGGGCCACAACGGGCCACACTGGCGTCCCTGGCCAGTGGTCCTACTGGAACCCAGACCCCTCCCCTCCAATCTCCCTAGAGCGTCAAAAAAGCACGTGCATAAAGTGAGTGATCCTGAGTGTGCAAATGCGCTGGAAGGTAATGCCTGGGAGAGGAAGTGTGTGTGAGTGATGGAAGTAATGGGGAAAGGCATGAAAGGGAGAGTGTGATACACTCCTGAATGCCCACAATCACACATACACATGCACACCCACGTGTGTACCCACACTCACCAAGAATAGCACCGGCATTCAAGAATAAACTTGGAATATGTCATTGGTGTAAAAAAAAGAAAAAAAAAAAAAGAATAGCACCAGGCTAGTGGAAAACCTAGTGGCCTGGCACCAACAGGTCATAGGGGCCACCTGTGACCCACCAGCTTGGGGCTGAACCAAGAAGCAAACGTCGCCCGCTCCCCTGCATGCCACACACCCATCGCTCCATCAATTTCTCCAAAAAACACCACAAGGTGGTTATTTTAGCGCCATTTCACATTGGCAGGGTCACGCAGCAGACAAGCACCTTGTCCGTGGTCCTTGGTGGCGAGGGAGGGGGTCCACCTGCAAGCCGGGCTGCCCCACCCCAAGCCGTCCTTCCATGCACACCTCCCGCCTGCTTCACTTCCCACCAGTGGCTCCATCATTTGTTCATTCATTCATTTTACACCCTTGTTGCACCCCGAGGCTTATATTCACTCCCTGTACTTATCAACCACCAAGCTAGAATACTCTGGGGATAGAGTAATCTATCCACTGCCATCTATCCACTGCCATCTGGCCAACAGTTGGGCCACAGTCCTGAGGCAGTGAGGTGGGGAGCCGGGTGGCAGCAGCTCAGCAGAAGCTGCTGGCCTGGCTACCTGCTGAGGAGGCTCTGGCCAGGAAGGCTGCCTGGGGTGCTATCCCTGGCCTTCCTTCAGCTCCCGACTCGTTTACAGAACATCTACTGGAAGCTTGCTCTGTGCCAAGTCCGGGCTAAGCAGGCACAAAAACGACTTGGACAGGCCCCATCTCCTCTCTGAGCACTCAGAAGGCAGATGTAGCAACAAAGATGTACAAGATGGTGAAATGAATACTAGCAGAGACACCTGCACAGGCACAGAGCTTGACACAGGAGAAAGTGGCCATTTCCCACCCCCCTTTATTTAAACACTTTATTTAATTTTGGAGGGGTAGGGGGCTGTCACACAAAGCTTCTCCAAGGAGATGACTGTTGCAAAGGGTTTTGAAGGGTGAATAGGAGTTCTCTGGGTGCAAGAGTAAAAGGAAGATATTGTTATTCTGTGGACAGAGGCAACAGGAAGAAGCATGACACATGATAACTCCACAAGTAATGACAAGAGTTTGGTTCTACACAGATTGTCCGCTCTAGAGTGTCAACTCTAAGGTGAGAGGAGATGCTCGGCAAATGTTTCCTGGGCTGGGAAAAGGGCATAAGGGTTAAAAGAGACAGAGGGTGTGCTTGGCAAGCATGTCTCTGATCCAGAAATGTAAATGTGAGTGTTAGCAACCACATACCCAACTACAGACATACATGCTAATACAACTCCTCCTGGGACAAATTCCAGTCCACAATCTGCCTGCAGTGAGAACACTCCTAGAGAAGATGTCCAGCCCAAGGCCAGCAGGTGGGCAATTCAGCCTTGGGACAGAGAAAGGAACAGGACAGAGGCTGTGTCCTCAAGGGGCTCACTGTTTCTGTTGGGAATTGCTGCTGCATGGCCCGCTGACCTGTGCATTCATATCTCTCTCTCTCACACACACACACACACACACACACACCTGCCTGCTCCGGCCCTCCTACCCCAGCCTGCAGGTGCCTGGACATGCCTTGCCCTCTGGCTCTCTGCACCTGTTGCTCCTTTTGTCAGAAATACCTGCACCCCTTTTGTTGGAGCCTTCCGTCTTGACCCTCCAGGCTGGTCTGTGGCCCTCCGACCACCTCCCATAGCTCCTTCTCCCCTCCTCCCTGCACCTCGCTCTCTGCCATAAGAACACCAGCTCCTGGAGAACAGGCTTGATTTCTTTCATCTGTGCATCCCCCAGGCCTGCAGAGCCCCAGCCTGATACACAGAACTTGGCCTTGAAAGGCCTCCAAGGGGAGGGGCTACTTAAACAGGTCAGGAAGAATTCGGGGAGATGCAAAGAAGGCAGGGTGGGAGGTGGGGACACTCTGGTGCAAGGGGATGGATGGCACGAGCAAAGGCACAGGGGCAGGAGCCAGCACCATGAGGGAGGAGGAACAGCCAGAGCCCAGGTGTCTAGGTCGAGGGGTCTGGGGTGAGGCTGTGAGGGGAGCTGGAACTGGTTGTTGGGGTTGCATTCAACACACATCTGGGGTCTGTTTGGTGGGAGACCCTCTGCACCCCCCTCCTTAGCCCCTGAGCCTGCACCTGGGCTCCCAGGGCCCTGCTCTGGCCCTCCCCCGGGGGGCTAGGAGCCTGCAAACCCAGGAGACACACCTACCCGGAGCGTGCACTCCCACCACTCCAGATCACTCTCTGGTTACTCAGAACCCTGGAACTCCCAGGACAAATGAATCCCCTTTAGGTGGCCCAGGTCTGCCCTTCCTCAGATGATTTTAAACCTGACTGCAAATTCTCTGACACTTCTCCCATCACCAGGCAAGATCTAATCCCCTCGTCTTGAATATGGACTGGCCTTAACGACTCACATCTAACATGCTGGAAGAACATGCCGGAAGTAATGTGGCATAATTACAGATGCTGGGTTATAAAAGGTGACAGGCATTGGCAAAGTCCCTTGAGGCATGGGAGAAAACATATGGAACTATTAAACTTTACTACTGGGAAAACCCTGGATACTGTGCCAAACATGAGGGACACCCAAATCAACAGGCCAAGCCCTTGATCTTGAGGCTTGCTCTTGTGAAGCTATGTTTGTAGCAGAGAAACTTAGCCTACCTATAGGCATGCCTAAGAGTCACCTCCAGAGGACCTCTTTTGCTGCTCAGATGTGCCCTCTCTCTAAGCTGAACTCTGCAAGTGAAATCATTACTCTCCCCACTACGTGGGACATGACATCAGGGGTGAAAGTCTCCCTGGCAGCATGGGAGATGATGCCCAGGGATGAGTCCTGCACTGGCACTGTGGGATCAACAATGCCATCCTGACCAAAAGGGGGAAAAGAAGTGTAACTAATAAGATATCAGTGGCTGAGAGAGTTCAAATAGTCGAGAGGCTACTCTGGAGGTCACTCTTATGCAAGCTTCAGTTAGATACTGCTATCTATCACAACTTGCCAAACCCCAACCAAAAGCATTCCTGCCAATCCTAAAGGACACCTAGGGCATTACAGAATATTCTACAAAGGTTCCATATACTAGCGTAACTTTCCAGAAACCTACAACCTCCAGAAGGGTCCCTATACCAGAGAAGTCCTGAAATGCAGAGGGGCCAGCCTCTCTGGAACATCAGCTAGTTCCAGTCCCCTATTACTGACAGCCCCTTTCAACATGAAAAAGTTAGAATGGCCATAGCCCAAATACCCCTAAAGAGTAGGAGAAAGATGGCTATGATGGAGTTATACAGAGAAGGTAGGGTTAAAAAAATGAGTATGACTGCTGAATCACTATATTAAAATTTCTTTTAATCCCCTGTGTCTGGGCGCAGCTAGTAGTGAAAACCTAAAATTGTGGAATTGTAATGCATACCAAACTCTGAAACCTGCTCTGCAACTAACTGTTGAGATAGGCTTTGAAATTTATTGCTTTTTTTGTATATATGTTATTTTCACAAAAAAAGAAAAAAAAGTCAATTGTGATGATAAAAAAATAAAGAAACAAAGAAAAAGAAAGAGCGACCGGCTTCTCCCAGCCCCCCTTCTCTCTGGGACACTTGCTTTCGGAGCCCTGGGCTGCCATGTAAGAAGTCTGCCCACCCTGAAGCCATGGTGCTGGAGGGACCAAGTGCAGAGAGACATGCCCAGGGAGCCCCAGTGGTTACTCCAGCTCAGGCAGGAGATGTGAGTGAGGACGCCTCTCTGATGACACCGCTGATGGCAGTTGCGGGACAGACCCTGGGCAAGGTCACCTGGCTAAGCCCTATCAATCCCTAGACCGTGAGAGACGGAAGGAAGACGTGATTGCTGTTTTCAAGTTTGGGGCTCTTTGTTTCGTGGTCATGGATAACTGATACACCACCGAGGGTGGACCATGCAAATGCAGGCGCAACCCCAGACCTGGCGAGCATGGCCAAGGGGCAGCCGTTTGGGAGGGTGGACAGAGCTTGGATATACGGGCTGGAGGGTCTGCATGCTTGGGCCTAAGTCCCCCCCACCCCATGCAGGACAGAGCTGGGCCGAGAAGGGGTGGGCCTGCTTGGATCCTCTTTGTCCCCCTCTTCCTGTGTGGCATAAATTAAGGGAGACTCTGCCTACAAGAATTTGCTCTTAGGAACCCATGGTAGGTAAAAAAATAGCCCCCAAAGATATTCACATCCTAATCCCCAGAACCTGGAAATGTTACCTTATAGGGAAACAGCATTTTTGCGGATGTGAGTAAATTTAGGAGATTGTGATGGGAAGATTATGCTGGATTAGCTGGGTGGACCCTAAATGCAATCACACATGTCCTTGTAAGAGTGACGTGGAGGGAGATGTGACACAGGCAAGACAGAAGATGAAGGACGGAGAGATTTGAAGCAGCTGCCTTGAAGACTGCAGAGATGCAGTGACAAGCCTAGAAGGGCCAGGAGCCAGAATGGAAGAGGTAAGGAGGGATGCCAGGAGTCCAGGACCCTTCCCAGTCGCACCCCACCTCACAAGTTCCGGTCCACAGCCTCACCCCCTTCGACACAAGGTCCCCAACTCGGATTTCTGCAAAGCTCAGGTCTGGGGTTGCTGGGAAGTTCTCCAATCCCTGCTGCCCTGGGAACCCCAGAAGCACTACTGGAAGGGCCCGGATTTTTCCAGATTCTGGGGAAGCTCCTCTGATTGAGTCTCGCTAGCCTACATTCCAGCTGGGGCATTAGAGCTGGCGAAAAATACACAACCACGCACAGTACAAAGGCAAGTGCACACACCACCCAAACACCGCCCCTGCACCATCCGCCCCATATGCTTGTTTCTTGAAAAAGAAGCTTGAGAGAACAAACAAAAAGCAAGGGCCCCTCTTCTGGAGGGAGGAGGGTGCCCTCTTCCCACTTTCACCTCTATGATATATTCCATCTCCTGTCCCAGAGTTCCCAAAGAGGAACACGTAAAGAGGTGCCTGGAGCCCCGAGTTCCTGCCCCACCCCCACGGTAGCAGGAGGAGCTGAGTCACACCCCAAGAACCATGCAGGCCTTGCCTGGCCCAGGCCCCGGGCTGGGCAGCTGGAGGGGCCTTACACGGAGCTGCGGGCCAAAGGAAGGCAGTATGAATTCCTGCCAAGACGTCCTGTCTCTGTCTAAATCCTCTTGCTCCTTCCCTGCTACTGATGCTCCCCCGCTGCAGCCACAGGCAGGTGCTTGGAGCGGCTGGAGGTGAACCTGGGGTGCGAACCTGGGTGATGCTCTAAGGCCTCTGACCTGGGAAAGGGGTAAAGAGGAACACGTAACCCACTTGTGACCAGTGGGATGCAAGAGGCTTCTTGAAGAGTTTTCCTTGCTCTCAGAACGGGCCTGAAGCCAGGACGCCTTCCTTCTGCAGTGCGTGATGCCCTCAAACACGGAGATCATCCCGGACCACGGAGGTACCTGACCAGGAGGCCAAGCCGCCAGGTGAGACCGCAGAGCGGACCCGCAGGAGGCCCCTGGCCTCCAAGATGCCACCCTTCTCCCTCCAGACCGTGGGCTGGATATTCAGCGTCCACTGGTGAAGCCATCTTTGGTGGATGTTTCTCTTAACTCAGCCTTTACCAGGGGTGCAGTCTTCCACCTCTATTCCCAAATCACCCACTTGCTTTTGTCTCCAGCAATGCATTTAAGAATAGACCATGAGGGCAGGCCACGGTGGCTCAGCAGGCAAGGACGCTTGCCTGCCATGCCAGAGGACCCGGGTTCGATTCCCGATGCCTGCCCATGTAAAAAAAAAAGAATAGACCACAACAGCCTTTTTACACTAGCGGCTAGAAAGCCAGCATCGCCATCCTGGGATTCCGAGCTGGGAGCTGGAGGCTGAGTCACTCCGCCCTCACTCAACCCTCTTCGGCCCGCCATCCTCTACCACTGGGGCTGGAAAACAAAGTGCCCCAATCCCAGGCACCCCAGCAGCTGGGGACGGCCATGTGTTTTGGGTTGAATTGTGCTCCGACAAAAGACCATTGAAATCCTAACCCCAGAACGTGACCTTATTTGGCAATGGGGTCTTTGAAGACGTGCTGGATTCGAGTGGGCCCTAATCCACTAAGATTGGTGTCCGTGTGAGAAGGGGAAATCCGCACAGAGAAGGGCAGAAGGCCATGGGATGACGGGGGAAGCAGAGACCGCAGCTGCTTCTACAAGCCAAGGAAACACCAAGGATGCCCGGCAAACACCTGGCGCTAAAAGTGGCAGGGGACGGTGTCCTCCCCAGAATTCAGAGGCAGCGCAGCCCTGCCCACACCTGAGTTTTGGACATCTGTGGCCTCCAGAAACATGAGACAACATATTTCTGTTGTTCAATGCACCCCCGCCCCCCTGCCCTGGGTGTGGGTGGTGGCCCCGAGGAACTAAGATACCACGTGACCTGCTGTGGCCAGTGACGTGGGGCAGAAATTTCTGAGGACCTTCCTCCCCAAATGAGAAGGGAGAGCTTTGTAGTGCAGGGGTGCCAGCTGCCCAATCCCTTCTCCCTTCTCCTGCCTGGCAGGCCACTTTTAAAGTAGGATGATCAACTCAGATGGGGCCACCCTCTCTCTAGACCCAACTCTACAAATAACAGTTTGTAGGGCCTTGACTCCTGGGGGTGTACGTCTCCCTGGCAACATGGGACATGACTCCCGGGGGTGTACATCTCCCCGGCAACGTGGGACATGACTCCCGGGGGTGTACATCTCCCCGGCAACGTGGGACATGACTCCCGGGGGTGTACATCTCCCCGGCAACGTGGGACATGACTCCCGGGGGTGTACATCTCCCCGGCAACGTGGGACATGATTCCCGGGGGTGTACATCTCCCTGGCAATGTGGGACAGGACTCCCAGGGATGAGCCAGGACCCAGTATTATGGGATTGAGATAGTCTTCTTGACCAAAAAGGGGGAAGAGAGAAATGAAACCAAGTAAAGTTTCAGTGGCTGAGAGATTTCAAACAGAGTCAAGAAGCTATTCTGGAGGTTGCTCTCATGCAAACTTTAACTAGATTTTGTGAATTGCCACAGTATGCCAAGCCCCAACCAGCAGTATTTCTGAAAACCCTAAAGAATACCCAGGGCTCTATCTAAGACTTTATAAAGTTTCACTCAGTAAGTATATTTTTCAGAAACCTAAAATCTCCAGATTGTCCTTATTCCAGATAGGCCCTGAAACCCAGAGGTACCAATCTCTTCAAAAACATCAACCCGTTGTATTCCCCTGCCCCACAATGTCAACGCCCCTTTTCAACATGAAGAAGTTAGAATGGTCATTGCCCAAATAACCCTAAAGATTGGGAAAAGGCTCAAATGAGAGGGAGGAGCTGTAACAGAGAAGACAGGATTTAACAAATGAGTATGACCACTGAAGCATTATACCGACATTTCGTTTTAGTCCCCAGTGTATAGAGCAGCCAGAAGGAAATACCTGCAAATGGTGGAACTGTAACCCAACCATACTTTGAAGTTTGTTCTATAACCACCTGTTAAAATGTACTTTGAAATCAATCACTTTTCTGATTATGCTGTATTTCACACACACACAAAAATGTTTAAAAAAAAAAAGTAGGAGGCGGGCCACGGTGGCTCAGCAGGTAAGAGTGCTTGCCTGCCATGCCCAAGGACCTGGGTTTGATTCCCGGTGCCTGCCCATGTAAAAAATAAAAAAGTCGGATGACCAAATTCAATGCCCAGAGAACAGAAAGCTGCAGTCCCTCCAACGTCCCCGAGCAGCTGCCCCGGGGCTGGGCTGCCTGCCTCCTGGCTTCTTGTCCCACGAGCCACATAAATCCTCACTCCTTAAGCTTCTGTTCATCAAGGTCCCTGCAGCTGAACACATTCCTACAGAAACCAAGTCCACGGCACCAATTTTCAAATTTGGATCCAATTCTGGCTCCACATAAGGCCCCAACCCTTGTTTTACACTTAAGTCTTCGTACCATCTTATCATGTTTTAACCTCTTCATAAGCCTTTCAAACCACATCAGAAATAAGGTGGGAAACAAATAAATAAAAGCCAGTTGATTCAGGGCGCACGGGTAGTTCAGTGGTAGAATGCCCACCTTTCATGCAGGAGACCCAGGCTCGATTACCGGACCATGCACCCCTCAAAAAAAAAAAATAAAAGCCAATCAATCCAATAAACTTTCAGGCATCATTCAGGAATGAGGGAAACAAAATGAGCCCGGTGCAAAAGGACAAATATTATATGATCTCTGATACAAAATAACTAGAATATGTGAATTCATAGAGACAGAGAATCAGTTTCTGGTGACCAGGGGCAGGGGAAGAGGACAAGTAAGGGGCGTGAATGCCTAAGAGGACAGAGTTTCCACTCGGGGTGATGGAAAAGTCTGGTAAGGGAGGATGGTGATGGTGGCATGACAATGCAAACGAATTAACAACACTGAACTGTACACTTGAAAGTGGCTAAAATAGGGAACATTTATGTCATGTGTATGTACCATAATAATATTAAAAAATAAAAAATAATTTAAAAAAAACAACAACAACACTTGCTTTCCAAGAGGCTCATCTAAACGGCAAGTTCTTTAATCCTCCTGGACTTCACTTCCTTCATCTTCTAAAGGGACAAATCTCACCTACCGCAGCGCTGAGGGAAGCAGTAACGCGAGCTGCCCTGGAATCTACTCTTAAAGGCCTCAGTCTCCAAGACCGACCTGACAGATCCCACTGTCCATCCATCCTCCCCACTGAGGAACACTGGCCCAAGTATCAAATCCAAGCTTCTCTAAGCCTCTGCCCCCGGCACGCATCCAAGGCTGGGTGCAGTCTTGTGAGATGCTGGAAGAGGGACTCAAGCCTTGGATAAGGTGTGTGCTGGGGACTGAGTCACGTCTCCCACAAAAGGTATGTTCAGGCCCCAACCCTGGTCCTGCAGGGGCGGACCTCTCTGAAGATATTCTTCGCTAATATAAACCAAATGAGGGTGGAGCTTATCTGATACGCCCCAAGTCCTTATAAGCAAAGGATAATGGACACGGCAAGAGGAGCCATGGGGAGTGGAGAGCAGCCGGAAGTCAACAGGACAGGAGACGCTCCTACATGCATCACCACGTGACAGAAAAGCCAAGGACTGAGGATCACCGGCAGCCAGCCAAGGAACACCCTTCTTCAGGGAGAAAGCATCGCCTTGCTGATACCTCGATTTTGGACTTCTTCTAGCCAGCCATGAGCCAATAAAGTCCCCTTGTTTAAGTCAACCCATTGTATGGTATTTGTTTTATGGAAACTAAAGTAGCATGAAAGAGGTGATTGTTTAAGTCCATTCCAAGTGTGAGCTCCTACGTTATGGCAAAGTCAACAATAAAATAGCAATAATAACAAAAAGAACAGCTGCTACCACTGCCCTAGACCCAGTTATGCACATCATCTCCCGAATCCTCAATTTCGTGACTCTCGCCCCTGAAGTACCACACTGAGTCCAAGCTCATTCACGGGTAGAAGTTCTAGGAACGCAGGCTTTGGTTCACACAAGGGAACGCTTTCCAACTGGGAGGACGGCGCCAACTGGGAGAGCATGCTGCTTTGTAAGCACTGAGTTCCTTGTCACCGAGGGTCATCAAGTATTGATTTTTAAGGATCCTTCCATCATGTAACTGGGCCGTGGGATGACGTGAGAAAGGTCAAGGGCAGCTCACTTTGGCCAAACTGGCAAACAGGATTGGAAAGGCAAATGTAAAGCACTGTAGGAAGCAAACTGTTTGCACTTCTAAGTATACACTTGAGTGCTGTGAAGTCTAGAGCCCGATGGACCCCTCATCCAACCACCGCCATTTCCACCTGGAGAAACTAAGGTCCAGAGGGCACAGGTTAGACCCCAGGTCTCTGGGCACCCAGAGCTGTACTCTTCCATGTACTCAGTTGCTATGCTAAGTTACAAATTCTGTCCTACTCTATAATGTGGAGTGAGATAAGTTAGACACAAAAGGACAGATACTGTATAATTTCACTAATATGAACAAATGAGAGTAGGCAAACTCATAGTCATAAAACATGAATGTAGGGTATCTAGAGATAGAAGCTAGAGAAGGGGGGAATGGTTACCTAAAATGTACAGAATTTTTAACAAGGCTGAACTTTAGTGTTTAGAAATGGATAGAGGAAAGGGTAGTGTATCACTGGGATTACAAGTAATGCTGTATTGCAGGTGAATTTGGCTGAAAGCGGTTGTTTTGAGACAAGTATGTCATAAACATAAATTTTTGTACAGTTGCATGAACCGTACAAATGCACAATAGTTGCACAAAGAGTTAATAATAGGGTGGTGTTCTAGCTTGCTAGCTGCCAGAAGGCACTATACCAGAAACGGAATGGCTTTTAAAAAGGGGGATTTTATAAGGTGCAAGTTTACAGTTCTAAGGCCGAGATAACGTCCCAATTACAACAAGTCTATAGAAATGTCCAATCAAAGGCATCCAGGGAAAGATACCTTGGTTCAAGAAGGCTGATGAAGTTCAGGGTTTCTCTCTCAAGTGAGAAGGCACAGGGCGAACACAGTCAGGGCTTCTCTCTCAGCTGGAAGGGCACATGGTGAACCTGGCATCATCCGCTAGCTTTCTCTCCTCACTTCCTGTTTCATGACGCTCCCCAGGAGGCATTTACCTTCTTCATCTCCAAAGGTCGCTGGCTTATGGGCTCTCATGGCTATTCCGTTCTTCTCTGGCTCTCTCTGAATCACTCTCATTCTCCAAAATGTTTCCTCTTTTATAGGACTCCAGAAACTTCTCAAGACCCACCCAAATGGGTGGAAACATGTCATCTAATCCAGCTTAACAATCACTCTTGATTAAATCACATCTCTGGGGAGATGATCTAATTACAGTTTCAAGTATACAGTATTGAACAGGGATTATTCTACCTTTATGAAATGGGATTTTGATTAAAATATGGCTTTTCTAGGGGACATACATCCTTTCAAACCAGCACAGGTGGTATATGGGAGAAATTACCTACTGCAAGCCAGGGGCCATAGGAGACAGGAAGATATTAATATTCTCTCATCAATAGTAACAAGCGTGCCACACCAATACTAGGGGTCAATAATAGGGGGAGATAAGGGATACGGGGTGTTTTGGGTTTTCTTTTTTTATGTCTATTATTTGTCTTTTTAGAGCAATGAAAATGCTCTGAAATTAAGTGTGATGATGGCTGCACAACTAACTGATGAGACTGCGAGCTGCTGATGGTATAGTTTGGATGGAATATATGGTATATGAATGTATCTCAATAATATCTGCCGTTAAAATAAAAATAAATTCTTTCCTACTCACTACATCAGGCCCTTCAGGGAAACATATTTCATTTCTTTGGAAACCGGCAGTAATGCAGACAGTATCCTAATTTCGGTGATGTGCCCAGGCTTCGACCACAGCCTCCCTGCCGCCCGTCTATTGGAAAAGGCATCGGACAGACAAACAAACCACAACCCCACGCAATACCACAGCTGAAAGTCTCAGAAATGATGAAAGAAGCCAGGCACAAAAGGTCACGCTGCAGGATGTCATTTATGTAAAGTTCACAGACCGGCCCAACTGTGACGAGAGAAGCCAAGGCTGGTAGTTATCCTGGGGTGGGGGTGGGGAGTGACAGTAACTGGAAGGGGGCACCGGGGGAGCTTCTCGGGGGGCTCATCATGTTCAGTTTCCCAACCTGGGTGCTGGTTATTTGGGTGTGTTTGGGTTGGAAAAATGCATCATAGATAAACACCTTTTTCTTAATTAAAAAAAGTCTCTGGAAGACAAACGGTATCAGGACACCCAGTTTAGACAACCCAAAAGAGGAATGCGCTCCCTTCCTTGCCCTGCCCGGCTTCAACTAACGCAGGGACAGTGCTGCCTGGAGGCCCGGGCCCTCCCCAACCCCTAGTCCCCACCCAGGACAAAGGTTCTGAGGATCTGCTGGGAATTTCTCTGCAAACCAGGCCGTCTATCTATGGCTAAGCTCTTTCTTGGCTACCTAGCCCAGGAACAAGGGTTTTGCATGCTACAGCCCTTCTCGGACCCTCTCTACAAAGCGGTTCAGAGATGTGTTTCAGAGGGTTTAACCGGGCCACGCCTCTGCAGCCAGTACTGCTAATTCTATAAATTTATCCTGAGAAAACAATCCAAAATGCAAGTGCTCATATACCCGGACGTTTCAGCAAAACCTTTTGTATATTCATAAATGCAAAACACACGCACAAACTGGGGGAAACAACTCGGAGCCAAGTGCCCATGGGGAAGGGACCACAGTCCTGTAGGAGAACAAGCCTGAGGTAGGGACCCCGGACCCCTCACCCCAGGGGGGTGGGGTGCACAAATCACTTTTTCTTTGCCCTACTTTTCTGCACTGTGTAAATTATCTCAGATAAGTAGGTACTGCTTTCGTAATTTGCAAAGAAATAACAAAAACGTCGTTCTTTAAAAAAATAAAAATAAACAACAAAGAAGGCTCTCTGGGCTGCCCCACCCCCGGGACAGGGAAGCAGGGACTTTCCAGGACAGCGGCCCTCCCTGCCCCATGGGCCCCTCGGCCCGGGCAAAGGGCAGCCCAGGGAAAAGCACAGGCTTTACGTGCTTTCCAGGGCTCTTCCTCGGAAGAGCTGGGGGCAGCAGCAGGAGCTGTGGCCCGGCCAGGGGAAGCCCGGCTCCCCGTCGTCCAGCCTTCCAGAAGGCCGGGTCCAGCACTACTAAGTGACGACACCGTGAGTCACTGATTGCGTACTTCGGATTGCATACACGGTATACGAATGCGTCTCAGTCCAGGTGGGGTGGACGGCTCACCGGGCTGGGCCATCCCTTCTCGGAGTTGGGGCCCCCAGGCCAGAGCTTTGGGTACCAATGACAATGAACAGAACTCCAAAATCAGGTTCTGCAGGGCTCCAGGCTGCTTCTGAGCCCACTTCCCCGGGAGCAGGGGAGGCCGGGCGCTGTAGGGTCAGCAGCTCTGCTGGCCGGGTCCCCGCCCCGCTCTGAGGGCCCGGCTCTGGCGGGTTGGCAGGCGAGGCGGCCGCCTGCGTGACTGGGATGAGAAGCGGCAATGTGGCCCGCGTGCCCATGGCAACTGGCGGCGTGGCCTTGGCGACTAATCCCCAGCTGCCCCCCGCAGGGCCTCTCCAGGCGGGACCGCTGCTCCCCGCGCAGCAGCCGGAGGGGGACCCGGCCCTCAGTTGGGGACCCGGGACTGGCCGCTCTCCCAGCTGGCGGTGTCCGCGGCCGGGCAGAACGACACACACGTCCCCGGCACCGACCCCCCAGCCCCCCATCACGCGCGCCCACTCACAGGCACGCACTTGCACACACCTACACTCACCCGCGTGTGCCCCACGGCCTGGAGGAATTCCCGGGCTGCCAGGGAAGGGGACACTGACACTGTAACAGACGGACTGCTGCGGGGACAGGGTAGGGGAGAGACCCCAAAGGCAGGGCGAGCGGAGTTTGTGGTGGCAACAAATCCGGAAAAGGGAGATGGTGACACTGAATGCAGTTAATGCTGCTCAACTGTATTTTTAAAAAACGGTTAAAACTGTTTTGAATGAGAAAGTTTTGGGAAAAGGGTTTGGAGGTGATGGCTATACAGCACTGTAAATGCAATGAATGCTACTAAATCGTACACTTGGAAATGCCTACCGTGGCAAGGCCTGTGTTTTTTTTCTGTAGGTTGTCATGACAAAATACTTACTTAAATAATTAAAACGGCAAAAATTATTTTCTATAATTTTACTGCAATAAAATTCAAAGACAAACACAGAGTGAGGCATTCCGATGTGGGTGACGGCTCCAAGGGGGTGGGCGGCACAGGTAAAATCTCACGATGCTAGACACTGAAGATCCAGGCACTTTCTGTAATGAATTAGACCGCAATGGAAAATAAACATCAAGAAGCCCAGGGCGGCACGTGGGGCGGTCAGGGAACGCTTCTTGGGGAAGGTGACACCTGAGCCGAGTGCAGGTCCCCGGGAGCGGGTGGCCAGGGGAGGGCCAGGGCCAGGGCAGGTCGCTCTGGCCTGGGTCCGGGACCACCCCTGCAAGCAGGCCGCCCACCCTGCTCCCCTGTTTAGAAGACTCCCTGTTTTAAGGAGTGCCAGGGACACAAAATCACCGCCTGGACCCCCACGTGTGCAGCCAGGTCTGAGCAGGGCAGAGGCAGCTGGAGTGGGCAGGTGAGATGCGGAGCCCAGGCCCAGAGCCGCGGCATCCAATTCAGGGCAGGAAGTGGTGGGCGAAGAGGCCAGGACAGGCTGAGAGATCTTGAAGTGAAGGAAGGGCCTTGGAGTTCCCCCTTCAGGCAACATGAGCCGCTGACGGGCTCTGAGGGGGCAGGCAAGACGTGGTCACAGTTTCGGGGATTCACAGCAGGCAAACTGTAAGACCAGAGCCTGGAGACCCGCAGTTACCAAGCTTCTGCAAAAGTCCAGGCAAGAGATGGTCACATATGCGCCTGGAGGCGGCAGTGGAGAAGGCAGGGTGGGGTTGGAGGGGAGTGCCTAAGGGGGGTGTGGAGCCTGGGTGGCTGGTCTGGGATGCCCGGGGGCCATCTGGTGGGTGGGGTTCTGCTACCTGTGGGTGATTAAAGGGTGCTGGGCCGGAGGGGCAAGATCTGAGAGGCTGCGGGGGGTGGGGGGTTGGGCAGCAGGGGTCCTCAGTGGATGAGCTGCACACAGAGAACAGCGTGGGAGAAATCAAAGAGAAACCAAGGAGGAGGAGTGATGAGGAAAAGGGAGTCAGGGGAGGTAGAGGAGGGTCAGGTCATAGGGGTCAAGGGGGCAGGAGGTCAGAGGTTAGGGAAAAGGTACCTGCCAAGGAACCAAGGAGGGACACAAGTGGGTGGTGGCTGAGGAGTGGATGGGTGAGGCAGAGGCAGTGGGTGTCTGGTAAGAAAGGAAGCAGAGGAAAAAGGGGGCTCAAAAAGGGCTTGATGTTAGGATCTTCTCTGAACAAAGCGGGTTGGAAGGAGACAAGCTCTCCACTGTGGCCAGGCTTCCCAGGTCCTTCTAGAACTGATCCGAAAGCCTCTGAGTCCAGGACACATGCCCAGGTGGGCACCGACCCCTTTCCCACGGAACAAGACGCCGGGCCAAGAGCCCCTGCGCCCAGCCCCTCTGCTGCTCTAGGACAATGCAGGATCCCACCGCAGGGCCGGCACCCAATCCATTCCACCTGGTCAGAAGGTGCAGGAGGGATGACAGAGGCTGGAACCAAAGGTCAGCCCAGAGGCTGGAACTAAAGGAGGTGGTGGTCCCACTAGCTTCCAGGATTTTCTTCTGTTCACCGCTGCCCCAGTCCCGAACCTAGAGCTGTGCCACGTCCACTGCAGACACCCCGTAAATGCGCACTGGTGAATGACAAGTGGCTAAAGAAAAGGGGACATCTGAGCTGGGGAGGTGGAAGCAAAGCTTAGCCAGACTCCACCATGCTCTGCATCCAAGGCCGCCCAATGCCCACGTCCACTCAGCCTGGTGCCCCCCACCCCCATACCCCGTCCCCGCTGCCCTGCCTGCACCCGCCTGCCCCCCTGGCATGAGGAGGAGGAGGGAAATGCACAGGTTTTGGAATCCGGCAGAGCTGTGTTCAAGTTCCCGCCCTGCCATTCCAGGTTGGCAACACCCCATCAAGGTCTGCGAACCCCCCAACTCATGTGCGAGATGGCATCCCTAGTTCTGCCACCTCTGCGCTGCTCGTGAGGCATATACATGAGGAGCGTCTGGCACCGGGCCTGGCGGGTCGTGAGCCCTGGATAAATAAAAGCAGCCGGGACGGTGCTGATGGCTTTGTGCTGACATCATCGTGTCGCCAATCTAGGGCAGCCCACGCAGGCCTCCTGGCTGGAGGCATGAGGATGCTCCTGGGGGGAGGGGAGAGGGGTGCGGGCCGGGCATCTGGCTTGTCTAGGGGGGGTTTGGGGGTCGGTGAACCCTGGCAACCCTCCCCTGACTCCGGCTGACCCTCAGCAGCTCCTCTGGGCTTAGCTGCTAGTACATAAATATTGATTTGCTCTTAATCAGGGCATGTGCAAAAGTCCAGGGGCTGGGGGTTGGGGGAGGGTGGGAAAAAACCAGCAAGGGAGTGGGACCAGCCCCTGGGGCGAGGCGGCAGCAGCCTCAGATCCCAGCTCCCCAGGGCCCCCTCCCCCTCCCCCGGCCAGACGTAAACATGTCTTGCTGAGAAAAAACCTGGTGAGAGACATCAGGCCTTTTCTTGTCGGGAAGAGGCCGGGCGGAAAAAAGCTCATCACTGCCGCTGCTGATCTAATCTCGGGGCTCTGGCTCACAGGGGCCCCGCCCCAGCTGGCAGCCAGCCCCGGCCCCCTCCCCCAGAGCTGGTTCCCTCTCTCCCAGCTGCCTCCCTCCCCCCTTCCCCTCTCCTGCTGCCTCTGGGCCCGGGGATTCCAGGCACTGCCCCTCTCTGAGCCTCAGTTCTTTCACCTGTAAACTGAGGAACTGGTTCGAGGCAATCTGAGGGTCTTCTCACCCTCAGCCCCAGATGAACGGACCACCATGTTCTCTCTCCTGGTCGCCGGCCTCCTCACCTCCCCTGACCTGCTCTAGAAAATTCATCAAAGTCATGCACGCTCCCCCACCTTGCACAGGAACCTCTTCCTGCCTGTGCCCCTGTCCACGGGCCCTTCTCAAACCTGAATGCCCTCCCGCCCTGTGCCTCTCCTCATTTTGCTTTGCCCTCCAGAACCTTTCCTCGCTGCAACTCCCCATTCCGGGGTCCCCATGGTCCCGCCCACCAGGGCGTATATGCATCCGTGAGACACTGTAGGACACCCACTAACTGCACGGCATTTTCACTGCACCTGCGATGAGCCAGGCCCAGAACCGGGGGTGCGTCCGGCACAGTCCCCGCCCCCAAGGATCACTCGGGCTCTACAGAGAAGCTGACGTTTGTAAATGGTGACCTAGACCATCCATCAGCAAATCAACCAGGAGCAACCGGAGGGTGTGGACGTGGTGGAAAGCTGGCTGGGAGGGGGGCAGCTCGGCCAGAGGCGGGGAGGCAGGGGAGCATGGTGAGAGCTGGGAGCAGGGGTGGACAGTCGACAGGAACCTAGGCTTGCCAGCTGCTGAGCTGAGCCGGGATGTAATCCTAAAACCCAGTTACTTATGGTGGGAGCACCTCCTCGTGGGCCTGGGAGGACTCCTCCTCGGCAATCACCAGGCTGATACGTGAACCCATTTTACAGAGGGGAACACAGAGGCTTAGCACTGCAGTGACCCTACTAGGCATCCTTCCTGTCCAACTCCCAAGGAGACGTGCTTCCCACACTTTCAGGAGGAGGCTCTTTTCTGCCCAGATCTCTACTGGGGATCGGTCGGGCCTCCTGCCTCCTTCTACCTGCTCATGCACACCCCCGAAAGCGCACACGCACGCACACACACACACACGCACGCACGCCACCGCACTGAGCGATCCTGTGGTAGACTGGATTACGTACCCCAACAAACTCGCTCTTAATCTTAATCTGCATTCCTGTGGGAGTGACCCCACTGTAAATAGGGCCTCTCGAGGTTATTTTTAGTTAAGGTGTGGCCCCACCGAGGGAGGGCAGGTCTCAGCCATATCCCTAGAGGCCTTATAAGGAGAACCTGGAAGTCACAGCAGCCAGAAAGGAGAGGCCATCGCCATGTGACAAGGTGGGGAGGGGGAGACAGAGACCCAAGCCCAAGAACTGCCAGCAGCTGGTACTGAAACACCACCTCTTCCAGGAGAAAGCAAGTCTTGACCATACCCTGATTTCCAGACTTTTAGCCTCAAAACCGTGAGCCAGTAAATCCTGGTTTTTAGAACCAGCCCACTACATGGCAACTGTCATAACAGCCGGGCAGGCTAAGACACCCCAGGCCCCCTCATTCCTACTGCAGGGTCACTATGCATTCCGGGAAAAGAGCATGGCCCGTTGGGGAGGGTGGGGCACACAGTCCACCCCACCACACAGCAGGGAAGTCGCGGCCCCCCCGACTGCTGCTGACTGTGCATGCCCCACCTGGTCCCCGCAGGGCAGCACACACAGTTCTGCAGACGCCCCCTCTGCTCATCACAGCTTTCCACTGTCACTGCACCCGCCACCCTGTACCCTGGGAGGGACGCAGGACCGGAGTCTTCACCCATCCTACGGCTGGACAGGTGAGTTCCCAGCAGGCCCCCTCTCCACGCAGGCCCACACTCTAGCCCCCTTTTCCACACCCCGTGTCACTCCCCCCTTGGTCATCCGCCATCAGGGATAAGGAAAAGCTGCTACCTCGGCTCCCGGGGACCGGTACTGGGCTCACCTGGAGCTCTAGCCAGGTAGCGTGATTTCACAAAGGTCCCGTCCCCGCCCCTACTCTCTCCACCCCTGGGACAGGGAGAGGCCAGAGGCGCCCAGCGAGGCCACATGGTGACCTCCCTAGAGCCAAGGTGATGCCAGCAGGTGACGCAGCCCCTCACCAAAAGCATGAGGCCTCCGGGACATGCCCAGGTGGGTCCTTGGAAGGTCTGGGTCGAGCCCCAGCTCTGCCCCAGAGGTTGCGGTGCTGGGTAACTTGCTCCCCTCTCTGGGCCTCAGTCTCTTCCTCCATTAAACACAAAAGACACACACAGAACACCCAGCTCCTGCCTCCCTTGGGGAGCAGCCACGGCAGGTGAGAGCTATGGCCCACAGGAGGGGGCCAGCAATCACCTTTCTATGCAAACCTCACCTGGGCTCTTGGGTCTAGCTGAAGCCCACTTTTCCCCAGCACCCCCAACATTCTTGCTATTATTGTTAGCAGCAACCAGTGGCTGACCGCAGTGGGGTGCTGCCTGTATGGGCCATTTTCAGTCTCTGCCAACCACCTACAAGTACAAGGGCACACGTCCCATTTGACAGATCAGAAACAGATGCTCAGAAAGGCTAAGTAATCTGCCCAAGGTCACAAAGCCAAGAGTCAGGGGCCCGGTTCAAAGCCAAGTCCGTCTGGATTCAGAGCAAAGATGCACCATATGTCCTCAATGTCCCCTCAATGTCCTCGGAGCAGCTCCCCCAGGTCTGTGTGGCTCACCTCTGACCCCAAGTTCCAGCCCCACCATACAGGGGGAAACGCGCATGACAGTATTTGCTGAAGGGCTCAGTGGTTCTCCCAGGGGCTCATAATTCCAAACAGGTCTTCTCTGCCTCGGCTGCTAGATGCAAGGGGCCTCAGGGGCAGGGGCCCGGCCTCCTCCCTGGGGTCACAGCAAGGCCTGGGGCGGCCTTCCCGAGGGCCTTGGGGGCCCCAACACCAGCAAGGACCCCACAGGTATGGGAATTGCATTCTTCTGAGCCAAAAACAAGGCTGAGGGCTCAGGGGTGGATCCTATGCTGCCCAAACCAGGGATGTCCAGGGATGGCGTCAAGGGTTATGAGAACAGAACGAACAGGGCCAGCCTGTGACCCAGACCCCAGTAAGAAACCCCATCTGAAGCCCAGAACGAATCACCCTTCTGCAAAGTTCTGCCCCCCCCCCCAGCTTCTGGCCTCCAGGTGGAAGTATGGGCTGGCAGGGAGGGACCCCAGCCTGCTTCTACCCCCATCTACTCTGTTCCCAGGCTCCAGCCCCCCAAGTCCCCTGAGTGAGAACCATCCCTGTGTGGCTGAAATAAGTTCTGACTGGGCTCTGGGAGGTGGACGGCAGGCTTTTGCAGCGTGAGCCAGCTCTGTGCCTGCTGGTCCGGCAGTGGCCGTGCCCACTTCCCTGGACAGCCACTCAGAAGTCTGGAAAGCTCTCAGCAGCTCCAAGAGGGTAAGCACAGCCCACACCAGCAGTGACGGCAACGCACCCGGAGCCTGCATCGCTGAGTGGGCTCACCCCTCCGAGGACGTGACGCTCCTTAAGACACATCCCCTGCCCACTTGGGTTCTCCCAGAATGCCTCCTTTAGGGAAGCGTCCCTGGATGGTTGCCCCCCTCCCTGGCAGACCCAAAGGGCTGGGCCTGCTGGGATTTACGTGGACATGTACTGAAGCTTGAGGGTTGCCCTAGGTGACGCCATCGGCTCCAAAAGGCAGAGATGAGTGCCACCCTCGCTCCACCACAATCAATGTGCCAGCCTCCGTCTTATAGGCAGAATCTGCAGCCACCCTGCCCTGTCTGCGTTTCTCTTTCCTTCCTGCCTGGGGTGTTTTCTGACACTGTGGTGGCTTGAGTTATGGAACCCAACAAAGACTTAATCTTAATCCGCATTCCTGTGGGTGTGAACTTCTGTAAATAGGACCTTTCAAAGACGTTATTTTTAGTCAAGGCGTGGCGACAGGGTGGGTCTTCGTGGGCATGACTGGAGGCTTTTATAAGCAGAAGAAATCCAGAAGCTGTGAGTCAGGGGAGGACACACAGGAAGAAGCCAGAAGCCCACGGAAACCGGAAGGGCAGACGCAAGGAGGGAGAGAGACTCCCAGGCGAGGGCGGTGGAGATGCAGACCACGGAACCCAAGGACTGTGGCAAGCCAGCACCCAAACGCCACAGACCTCCAGGAGGAAGAATGGCCTTGATTTTGGACATTCAGCCTCCAAAACCATGACCCAATACACTTCAGTTGTTAAGCCACCCAGCGTGCAGTATTCGTCGTAGCAGCTGGGCAAACTAAGACAGACGCCCTGACCTCTCCCACTGCTCTCCTTTCCCCACCCCACCACCAGGGTCTGCTCCGAAGTCTCCCACCAGCCTCCTGAAACAGGCAGGAGGTGATTCTCAACCACAGGCGGACCAGGAGGCTCAGGGGACACCAGCAGGAGGGCAAGGCACCCTGAGCCCAGAACCACGAGACATGCTTTTGGGCTTTAATTCTTAGAACTTCAGAACCTTGGGCAAGTGTCTTCCCAGCCCTGAGTTTCTCAGTTTTCCCATTCGAAAAAGAATGGAGGAGTCAACATATTCTGAGGCCCCTTTAAATGCTCACATTTCAAAGCTCAAAAGAACAAGGCTCGGCCCATCCAAGAGGCTCAGAGACAGGGGAAGGGGATGGGTGCCCCAGAAAAGGAGGAGGAGCCACTGAAGCCCTCAGCCCCACTCCAAGGCACTTTAGCCAACCTGAAAGACCAAAACTCAACAGCACCACGTAAAAGGGAGGGCGGAGGGCATGCCACAGTGGCTCAGCAGGCAGAGTTCTCACCTACCATGCTGGAGACTCGGGTTTGATTCCCAGGACCTGCCCCATGCAAAAAAAAAAGGGAGGGGAAGACACCAAAAGAACAAGCAACACCACAACCAATAACAAAAAGCAGATAAATTGGATTTCATAAAAATTTAAAACTTCTATGCTTCAAAACACACTGTATCAAGAGAGTGAAAAGGCAACCTACAAAAAGGAAGAACATATCTGTGAATCACGTACTTGATAAGGATATAATAACCAGAATATATAAAGAACTCTTACGACTCAACACCAAAAAGGCAAACAACCCAGTTAAAATATGGGCAAAGGACTTGGTGGTAGCTTAGAGTTAAATACCCCAACACACACGTCTTCATCCAGTCCTGTGGTGTGGACCCCACTGTAAAACTAGGACCTTTTGATGCGGTACCTTCAGTTCAAGTGTGGCCCAACTGAACCAGGATGGGTCTTAATCCTATTACTGGAGAGCTTACAGGGAAGGCCATGGAGAGAAGCCATGGGGAGAAGCCAGAAGCTGGAGGCCCAGGAACACAAAGTAGAAAGGAGACAACATCACCATGTTGCAGAAAAGCCAAGGAACCCCAAAGATGTCCCAGCCAGCTAAAAGATTTCAATCTTAGGAGGAAGCAAGCCTTCTAGCCTCTAAAACGGTGAGCCAATAAATTTGTTATGCCAACCCCTTATATGATATTTGTTTTTGCAGCTGGGAAATTAATACAGACTTGAATTTCCCCAAAGAAGAAACATAAATGGTCAGTATGCATAAGAAAAGATGCTCAACATTAGTCATTAGGGAAATGCAAATTAAAAACCAGCATGAGATACCACTTCACACCTACAAGGATGGCTGGAGAGAAAAAAAAAAAAAGCAAAACAGAAAACAAGCATTGGGGATGATAAGGAAAAATAGGAAGCCTGGTGCACTGCTGGTGGTTATGTAAAATGATGCAGCCGCTGCGGAAAACAGTTCCTCAAAAAGTTAAACAGAGGGTGGTGCACGGGTGGCTCAGTGGCAGAATTCTCGCCTGTTGTGCCAGAGACCCGGGTTCAATTACCAGAGCCTGCCCATGCCAAAAAAAAAAAAAAAAAAAAAATCTCAGAAAAAAAGTTAAACATGGAGCTACCATATGACCCAGCAATTCCACTCCTAGAAAATTAGTCACCAATGTTCATGAAATTATCATACACAAGACCCCACAAAACGTGGTATATCCATGTAATGGAATATTATTCAGCCGTAGAAAGGAATGACATTCAGGTGGATGAAATTTGAAAGCATTATACTAAATGACAGACACCAGTAACAAGGAGCCACGTGTTGTGTAAGTCCGTTGATATGAAATGTCCAAAGTAGGCAAATCCAACGCAGAAAGGAAATTAGTGGTTAGCAGGAGCTGAGGGTGGGAGGGGAAGGGGAACTGGCTGCTAATGAGCGTGGGGTTAATTTCTTTTGGGGGTGATGAAAATGTTCTGGAACTGAACAGTAGTGTTAGTTACACAACTTTGTGACTCTAAATAAACCACTGCATTGGACACACTAAGGGGAAAAAAAAAAAAAAAGCCCAACTTTCTAGAGAAGAAAAGCACCTGAATCTCTGAAGGCACTGCTGAGCTCTTTCTTGCAAGGAATAAATAAGCACCTCTACTAAAGCCTCTGCTGTCAGGTTTTCTATTACCTGTAGCCAAATGTGCTGTAGCTGAGAGGGAACCCGCCCCTCTGCCGCTCACCAGGACAAGAGAGACTCTGCCCCGGGAAAGGCTTGTCCCAGGCCGGTCGGCGGATGGACTTAAAAGTCAAATTCTCTGCAAAGTGCCTCTGGAATGCCGCACGTACACGCAGATACACACGCATGTGTGTGCACATAACTGCATCTGTCTAAATAGCCCAGGGATTAAGTGTTCTGAAGCTCCACACTTGTGCTCTCTGCACACACACACACACACACACCAGCTGCCCTTTGCAGAGGGGAAATCCCCCAAACTGGAGACGTGGCGCCGTTGGGAAGAACCGATGGCCATGGGTGGCCCCTTGACACCACTGTGCCCACCGCTCGCTGGATGATGCCTCTGGCCTGAGAGTGGCAATGCAGAGCCTGCCCCGGGGACGGGGTGAAGGCGAGGTGAGGCGAGCCAGCTGGGACGGTACTGAGGGATGGAGAAGTCCAGACCCCCTAATTTATACCCTTCCACCCATCCCAAACACTCCATGCTGGGCTTGCTTCTCATTCACTTAACGAGTCTGTACTGGACGCCTGCTTCATGCCAGGCCTGCTGCCCGGGGCAGGGAAGCAGAGGGACAAGTTGACACGGTTCTGACCCATTTGAAGTTTACAGCTCAGCGAAGGTGATAGACAAGTTCAAGGTCAATACGCGATGACTGCTATGCTGGGGCAGTACAGGGGGCTGTAAGAACACAGAGGAGGGGCACCAAACACAGACTTCAGGGTGGCAGTGGTGGTGCTGGAGAAGGAAAGGCTTCCAGAAAGTTCTGGAAAGAAGTGACATCCAAGCTAAGACCTACAACTAGAATTAGCTTAATGACATGGACAGGGAACATTAAAACACATCCTAGGGAGAAGCAACAGCATATTGGGAAGCAAGATGGGACATGGAATGTTCTAGAATCTGAGGGAAGCTCAGCATGGCTGGAGCAGACACAGGCAGGGCCAGACCATGGCCAGGCTTTTTCTCCCAGGGCCAACGGGAAGCCTTTGGGGAGTTCTGGGCAGCCAGGGGGTGAGGCCATCGTCTTTACCTGGCCCCCAAACAACACCCCAACTGGCTTCCTGTGGAACATCTCGCCACTTCTGAAATGAAATGCCTGCCTGCCCACAGGCACCCTGTCACCTGGACTCCGGATCCTTACTCAAGCTGTTTCCTCCCTCCGGAATGTCAACCCCTGCCCAGCCCTTACCCCAATCCCATCCATCCTCAGGGCTGGCGGGAAGTCACCTCTCTAGAAGGCTTCCTCAGGCACGTTCGGAAAGGGGGTTCATCTCACCTCCCCTACTGGTGGGCTCTCCCAAAACCAGATGCGTACAGACAAAACCAAACAAGCAGATGGGGTCCGACTCCCCTGGGTGGTACCGAGGTAAGGCCCGGCACTGCACAAGCATTTGAAGCAGGGTGACTCAGTTACCTTAAACAAGGAGCTGAAGAGGGACAGGACAAGAGGACAGAACCAGGTCTAAGCAGGGAGTGATGGCGTCCAGTCCCTCTGAGGACAGAATAGGAGCTCCGGAGAGACCCAGCCTCTGGGGCCATCACGCGACAAGTTAAAGAAGCACTCCTAACTGGGACAGAGACCAACACCCCCTAACTGAACATGCCGATCCTCCCAACATCCCTGCAATGTCTGGATAATCACCCTCTTTTGTTCCGACCAGGCTCAGAGAGGTGAAGACATTTGCCTAAAGCCACACAGCAGGGCAGTGGTTGAGTTGGGATTTGAACCTGTACCTTTCTGGCTTCAAAGGCATTGACGGTTCCATGAAACACTGCTAAGTGGGTAAGACCTGAGGCAGCCCAAGGAGCCTTCCCAAGGAGGGGCACTGGTCTCCAAGCCAACGCAACCACGAGCAGCTTTCCCTTGGATGTGGGAAGAACAGACTGTCTCAGGGAGAGGCATGCCCAGGGTGGGTGGACGATGGGCCAGGATCAAAGACAGAGGATGTGGTTTTGCCCACCAACCCTGAGGGCCTACATCCCCAGCTGGGACGAGCGAAGGTGCAACCACCCTCCTTCCCACAGGCCCTACCCTCCCTCCCAGCCTGGGCCTCTCTGCTGAAAGCTGCCACACCTGAAAAACCAGCTCCTGGATAAACATAAGAGACACCGGCCTGGCCCAGCCACCAGAGCCCCTGGAGCCCGCCAGGACCACCCTGCAGCTGGATGGGTGGGTGGGCAGGAGTCCAGGCTGCTTCAGGGGGCCACCCAGTAACACTCAAGGGGCCACTCCCTGCAACTTCCCACCCAGTGTTGGCCCTAGGGTTGAACTGGGGGGTCCAGCCTTTAAGGGCTACATGATACACAGGGGGAGCCTGGCTAGGAGACAGGGTGGAGGGTGGGGGGTAGATGGTGAAGGGGCTGGGATGAGGTGCTGGGGGTGGCCTGGACCACCAGGAAAAGGCTACAGCCCTCACTCCCAACAAACTAAAAACTCCCGACTGTTCAAGACAGCCACACTGCTACACTGTCAGCCAGGCAGCTCCCCTTTCTTAAGAAGCCGTGATTCCCGAGAAACACACAGGCTGTGGGCAATAAGGTCTTGTGAGGCCCCCTCTGCATTCAGGCACTCTACCCATGAGGCCCTCACCCCTAGACCCACAACCCTGCAAGGTCCCTGCCACCTCTCCATTTAGATGCTCAAACTGAGGCCCAGCAGACAAAAGCTGGAGCCAGCCTGACCTGAAGCTTCCATGACCAACCAGAATCTCAATGTTGTCCACACCACGGTTCACGAGAGCAGCCACAGTTCACGTAGGGCCTATGGAAAGCAGCAAGTGGCGGGGGGGGGGGTCTCAAATGTTTTATCAACTCACATTTTATTCAGAACCCCAACAGGTAATTCCGATAAAAGTAGAAGCTAGAGCCCCCACGTTCCCATCTCTGCCCCATGGACCTCCAGGGTTCTGCAGGAACCCTACTGGCTGGTGTTACCAGGATGAGTCTCACACTGGCCTTGCAGACCAGATGTTCTGTTAAATTAAAGCCCAGAGATGTGAAGGCACTTGCCCAAGGTCACACAGCAGTTCTAAATGCACGGCAATCCTCCTCCTGACAGCAAAGCCAGCCTCGGCCTCCCCCTCCCCACTCTCCCCAGAAGAAGCCATGCCCTGGTTTCAAGAAAAACCTAGAATTTCTACCTCACACTGAACAACTGCAGGAAATGGAGTTTCCAGAGACACACATCAGGGACACCAAACTCAGGTGTGTGGGGGGGGGCATGTAAGAGAGGGGCAAGATGCCCACAGGGCAGGACAGTGACTGTCCCCTCCCTGACCCCGCTTGACCTCTGGCTGCCCTGGCCCCACAGCATGGACAGTTCCAGGAGCCCACCTGGGCGGCGGGCAGGGCACGTGTGTGTAATTCCATCGCGGGGTTCACGGTGTGAGTTACCAGAAATGGGGGATGAAATTCCAGCTCTGGGGCAGAGGTGTGGGCTCTCTGGGCTCAGGGATGCCTCTCCATGAGGGCGAGGAACAGGCTGTAGGACCCCTGCCACCCGTGAGGTGGCATTTCATTTCTCATTTGTGAAAATGAGAAAAAGACACCCTTTGCTCAGCCAGACACAGGCCGGGCAAGCTGAGGCTGCTGGGTCCCACCGGCAGGAGGGAGGCTGCCTATTGGTGCCTCGGTACAACAGAATACTACAAAACGACAGAAGGGCACTGACTCCCAAGACACAGAATCACAAGGACATAAGCGTCACACTTGTGTGTGACATTAGGGGTGACAGACACCAGACCCAAAGGCTGCGTGCTACACGATGCCATTTACACGGCACTCCGGAGACACAAAACAGATCACGGGCTGGGGTTGGTAGGAGGGAACTTTTGGGGGTGATGAATTTGTTCTGTCCTGACAATACGTGGATTTCTTAGGTGTCTGCACTTGTCCCAACTCCTTTACGGCACGCTTCGGATCTGAGCGCTTCCTGGGACCTCTACCGCCCCTCAACCGTATCTATGTAACGGAAGGCGGGGGAGGGGCCTTGCTCCAAGCCAGGCCTGGGGCTGGACGCCAGGACCCAACGGACCCCTCAGAACTGGTACCTCTGCAAACTGCTCACCCACTGGTGGATGATGGACAGACAGATACATACTCCCTCACACGGTGGTTCTGCCAGTAGCCAGAAAAGGCATCCTGAGACCCCAGCAGACCCCAACCTGCAAAACGGGCCTGGCCTTGTCCAACCCTCCAGCACAGAAGCAGCCTGAGGGGTCCTTCCAGCAACTGGGCATGGGAGGGAAGAGGCCCCCATTGCCCTCCCTCCCCACCCACATGGCTGTCCGAGCACCTGCTCAGGACCCCGAGCCCTCAAGCCATGACCTCTCGTCTCTGGCATCCCACCCTGTCTCCACCCCAGGCCTGCAGAGGGACAACCCACAAGCTCACACAAGTTAAGTCCTCGGGCCCTCACTTCCCAGCCATGGGTACAGCATAGGTGCTGGGGGCCCCATCTCTGAGGGCAGGGTGATAGGGTGCAGGCAGCACCCCCCTCGCTCCCTCTCGCCCACCTCCTAAGCCTTCGCCCACTCGGCTTTGGTCCCCATGCCAAGCTCCATCCCAGCTCCAGGATACCGGGCGCAGCAAGGTCAATTCCCAGAGGACACCGGGGTCAGGGAGAGACCCCCGAGCCTAACTCCCCTCCCGGCCAAGGGCCCGTCCCCACCATTGGGCCCAGAGGCTGGATCTCCAATCCTCGAAGGGGAGGTGTTGTGGGGGAAACAGCCGCCCAGTGCTCAGGCCTGGATTTCAATTTGTGCCTGAAAAATGCTAAGCTGATATCTAATAGGGTGTTTCCAGCAACTTCCCTTCTCCTCCCAGCACCTCTTAATAAGCTGGATGGCCCATACGAGCGGAAGCCTTCTGCGAATGTGGGCTTCCCAGACTGGGGATCATGGAGGACCCTCAGCCCCCGGAGACCACCCAAAACACACACCCATCCCGCCGAGCCCAGAGCAGCTCTAGGCCACAGGCTGGAGAAAACCCGATAGGAAGGAGACATCAGTCGGTCCTGCCCAGTTCAGACTAGCTCCAGACCATGCCAGGGGCTTCGGGTTGAGCCCTCAACCCCAACTCCAGGCCCCTGCCCCTCCTCCAGCCCCCCCTCAGCACCCAGCAGTCTCACTGCCTCTGTGGTAGCAGGTGCAGGGCTGCCAGATAAAATACAGCACCCCAGTTAAGTGTGAATTTCACATCACCAAGGAATAAATTCTGAGAATAAGAATGTCCCAAATATCATATTTTTCGTCACTGATCCCAAATTCAGGTTTTATAGGAGCGGCCTTTTAATTTTCTAAATCCAGTATCCCTAAGCAGGTGATCCTGAAGGAGGGGGACAGGTGGACCAGCAAATCGCTCAGAGTCCGGCGGGCACCACTCCAGATCACAAGGAAAGGTGATGTGAAGGTGTCCGGAACGAGCGCCTCCCGCCAGCGGAACTCTCCCACCTGTCACCCCAAGCCCATGGAGGGGTGAAGCGTAGCCTCGCCCGGCTCACCAGGAAATCTAACTCACCCCAAAGAGAACGGAGGCCTGCCCCCGCACCCCAGCCCTCTCTCCCAACATGAGGCTCCTGCCCTCATCAGCCACAACCCAGGACGCAGCCTCCAGTGCCTGAAATGGGAGAGGAAGGATCCACCGCAGCGGGCACCAGGATACAAACGGGCCCAGGCAGAAATCCCTGAAAGGGGCTTAGTGACCCCCTTGGACCCTGCGGCAGAGCCAAGACGGACCCCTGAGACCCCGGTCTGATTCCGCTCTGCGCCGCACACTGCTTAGACCGGTAAACCTCCGTGCAAACCAGCTCAGGGGAGCCAGGATGGCTGAGCTCTGAACTAAAGTGCAGGTTTAGACATCAAACTCGGGTAGGAGGTGGCGCTGAAGGGGGCTCTCTGCCTCCGCCCCCCCCCAACTCTTTTTTTGTTTTGTTTTTGCATGGGCAGGCACCGGGAATCGAACCCAGGTCTCTGGCATGGCAGGCGAGAACTCTGCCTGCTGAGCCACCATGGCCGGCCTGTCCCCCAACTCTTGACCCTGCAGGCCAAGAGGCCTCTGCCACACCTCCTGCAGCCTATAGACACCTGTGCTGACACCACCCTTCCTGAGGCTGGGGAGCTGGCGGGGGGGGGAGGCAGCCTGGGTGGACTGCAAGAGGCAGGCACCCCCAGCCTTCTGGCTTGGCTCTCTCCCCTCCCCTCCTCCCACTCTGCCTTTGGCTTATGAATTTCCCCTAAGGGTCTGCACACCCCAGGCTCCACAACCCACCTAAACAGTCCTAGGTCAAACACCCTTAACACCACCTGGGTCCCAAGCTGTTGGTGCAGGCTCCCGCGCTGCTCCTGGTAGGCGTTTAACTCTGCAGGTCTCATTCCCCCGGTGCCCCATGGGCCTCTCAAAGAGCCCAGCTGTATCCCTGGCTGCCCACAAGTGACTGAGAATCAGAGGACTGAGAGACAGACAGATGGCATTTGGGGAGCAAAGCCCCAGGCTTAGATTTGGAGGAAGGCGCAGGCTGGGGAAATGGGGAGAGGGGGCCCCCTGGCAGGCCAAGAAACAGGAAGCTCAGGGACTCCTGCTACTGGGGGGACCTGCCCCAGAGACAGGAATTTAGGAACAAGAGCGGACAGAGTGTTCAGAGATGTGGGTCAAGGGGCAGGGGCAGGGTTTCATATATTCATCAACTCATTCGTTCAATGATGGAGCCATTCAACAAGTATTTGAGTACCAGGCTCCAGGGCAGGAGGGAATCAAGAGTAATCCTCCATCCTGCCCTGCCCAGCCCTTCAGCGCCTGCCAGCAGACACACAAGTATGTAACACTTGAGTGAGACAGAGGAAAAAGGGGATGTCGCAGGGACCCGGAAGGGGCACTTCAGACAGCCCCAGGGATGGGTGAGGCTTCCAGCCTCAGGACAAGACAGCAGAGCTGGGTCCTAAAGGAAGAGAGGAAAGAGGCAAATTCGACAGCGCTATTAAAGGAAGCCCCACCCCCTAGGAGGAAGGGTGGGAAGAGACTTCGTGGTAAGAGAGGCCAGAGGTGGGAGGAAGCACCGCCATTCAGGAAAGTGGCAAGACGCAGGAGTCAATGAGAGGGCCGAGCAAGCAGTGGGCGGGCAGACACGGGGGAGCAAGAGCAGGAAGAGGTGAGCTGGGAGCCAGAATGAGGATGGACTGGGAGATGCAGGCTGTGGTTGCAAGGTCACACTTCGGACATGAATGCCCGCAAGCTATCACCCACCACGCCACCCTGAGGTCCTTAGCTGCGGTCTCTGACAACCAGGCTATTGGGGACAGGCAGGCTTGCAAGAACAGCTGCCTCCAAGACCCCTATTATTGCATCTGTCTTCTGGACTACTTCTAAGCACCAACTGCCGCTAGGCTAGCAGGGTTCTTGGGAGTCTGCCTTAAACAGATAAACAGATAAAAAGTACTTGTGATTAGTACACTGCAAATACATGACCCTGCTTCCAACACTTAGAGAACCGTGCTCTTAAGTAGGGTAAGCATGTCCCTTGCAATGCTGCCTTCAAGACCCAGTTTTGCCACTTTCAGCTCTAGGTCCTCCCACTTCTCTAATGAGCAGGCCGTGAGTGGGCACAGAGCGCCAATCCTTTCCCATTTCCTCTGGTGGGGTCCACTGGGACCCTCCGAGTCAGAACTGCGACTTTCTAGGTTAACCTCAAAACAGGATACAGAACGGGGGCGGACTTAGGCCTCCCCCATCCCAAAGCAGTTTGCGGGGTTCTAACACATCCCATCCCCTGGTCACCCAGATCCTGTTCAGAAGAGGTCAGAGTCCACCTCCAACCTTCTGGGTTCCACATATGGTGGATCACGCAGGCCACCTGCGCACCCGCAAACTCGCTACCTTGGGCCCAGCCCCTCCCAGCCAGTGGCCAGCAGCCCCTCCACCACCACCTCCTGCTCTGAATAAATAATCGATGCCAGGTGTCCTTCCCCTTTGGGAATGATGCTGATGAAATAAGTGGGTCGCTCCGAGACAACTCCCAAGCCTCAAAGCCCTGGACCAGTGCAGACGGGCCAGTAGGCCTGGCCAAGGGGCCACCAGACACACGGTGGAAGACGACGGGTGGAGGGGGCCAGGGCAGCTTCTGGCCACCCCTGCCCTCTGCTCTGAGCAGTAAGAGAAGCCCACTCCCCTGGAAGGGGTCCAGGTCTGCCCCCCCACCCCGCCCCTACCACACTTCCAGGGGCCCAGCACTTCCCCTCAGCTTGGCACCTTGGACTCCTACCTCAAGTCTGGTCCTGGGAAACCAGGTCACCAGGCCAGATGTCCAGGGCTCAGGCACCCCTACCTGGTACTGCCAGGGGGGCAGAACTCTCAGGTGCCAGGTCCCCCAGTTCTGCCTGTGGCCCAGGCCAGCATCAACCTCTCCTCGGCTGCAGGCAGTGGAGGCCAGGAGAGGCTGCAGACCCATCATTCCCGGGGACTCAAGGACCCAGGACGGAGGGAAGCAGGGGGCAAAAAGCAAGAACCCTGTGGCCCCTCCTCCTCACCCATCTACAGGAGCTCACAGACCACCCACAGCCTGGTTATCTCCAACTTGCTCCTCTGAACCCTTTGTGCCCCCCCCATGCCCCGATCTCCAGCACTGCCATCCTCAGAGTCTTCTTCCCCCACTCTGCCCCGGGTTGGCTGCCACCACATAGGCCAGCCCCCTCCCTGGGGACCCCACCGGCAACCACTGTTCTGGGACAGTCCTCGCTGTGTTGGACTCTGCCTGTGATTGGGGGGCGGGGGTGGGGGGGCACGGGTGAGGAGCCTGCCCCGCCCGAGGCAGGCGGAGGTGGGGGGGGTTGGGGGCGGAGGCCGCGGCCTTCCCAGCCCCCACCCCCCACCCCGCGCCCACACTGGCGCCCGCCGTCGCGGGCAGCACAACTGACCTCATTCGCCAACTGCAGCAGCAGCAGCAGCCTGCGGGCGCCGGCCCGGGACTCCCCCCCCCACCGCCCCCCCCACCTCACCTCCGGAAGGGCCGGGGGTGACAGCTCCCGACTCCCAGCCCCTCCCGGCAGGTGGGGGGGCGGCCGTCCCTCCCCTCCCCCTCCCCGAATTATAATCCCAGTCACGTGCCTCCCAGTGCACCCCCCCACACCCACACCCACACCCACACCCGCCCGCCACCCCCCCCCCAAGGCCGGAGCCGGATTCTGTAACACCTGGAGGGGGAGGGGCGGGGGCCACGGAGGTGGGGAGGAGAAGGGGAGAAGGGCCTCGGCGCCCGCCCCCCGAAAAGTTTCTCTTACCTTGGAGGATCCCCAAGCGCTCCTGCCAGCGGCGCCCCGGCCCCGGCCCGCGGCCAGGACTCAGCCTCCTGCCGCTGCCTCCTTAATTAATCCGGGAGAATGGGGGAAGGAGAGGCAGAGGGAGGCGAGCCGCGGCGCGGAGCGGCGGCCGGGGTGGGGGGGGCGGGGAGGGGCGGCGGGCGCGGGGGGCGGGGAGGGGGCCGCGGCGGCCGGGGAGGGGTAATCTCGGGGCCGCCCGGGGGGCTGGCGCTCGGCGGCCCCCACCCCCGGCGCGGGCTGCGGCGGAGGGCGGGGCGCGGCGCGGGGCGCGGAGCCGGGAGCGGGAGCGCGGGGAGGCTCTTTGTTCTGTAATCCCAGTAAGATTGCCAGCCATTCGCCCCGGCCCTAATCCCAGCCCCGCGCAACACCACCCTCCATTGGCTGCCATTTACATACGGGATTAGCCCGGCCCGGCCCGCCCCGCGCCCCGGCCTGGGCACCGCGGGGGGAGCGCGCCGCCCGGCCCCCCCCCCCCACCAGCCCGCGCCCGACGTCCCGGGAGGGGTCCCCGCGGCCTCGGTGCCCGCCGGCTGCCCCGGAGACGCCCCTCGCCCTCGGCCGCGCGGGGCCCCGGCAGGGATTAGAAACTCGGTCAGGGGAGACTGAGGCGCAGGGAAGGTGGGGGGGCCGGCTTCGCGGGTCAAGGTCACGCAGCGGGCGCGGGGAGGATCCCGGGAGGAGAGGCCAGGGGAGAGGGCCGCATCGTCACGCGGGCCCGGGGCGGGGGGCGGGGAGAGGACAGCCCAGCCCGCGAGGCCACGCGTGTCGCCCTGGGAGACGCGAAACTGAAGTCTGCTGGGCTGGTCACTCCTGCCTGGCCCCGGTTACTTTCCAGTGAACATGGACAGAACCCCTGGGGATGTGAAGGAAGAAAGCGGTGTGCCCAAGGTTGCACCAGATGCCATCGGACTCCGTGTCCCAGCTTGTCTCAGCGCCTCCTTCTGGTCCCCTGGCCCAGGCTTTTATCCACCTCCCTACTCAAACCCACACTTGTGGTCTGCTGAACCCCGGAGCACCCCCCCCCCCTTCCAAAAAGGCCGTAAATCTGAACTCAGCACAGGGGAAGTTGTCATCCATCAGGCAGTAATGGGGGTTCTGTGCCAGGCCACACTGGGCTTGCCTTGGCACTGCTGGGGTGGACAAACAAGGTGGCCCTTGTTGGAGAGGGCCCCTTGGATGGAGAGAGTCACCATTGGAGCATCCACTGAGTGTAGGGTCCTAGCGAAATCCACATGCGCGAGGCTCCAGGGCCCTTGCTGGGCACACAGCTGGCTCTCAGTAAGGACTAATCTTAACAGGTGCGTCACCCCCTGGTAAACCCACAAATGGGTCAGTCCAGGAGCTCCCCCAGGGTAGGTCCAGAGGGGCCCTGGTACCCGGCAAATTGCCTTGCCCACATAGGGAATAGGGGGAGCAGCTGAAATTGGGAATGAAGCTACAGATGCTCCCACCCGCTCATGCTTGCCCCTGCCCATTGCGGGGCACTGCCCATCTCAGTTTGCGAGGGCTACTGTAAACACCATCTCACGACTCTGGAGGCTAGAACCTTTGACCCAAGGTGCTGGCAAGGCCAGGCTCCCTCCAAAACCTGTCGGGGAGAATCCTTCCTGGCTTCTTCCAGCCTCTGGAGGGGGCCGGCAGACCTTGGCGTTCCTTGGTGATGTGGATTGAATCATGTAATCGTGTAACCTCCGTTTGGACGTGATCTTGGTCTCTGGTCGCGTTCTGGTGGGCGATAAATGGGCCCATTGTAAATAAGGATGTCTTCAAGATATTGCTTCAGGTAAGGCGTGACCCGACTCAATGAATTGGGCTTTAGTCTGGATTACAGGAGTCCTTTATAAACAAAGTGAAAGTCAGGCAGAGAGCGAAGCCACGCTGAGCAGTTCGAAGCCAACAGAACCCAGAGGAGAAAGAAGACGCTGCCGGTGTGTGCTGCCATGTGACCAAAAAGCCAAGGAACCCCAAAGTCTGCTGGCACAGAAGATACCGACCCTGGGAGGAAGCCAGCCCTCTAGCCTCTGAAAACCTGAGCCCACAAATTCCGAGAGTTGAGACAACCCTTTGTATCGTATTTGTTTTCGCAGCTGGGAAAACACATGGCTTGTAGAAGCATCCCTCTGGCCCCTAGACGTTCTCCACGTGGCCTCCCCTCTTAATTCCGTCTTCACTTGGTGGTCTCCCCTTTGTGTCCCTGTTTTTCCTTTCCTCTGATAAGGACACCGGTCATACTGGATTAGGACCCACTCTAATACAAATTGACCTCATTTTAACTAATTGCATCTTCAAAACACCTGATTTCTAAATAAGGTTTTATTCATGGGACTAGGAGTTAGGACTTGAATGTATCTTCTGGGGGACACAATTGAACCCATGACACCTCACACCACCCTATTTGTCAAGAGGCCTGGGGACACCTCGAGGCATGGGCGGATGGTCCTCCTGTGGTCCCCTCACACCCCCCTCCCTCCAGGGTTTGGCAGCATGGCCTGAGGGTGTAGGTTCAAATCCTAGCTCATCCTCTGACCACCTGTGTGACCTTGGGCAAGTCAGTCCACCTCTCTGAGTCTCATTTCCCGGTTCCTGCAGCGTTCCATCAGCCCCAGTGTGGCCCCCCAGTAGGTAACGGGGTGGTGGCCTCCACTTGCTAAGTACCTGCAAGGTGCTGGACTTACTGCATGGAGGTCTCTAGTCCTTACGCTTGGCCTGCAAGCGGGGGGGCACTTGGTTAAGGACTCACAGCATGCGAATGGCACTGCTGGGCCTGGCTCCAGAGCCCTCATTCTGTTCCCCCTGAGGTGGAGGGGGAGGGGGTGAGAGTAAGGTGAAGATGTGGCCATGGCCCCAGGGGAAAACTGGGCCAGAAAGCACTGGTTGATTGGCCTATTGGGTTTTGGGCAGAATGCTTCTCCTATCCCGGGTCTGGAAGTGAGGAGGATTGGGGGTGAATGCTGGAAATCTCCAGCCCAGGGCCAAGGGAAGCTGAGCTGAAGAGCTGCAGAGATCCAGGAGAGCAGAAATGGAGGCGGCCCTCCTGCCTCTGGGCTGCTCTTCTCCGAACAGCCAACCTGACCCCAACTTCGCCCCGGAAAGGCCAGGGGGCAGAGTGGGACAGGCCCTCCTTTGTCACCTGTGACCTGGCTAGGACACTTGGCTCCGCATTCACTGGCGGTGTGCCCTAGGACGAGTAGATTGGCCTTGTATAGACTTCCTCATCTATAAAACGGAGTTCATAAGATCGCCATGAGGAGTCAATGATTACACAGTGCCTCGTGCTCGATAAAGGAGAGTTCTCAATGTTTTGACTCGCAGCCTTTGCTTGAATCATTCCTCCAGAGGGGGTGGGAAGTCTAAGGACAAGGTCAGGGACATTCGTATTTTGTCAAGTTCAATTCCTTCTTCTTAGAGAGCAGCGACGGCTCCATCAACTGAGAGGAGACTGGTTGAGCAGAGAAGTGTAAGTCCTTGCCAGTGGCCACTCCCCACTAAAGAAACTTTTCCCTGTGTCATGCCCCACCCCTGTCCCCAAAGAAGCCAGACTCGCCAGATTCCAATCACTCTGCCCCTGTCCTCCTGCCGGCTTTATAAAGCACATTTGCATCCGCCAAATCTCATCCTCCCTGGGCCTGTCTGGGTCCCTCCACTATATAGATGTGGAACCCCAGGCCCCTCTCACTGCCTTCTTTACTCCCCTGCAGCTGCAATGGCTTCCCTTATCACAAAGCCCTTTCCATGCCCTCTTTCACTTAGCCTTCCTGGCAACCCTTCGGGAAGGGGGTATGATAATCCCCACTTCCCAGATGGGAAGGCAGGGTGCTGGGTAGGTAGCAGAAGTGAATTTGCTTCTGGATGCCTGTTTCCTTGTCATCCCAGGACCGCCCAAGGCAGGAGCAGTTCCTTTCCTTCTGGCCAGAGTGTGTGCCCCAGGCTTCTGACTGATGGAGGATGGCCCCAACGGACTCAGCGCCTTGCTCCCTGGCCTTGGGGCCCACACCTGGGTCCCTGACCTCTTGTGTGCCTCACTGCCCATGCCACATTCTGGGCCACCTCTCTTGGATCCTTGTGTCCTGAAGGTGAGACTGTGGAGGGGGCAGATAAAAGGAGGACCCAGTCACCCCCTTCAAGGCAACTCTTCTCTGAACCTTGGGGGTAAAGCCAAGGGGGTCCTGGTGCAACAACACCAAGGAGACCCGGGGCATGTGACCACAAGGAACTAAAGCTGAGGACAGTGAACCCAATACCCTCCTCGGGCCGGTGAGCAAACTGTAGTGCAGGGAAGGGTGGGGGGCTGCCTTACAGCAGACCAGGAACCAGTGGCAGGGTGGGTCAGGACTCCTCACCTCCCGCCCAGCATTCTCAATCACTATGGCTTTCCTTACATTTTCAGAAGGCATACTGTCATCTGATAATTACTATTTATCCTTTAAAAAATGAGATGTGCATGCCTTCTGGAATTGATTTCTGTTTCCCTCCAGAAGAGCGCATCTTTTATTCCACAGTGAAACCAAGGGGAAAAGAAGATTCAATATATGAAAATGTGCTTCCAAAGCAGCATGCAGACTCCAAAAAAGTCATCTTTAGTGTCAGTGTATTGGACAACGTAGATGTTAAATGATTTCTCTTCCAGGCAGAGTGCTCTGGGGAGATGTGGGGGCTGCAGAAAGGGCAGGGAATGCGTGATGGACTTGAGTCTATGGCTCAAATCTCTACCTCCCCAGGAGGGGCCATCTCCCAGGCCTCCCTGTGTCTCTTCATCCCTGCCCAGGCCCCAACTCTTCCATGCTTGGTCTTCATGGTTCCTCCAGGCTGATAAAGACAGAGATCATTTTCCTTCCCAGGATGTTTGACTGGAAGAGCTGCCTCTTTAGAGTTGCGGTGAGTTGCGTTGACTTGGGACATGCTGGGACATGCTGGGGCATGAGCTGGGGCATCAGTTGACTTGGGACATATTTTTGGTCTTGGTCCATGTTCTGGAGGGTGTGGAACCATTGGAGATAAGATCTCTTCAAGATGTTGCTTCGGTAAGAGGTGGCCCTGCTGGTTGGGCTTCAGTCTGGGTGACTGGCGTCCTTTAGAAACAGGGTGAAAGTCAGACAGCGGGAAAAGCCAGCCGAAGCAGCCGGAAGTGAGCGGAACCCGGAAGAGAAAGAAGAGGCCGCCATGTGCATTGCCGCATGATGGAAAGGCCAAGGAAATCCCGAAGATTGCTGGCCAGCCAGGAGAAAGCCAGGCTTCTAGCTTCTGAAACCACGAGCCTGCAATGTCCTGTTGCTAGGCAAGCCCATTCTATGGTGTTTGTCTTAGCAGCTGGGAAACTAAAACACAGTCGTCGAGGGCTTCCAGACCCCTACAATACTCTTCCTTCTCTCTTTTCCTCTTCTTTGTGAAAAATAACATATATATATAAGCAATAAATTTCGAAGTGCATTGCAACAATTAACTGTAGAACAGATTTCAGAGTTTGGTATGGGTTACCATTCTGCAATTTTAGGTTTTTATTTCTTGCTGCTCTAAGGTACTGGAAGCTAAAAGAAATATCAGTATAGTGATTCAGCACTCATACTCATTTGTTAAACCGAACCTTCTTTGTATAACTCCACCATCACCTTTGATCTTTCTGTACTACTCTTGAGGGGTATTTGGGCTAGGCCCATTCTAACTTTTTCATGTTGGAAGGCCCTGTTGATAATATGGGAGAGAGAGAGATGGAACCAGTTGGTGTCCAGACCTGTAAAATAAAGCACCAGTGCAGCAACTTCACACACCACGGCCAGCTGGAGTGGGGAGACAGCCTGAAAGCCAGTCTTTTAGGATAGGGCAGGTTTGAAGTCTCAAGTCCCAGGGTTTGGCCCCGTGCACAGTCTGGACCAGCAGCGTCCAGCAGAAATATAACCTGAGCCACAAATGTACACCACAGAGGAAATTTTTAATTTCCCCTGGAGCCACTTAAAAAAAGTAAAAAGAAACAGGTGCAATTCATTTTAAGAATATACTTTCTTTAACCCAGTATGCCCAAAATGTTATCATGTCAACATGCAATAATATAAAAAAATGAGCAGTGAGACATTTTACGTTCTTTTTCTCATCCTAAGTCTTTGAAAGCCAGTGGGGTTTACACCTGCCACACAGCTCAGTGGAGACTTTGCAGGCTGCTTAGCACACATGACTGGTGGCCAGGAACTGGACACAGTGGGGTGACTGTTGGACGTTTTTATGCTGCTAACCCTTTTTTTCAGCACATTCTCACCTAGACACTCAATCGGCATGGAAGCAAAGGGCGGAGGACCTGGAGCTGCCCCCTCAGGGTTCCCCCCTGGTTCCTCAAAGAGGCCTGGGTGGACGCCCTTCCCCTCCACCTCCCACCCCCCAGATCCTCCCACTGCTGAAAATCCGAATAGCTGCAATAGCTAACGGTTAGTGTATGTGTATTCTAAGCCTGAGGCCTTATGTCCCTCACTCCTTGTTTGTGTGCGTGCATGCGTGTGCATGTGCATGTAATAACATCATGCCCATTCTGTGGAGGAGAGAGAGAGGTGCCTGAGCCTCCGCAGTCCCATTCAGGGGTCCTGCACCCCACCTGGAAGCGAGGCTGAGGCTGCCACGGGCCCTGGGCGCCTGCTCAAGGCAAGGCTGGGTGGGGCCGAGGCCAGGGGAGAACCACCCCATTGCCCCACAGATCATCCCACCCGAGGGGCCTCTGCTTCCAACGCCCTGGCCCCCCAAACTCTCACGGAGGGACCAGCGACTCCCACCCCGTGACGCCACCCCCATCCCCCCAGGGAACAGCAGGTTTGATTTCCCAGCAGATACCCGACAGCTGCTCTACTAAGCAAATTTCATTATAAATGAGTGAGGATTTAGAACAACTTCAGGGTCAGAGAAGGAAGAATAGAGGGAAAAGCGCTTCAAAACACGGCTCCAATCGTGTCCGTCTGTGCAGTGCCCGGCGTGGAGGCCCCAGCCAGCCGGCCAGTGGGCAGCGGGAGGGTGCTGGGGCGGAGGGGATGGGTGGAGGGGACAGGCGGAGGGGACCGAGAGCAGCCAGGAGCCCTCCCCGCCAGAAGACCCAGAAGTCTGGGTCTGAAACTCAGCTGCGTCCTTTGGGGTCGTTTCTGCTTCCTGAGCCTTGGTTTTCTCCTCTGCAGCCCAAAGCCCATGCTGAGCTGGTCCCCAGCCCATTGCCCCACCCCGGGGACAAGGGCAGGGTCTTCCGTCTCGGCTCAGCTACTGACTTCGGGGGATCCTGCCTTCGGTCTCTCCCCTCCGGGTGTGTCTTATAAGGGCAGTTGCAGACCCTCCCAGGAGATGTATTGGATCCGACTCTGAGAGGCGAAGCCCAGGACTCTGCATTTATAAACTGTCCCCAGGTCATCCTGATGCCCATGCAAATTTGGGGAACTTTGTGGTCCCTGAGGGCCATTCGCTTTCTCCATGCAGGGCCACCACACAGCCACGTCTACCAGGCCACATCCTCTTGCCACGGGGCCCAATGCCAGGTCCTTTGTGTCACGGGGCTGCCCAGGCCCAAACCTGCAGCCAGCAGCAGAGATGTGAGAGCCCCGATTCCACGCTGGAGCGCCCTCTCCCTGCTGGGTATCAAGCAGACCCGGTGCCTGCCCCCGGGAGCCCCCCAGGCGGCAGTCGTGGGGTGGGCTGCAATGATGGGATGTCTGACTCAGCTTGGAGGTGGGGATGGGGGTTGTTGGGACCGCACCTTTCCAGTCCCATGGTGGGTGTTGTGCCAACCGGACAGCCCCCTCCCACCTTCGTGCCAAAGACCCATTGGGCCAGGGGTCTGTCTCGGCACAGACCAAAATGTTCCCCTGCTGTGCTAGGATTTTCCAGGAATCCAGGATCCTGCTGCACCCACCTCGCCCCCAGGAAAAGTTGTAGCACGCCGGTTTCCTTTTCAGTCTTCCGTAACCCACACCCGCGCCCCCCAGGAGGGGTCTGACCCAGGCTTTGGAGCAGAGTCCTGGATTCCCCTTGGTGAGCGGAATCGGGTCTTTGCACTCTGGCTTTGCACACGCAGCTCCCTCCCAATGCCACGCGCCACCTGCCCTCGGCCCTCTCCTGTCCTCCTGACCCCAGCCTTATGGACCTCAGTGACCCAGAAAGGGTGACAGCCGCCTCCCAGGGCCCCGTGGCTATCTCAGCACTCGGACAGTCTGAGTTTTCCAGTGCCTGGGGGACTACTTGGTCCGTTTCCCACTCAGTCACTCCCCTCTTAGCTCCGTGGGAGGGTACCTCCTCACCCCGGGGCCCAGCCCCGGGCCTGGCACACAGTAAGCCGCCACAAATATGTGCTGAGTGAATGAACAAATGAATGAATGAATAAAAACAGGCCTCATCTGTCTGCTCGTAGGTGATTTGGTCTCTATTTTTCTACCTGCTTCTCTCCATCTACTGGTTTCTAACTTTTTGCCTAGCTCTCTCCATCAAGATGTATGTCTCCATACCCCCATCTCTGCGTCTCTTTCTCCTGTATCCCCTCTGGGTCTAATCGGTGCTGCCCCATTGGCTCACTGATTCTGGATCTCTTCCTCTCTGTCTAAATCAGCCACCTCGGCGCCTCTATTTTGCATGTGATGCTCCATCATCTCTGAGCATCCCTCTCTCTTGTCTGTCTCAGATGTGTCCTCTCTGTCTCTGGGTCTCTCCGTCTCTCTCTTGTGTCTCTGGCCCCATGTTTCTCTCTCCATCTCCAGGGCATCTGCTGTTTCGGTTTCCCTCTGTCTCTAGGAGTCTCCATATCCCCTGTTCTCTGTCTCTCTGTCCATCATCTCTACCTCTCCTCGCGTCTCTGCCCCCGTTGCCTCTGCCTCGTTCTCCTGTGATTTTCCTCTGCTGGAATCTTTAAAGAACAGAGAGAGGCATGTAATTGAGCCGGGACCGTCTCCATGGTTGCAGCTGTGGAGTAACTGAAACATCGATTTGGAATGACTGTCTCCTTAATAATTGTGCCTTAATAGTTTCTTTGAGGTAGAGTGGGGCTTGGTGTGAGGTGGTCAGGACATCGGTGGGATGTCCTGGAGGGAAAAGGCCACCTGGAGTCACCACTGATCAGGAAGATCCCCGGCCTGGCCTCCTGAGGGGACATTGGCCTTGGCCAAAACAGGAGGCCTGGGGCGCGAAGGGTGAGAGGGGACGGAGGCAGCCTCAGCGCCCACGCCCTGCCAGCCGCGTACCTGCCTCTGCACGCCCACCCGCTGGGCCCTGCTCCTGTTTATAATTTATGCTTATGATCAGAATTATCAGCAATAATGATAACATGATTATAATTGCCAAGCTGCCGGGCTCAATTGCAGCACTGTTGGTAAATATTATGATAGAGAGTAGCGTGAGGTCACTGCCTCCCAGAGCTTAAGGGGCAGGATGGGGGTTGGGGGCGTCCCAGGGGTGTGTGAGGCCCCTCCACCACCCCAGCCAAGACCACCCACCGTTCTCCAGAGAAGTTGCCGAACCCACCCTTGGTTATCCATTTTAGCACCCAATAATTTTCCTGCGTCTAATGTAAATCCCTCCTTACTTTCAGCTCAGCGGTGGGCATTTAGAAACCCTGCTGGGGAGGGGACATGTCATCTGCCACCCCACCAAGAGAAGGCGCACCAGAGCAGTGGAGGTGGAGCCAAAAGAATTGTCCTTCCACCCACACCTTGGGTTTGACCTCTGACTCAACCTCACAGGGACCCAGAGGAGCCGTGAGGGGCTTTGGCAGTCGGTGAAGAACTAGGACAGCCACTGCCCCATGCATAGTTCCTGGGGTGCAGGTGACATTTCCTGCACCCCGGGGTGCCCCTTCTTCCCAAGAGAAGTGAGGCTGGAGACCCAGGGTGGGAACAAGCTCTGCAAGCTGCGTCAGTCCCAGAATTTAGAGAGCCCCAAAATGAGCTGATTACAGGGACGAGAGATGCCCACGGCAGCCGCCCTGCAGCTCCATTTGGAATTCAGCCCGCTGGACACGTCCCCGGCATGTCTCCTGGCAGATCCCCCCGAGGCCGAGGGCCAAGACCCTTTGAGTTCTCAGAATAAGAGTGTCCAGGGGCAACTGAACAGGCTGTTCACTCCACTCTGGGGCAGGGAGTCAGGAGTTGCTGTGCAACTGCAGACAAATCCCTTTCTCTCTCTGAGTCCTTGTTTTGTCATTTGAATTATATTCTAATGAATTTCCCTCGGCTTCACCTGCATGACATCTAAGAGAGGTGAGCTAAGCCAGAACCAAAGGGAATTGAGAGAGAAAGGAAAAGACATCATTTAGCCTCGTGCTTACAAGTGGAAACTCCAGCTTTGTCCCTTGCTAGCTGTGTGTCTTTGGACAAATAGCCTCACCTCTCTGTGCATCAGCACCCTCATTGCTCAAATGGGGATAAGAAGACTGGTCTAAGTGTTCCCCATGTCCCTGCATTCAGCTTGGGGCTGGGCCCCAAGTTAGCACCCAACAGGGCTTTTCTGGGATTGGGTGCAGAGTGAAGGGAGTGTGAGAGGGGGGCAGAGGAGGGTGGGAGGCGCACCAGGGCTGGGTTTGGGCTCTGAGCTCCTGGGGTTGCCTGGGGAAGTCAACCCAGCAGGCCAACTTGGCCTTCCTCCCCCAGAATGTTTCATCGAGGGCCCGTGGGGTGCCTGCCTCGAGCCTCTTCCTCATTATGGGCTCTGTGAGTGGGGGGGTGGGGGGTTCAAAGAGGAGCTGCCCCATCCTGCCTTGGTCCCTCTCCTGCGAGCCCCACCGGCCCCTCTGTCCTCCTTCCGCTGTCCCCTGTTTGCACAGGGGCTCTGCTGCTTTGAGCTCACCTCCCCGATCCACCATCCCATGAGCCTTTCTGGATTGACCTCTCTGGAGCCCAAAGGCCCTGCAGGCTCAGGTTCCCAGCTGCCCTGGTCCTCACCCTGACTGGTGCTGACCAGCTGGTCTCCAGATCGGGCTCAGCTCCAGGCAAGGTGCGGGGGGGAGTCACCCCTGCCCTGCCCCGCTGAGCCTGGCGTGTCTGTGTATGTGGTGGGTTGAATTCCATGTTCTCCAGCATAAATAGATTCTTAGTCTTTTTTTTTTTTCGCTTTTCATTCTGCTTTTTTTTTAAATTTTTATTAATAAAACCAATCAGTACACAACACGAACATTCTTAACGTATGAACATTCCGTACTTGGTGTGCAATCAACGGCTCACGATATCATCACATAGTTGTGTATTCATCACCATGATCATTTCTCAGAACATTTACATCACTCCAGAAAAAGAAACAAAAAGAAAAAACTCATACATACCATACCCCTCACCCCTCCCTCTCATCAACCGCTAGTATTTCCCTCTACCCAATTTATTTTAACATTTGTTCCCCCATTATTTATTTATTTTTAATCCACATGTTTTACTCATCTGTCCATACCATAGATCAAAGAAGCATCAGACACAAGGTTCTCACAATCACATAGTCACATTGCGAAAGCTATATCATTGTACACTCATCTTCAAGAACACATGGCTACTGGAACACAGCTCTACAGTTTCAGGCACTTCCCTCTAGTCTAATACACCTTAATCTAAAAAGGTGATACCTATTTAATGCATAAGAATAACCTCCAGAATAACCTCTCGACTCTGTTTGGAATCTCTCAGCCATTGACACTTTGTCTCATTTCACTCTTCCCCCTTTTGGTGGAGAAGGTTTTCTCAATCCCTTGATGCTGAGTCTCAGCTCATTCCAGGATTTCTGTCCCATGTTGCCAGGAAGGTCCACACCCCTGGGAGTCATGTCCCACGTAGACAGGGGGAGGGTGGTGAGATTGTTTGCCGTGTTGGCTGTAAGAGAGAGGCCACATCTGAGCAACAAAAGAGGTTCTCTGGGGGTGACTCTTGGGCCTAATTTTAAGTAAACTTAGCCTGTCCTTTGTGGGGAAAAGTTTCATTTGAGGCTCTTAGTTTTAATTAGCTTTCCTGCAGGTGTGACCCCATTCTCAGTAGGATCTCCTGAAGATGTTAGTTTGTTTGTTTGTAAGGCAGGGAACATTTTATCCCAAACCCATGAGAAGCGGACAGTTTGGGTCTGTAACAAAGGGTTCCTGTTTTGTAGCATGGGTCCGTCGCTGTGACTGAGGGTACAACCCTGCTACATACAATTCAACTGGTAGGAACACAACTTTTCAATGTTTGACACAAAAGAAGCTGCCCTGCAAAAGCTGCATCTTTTTGGCATTTTGACTTTAGTGTTTAGCTTTAGCTAAAGCTTCCAGAATGCACTATACCAAAAATGGATTGGCTTTTATAAAACAGATTTGCTTAGTTACAAATTTGCGGTTCCTTGTAATTTTTGTTTGTTTGTTTGTGTCTTTTGTTTTTTTTTTCCTTTTTCCTTTTTTATTTTTTTATTTATTATTATTATTATTTTTTCTCTATATTAACATTCTATATCTTTTTCTGTTGTTTTGCTAGTTCTTTTCCTAAATCGATGCAAATGTACTAAGAAATGATGATCATACATCTATGTGATGATATTAAGAATTACTGATTGCATATGTAGAATGGAATGATTTCTAAATGTTGTGTTAATTTTTTTTCTTTAATTAATTAAAAAAACAATTTGCAGTTCCTCGGAGAAAAGGCACTGGCTTTCATCTAGTTCATCTGCCACATGGGAAAGGCACACGGTGGTGTATGCCGGTCTTCTCTCCTGGCTTCTGGTTCAGACAGCTTTCATCAGTGCTTTTCCTCTCTACATCTCCAAATGTCTGGGTCTATGTTGGCTCTGACGTAAGCTGAGCTATACCGGGCAGTTTCTCTCTCTTCTGACTCTCCTTTTAAGCCTCCAACTAATTAAATTAAACATCACGTATTGCGGAGGGCACTCCCTTTCGCTGACTGCAGGTATGATCAGCCATAGATGAATTTCAGGTGCTGATGATTTAAGTCCACAGCAACAGACCCCCTGGGCACCGCCCCCTGGCCAGGTTGACACCTGAACCTAACTGTCACAGCATCCGTCTCCTTCTTCACCCTCTCCTTCAACAGAATCCACGCCAACCTCCTCATTCTCCTCCTCAAGGGCAGCCACGTTCTCACATCACTCAGGAAACTCTCTTTCCTCATCCCCTTGGCCATGGACCAGTGAACGAGAGCACACCTGGCACCCTCAGGTGAAACCTGTGGTGAGGGTGAGCCCAGGCCTCCACGCAGCTGTGACATTCCTCAGCACAGGCATGTTGGCCAGGTCTCCCCCGGGTCCCACAGTGGAGTCTGGTAATGAACACCAACCTAGACGTAACAATGGGGATGTGTCCTCTCACAGTTTCAGAGGCAGAAGGCTCATTTCCTCCTCGCTGGCAGGCAATCTTTGGGGCTCCTTGGCTTTTCTGTCATACGGTGATGCACATGGAGGCATCTTCTTTCTCCTTTGGGTGCTGTTGACTTGCAGTGTCCACTTCTCTCTCCATCTGGCTTTCACTCTGCCGCTAAAGGAATCCAGTCATCCAGATTGAAGGCTAACCTGATTAACATGTCTTAACTGAAGTAACATCTTGAAGAGATCCTCTTCGCAATGGGCTACAATCACCAGAATGCAGACAGAACTCAAGAACATGTCCAAACTGGGGCCCACGATTCCATCCACCACAGACCCCAATCCACAAATGGAACACTACACGTGGTGTCGATGGTGACAAGTACATAAATGCCATCTTTGGGATACTTAGGGCATTATATAAGATTCTACAAAGGTTCCATGCACTAGGGTAACTTTCCAGAAACCTACAACCTCCGGATGGGTCCCTGGACCAGATAAGCCCTGAACTGCAGAGATCCAGCCTCCCCAGAATATCAGCTAGTTCCAGTCCCCTGTCCCATGTTATCAACAGCCCCTTCCAACAAGAAAAAGTTAAAACGGGCATAGCCCAAGTGTCCCTGAAGAGTGGGAGAAAGATCAGAGGTGATGGTGGAGTTATACAGAGAAGGTTGGGTTTAACAAATGAGTATCAGTAGTGAATCATTATACGGATACTTCTTTTAGCCTCCAGTACCTTAGAGCAGCTAAAAATAAAAAACTAAAGTTGTGGGATTGTAACTCATACCAAACTCTGTAATCTGTCCTACAACTAATTGTTGCAGCATACTCTGAAATTTATTGCTTTTATGTATATATGTTATTTAAAGAGAAGGAGATTATGACAGAGAAGATAGGATTTAACAACTGAGTATGACTCCTGAATTATTATATTGATATGTCTGTGGTCTCCAGTGTCTTGGAGAATTTCTTCTTCTTTTTCACAAGAAAAAATGAAAAATCATGGAACTGTAACCCACACCAAACTTTAAAATCTGCTTTACAACTACTTGTTAAAATGTACTTGGGAATGCATTGCTTTTTAGTATATATGTTGTATTTTACAGTTTTTGGAAAATGTTAAAAATAAATAAATAAATGTCATCTTTGTGAACCATGCCACCGCGGTACAATGGGCAGCAGTCCACATCTTTGCCATGACAAAGGACACGTTTCACCATCTGGTTGGCTGGTTCAGATTATGCATGGACAATCTCTGCTACATGGTAGACTTTCCCAGCAGAGGTGTGTGGCTAGGGACTAATGGATGCAGGGATAGGGCACCAGGTCACTCTGAAATTCTTCCAGGTCAACACTCAGGGAAACAGAGCTGGAGGACATGATATGCCCTATCAGCTGAATAGGGTTCCTGTAGGTCGGGCGCTCAATATCGAAGGTTCTATGGCAGATGTCATAGACAGCCTCATTATTTCATATATTCTGGGTCCTCCAGGGTGGTGTGGGTTGTGAGGTTGGAGCTGTAGGGCTTAACTGCAGCTATGGAAACCTGGGGGCTGGGTCAATGGAGAACTCCAGCTTGGACTTCTTGCCATAATCAAAAGAGAGACATTCTAGCAGCAGGGAGGTGACGCCAGAACCAGAACTTCTTGCAGGAAGCCAAGAAGCCTTGAAGACCTTTGCATTGGTCAACCAGTTTTCTCATTTGGTCCAGAACCAGGTCAATGATCTTTCTGCCAATGGTGAGTGCCCTCATCTTCCTTGGCTGTGATGAGCTGCTCGGGTGGAAGAGCTAGAGGTAGTTGCTGCTGCAAATTTCAGGTCCACAAACTCTGCCCTGGGTGCTTGCTTGCCACACTCATCTCAATAAAGAAGGTATTGAAGGACTCATCTTCTCTCCCAGTGGTCTTCTTACATGGCACCTGGCCATCGAGCTGCATGCTGTGTTCCAGGTAACAGAGCTCCCAGTAGGCATTGTCCATTTGGTCACTAGCTTGAGCCATGTGGATGGAGGTGCATTCATGGGTGGTTGTGGCCGAGCAGCTGGTGGGGAAGAGGAGGAGAAGTGGTTGCTTCTTACCGCACAACTTCTAGGTGGTCAATGTAGGAAAAAAATTGCCTGAAGATGTTATTAGATAAGATGCGGCCCAACTGAGTGAGGGTGGGTCCTCATCCATATTATTGGGGGTCTTATAAAGAGAAGAACCCAGAAGCCAGAATTGATGGAGAAGGTCACCCAGGGAGAAGCCAAAGTCAACAGAAACTGGAAGCGCAAACGGAGAGAGAGAGATGGCCATGTGTCAGGAAGCAGGGAAACAAGCCAAGGAACCCTAAGGATTGCCAGCAGCCAGCATCAAAAACGCTACAGGCTCTGGGAGAAAGCCATCCTTGCTGGTAACTTAATTTTGGACTTCTTGCTTCCATGCCACGAGCCAATAAATTCCTGTTGTTTAGCCAAAATCATTTTGTGGTATTTGTGATAGCAACTCTGGAAGACTAAGACAGGTTGTTGGTACTGGAAAGTGGGGTGCTGCAGTTACAGATAGCTATAAATACAGAAGCAGTTTTGGAATTGGGTGATAGGTAGAGGCTGGAAGGATTTTGAGACACTTGGTAGAAAAGCCTAAATGGCTTTGAAGAGACTGTCAGTAGAGATACGAACGCTAAAGATGCTTCCAGCGAGAACTTAGAAGGAAATGATGAACGTGTCATTGGAAACTGGAGGAAAAGAGAGCCACGTGATAAAGTGGCAGAGGACTTGAAGAAGCTGTGTTCTGATGTCAGATGGAAGGCAGAACTCGTTAAGTGCTGAACTTGTATATTTCGTTGGGGAGATTTCTGAGCTAAGTTTGGAAGGTGCTGCCTGGTTTCTCCTTGCTGCTTATAGTAGCATGTTGGAGGAAAGGAATAAATGGAGGACTGAACTCGTAAGCACCAAGGAACCAGCAGTGGGTGATTTGGAAATTCTCAACCTATCCAGAAAGTGTGCTCTGATAGTAGGCCCAGAACTGGCTTCCAGGAAGTAGGTTCCCAGAGAACAGGGCTCCTGGTGAGGGTTGATCTGAACCACCCTTTGCCAAAGAGGGTGGATCCCGCCGGCTACTTCAGAAGGAGTTGGGATTGGAAATATATTTATCTAGTGAGGATCTGTGGAAAAAAATCCTTTTGTCTGATGGTTTGGACCCCCTTGAACTACCAACAAAACCATGAACATTTTGCATGAGCAGATGCACTGCCAGCCTGTACTGAAAGGCACACAGAGAGGACAAAAATGGAGACAAAGTGGCTTACACTTGGTGTAAGTTGGCTTCAGACTTGGCTTCAGACTTGCTTGGGACCTGTAGGACCTATTCTCCTTCCAATTTTCATGGAGAACCATGGAGACAGAGGTCCTGACCAAAGAGATGCCCTCAGACCAAGAGAGGGGGGCGTCCACCCAAGCCTTTGGGTAGGGGGGGCCTGCCCCATTGCTTGGAGGCTGCAGACCTTGGACCGTGGTGCTTGGGAAGAGTTTGGCTGGTACCCCCAATGCTCGGAGAGGGTAGGCCCTATTCCCTGGTTCAGGGAGTGTGCAGCCACCCCCCTAATGCTTAGAGAAGTTTATCCCTGCACCCCGATTTTCAGCAGAGCTTGGCCACCCCTCCAGTGCTCGGAGAGGGTGGAGCCTACACCCCAGTTTGGGGGCAGAGCATTGCAGCTGCCGAAGCACTTGGAAAGGGTGGGTGGGGCTGCCATTCCAGCAGGCCCAGGGGACAAAGCGTGGATCTACAGAAGACCCTCAGGCCTTGAAATCTGATGGAGTTGGCACTGCTTGGCCTCAGACTTGCTTGGGACCTATAGGATCTGTTTTCTCTCCAATTTCTCCCTTCTGGAATGGGAACGTTTATCCTACGCCTGTCCCAGCGTTGTATTTTGGAGGGCGATAACTTGTTTTATGGTTTCACAGGTCCACAGATGGAGAGAGAATTTTGACCCAAGACAGACCACACCCATCCCCGATTTTGATGAGACTTTGTAGAGCTTTTACGGAAATGACTTAAGGCTCTGGAATTGGAATGGGGTGAATGCATTTTGCATGCGGGAGAAACACATCTTTTGGGGGTCCAGAGAGCCAAGTATGTTAGATTGAATTATGTATCACTAAAAATAGTCATGTTCTTTATCTTAACAGGCATTTCTGAGGGGTGAACCCACTGTAAATAGGGCCTCGTGAGGATGTTATTTTTAGTGAAGGTGTGGTCCAGATTTAATTAAGGGGTGGATCTTAATTCATTTTACTGGAGACCTTCTAAAGAGAAGAAACTGGAAGCCAGACCGCAAATCCAGAAAAGCTGATAGAAGGAAGGACTTCACCGCATCACAGGAGCAGAGATACAAGCCAGAGAACCCAGGGATGGCTGGAGCCAGCACCCGATCACTACGCCTTTCCAGGAGAAACCAAGCCTTGCCAATAGCTTGGTCGTGGACGTCTTCTAGACGCAAAACCGTGAGCCGATCAATTCCTATTGTTAAGCCCAAACCAGGTTGTGGTATTTGTCATAGCAGCTCAGGCAAACTAAGACGCGGCGTGTCTGACAGTCATGTGCTTTCTGCCGCTTACTTTGCTCCCTGAACCTCAGCTTCTCTTCTTCTAGTCGGGGAAGGTTCTCCCACTTCTGGGGGCTGAGGGGCCAGGGGGGTGACAGGTGGGCCACGAGCAGGGCTGAGAAGATAAGCTTCCTCAGCAAACCCGGTCATGCCACCTGCTCCCCAGGGGTCCCAGGCAGAGCCCTTCCTGGCTCACGCAGCCCTTCCCTCCTTAGCCAGCCCTTGCCTGGCACACACCCAGGGTCCAGGATCGCAGGCTACCCTGGAAGGTAGCAGAAAATGTGCTGCCTCTTCCCCACTGTGATCTGGGAGCGGGTAGCCGCTGCTCAGTCTGGTTTGCAGAGAATTGAATAGAGAAGCAAAAGAAAGCCAGGGAGACACCTTCTCCCACCCAAGTCGTACAGCTCATGAGCAAGCAGGGGTGGGAAGACAGGCCTCTGGTTGCTGGGTGGGGAGGAGGGGGGGGACAGCAAATGGGCTCCCGAAGCAGAGGCTTGAGCCCATGTTGCAGGGAGTACAAGGCTGCCACACAGGCAGGCCCAGGCTGGACCCCCTAAGAGTCACCAAAAAGGACAAGCCCTGTGGGTGAGCGCAATGAAGTGCCAACAGGCAGGACGACCGTGTGGGGCCGGCTTCTTGGGTGCAGCCCGGGCAGCCGTACAGGGCCCTGTGCCCCACAGGGCTCCGTGCTCAGTGAAACGCTCTGCTTGTGCCGCTTTGAAATGCTTAGCTTTCTCTTTGCATTTGCACTTTGTAAGTGAAGTCCGATGGACCCTCGCCTCCCTGGGCCTCAGTTTCCCCAGTGTGACAGTGGTAAAGCTGGGGGCTGCTCGCCACCCCTCTTAGGATTCTTGGGAGCATTCTGTGAACTCACCATCAGCCAGGTCACGGGACAGCTGTCCTCCCTCACCCTCCTCTTTGCCCCACTCGGGGACATTTTAGGGGACTGGCGAAGCTCACGGTCAGGTGCATTTCACTGGTTCTGGGCCGGGGGCGGCCTGGCCCCCTTCTGAGGGTGGGTGGGTGGGTGGGAGTTGTTAATCCCAGAGTGCATTTTTCCCCCTACCCAGTTGGAGTTTCCACTGACACAGCCGTATTTTTGGCAATGGCATTGTGCTCCTATTTAGGTCAGGCCTATTTTAATTCTGCAGGGGACAGCGCTGGGTTGAGACTGCCTTCCGAAGTTGACGCGGAGAAGTGTCAGGTCGGTTTAGCCCAGCTGGGCTGCTGAGGATTAGAGGAGGTGGATGGATGGAGGAGAGAGAGTGGGAGGTGAGGACGAGGCAGGAAGGAGCAGGTGGCCTCAGCCTCACACCTCAGCCCACCTGAAGCCCCTGCTCCCTCTCCTTTCCTGCAGCTCCCCCCCGGCCCCCCTTTCCTTAGGTTTGATGAGGAGGGGAGGGAATCTTGGACTTAGCATTAGGAGCCCTGGTTTACGTTCCACCAACCTGCTGCATGACTCTGGCAAATGCCTCCCCATCCAGCCTCAGTTTTCCCACCTGTGCGATGAAGCTGGCCGGGACGCTAAGGTCCTGCTGGTTCAGAGCAGGACCTGAACCAGCAGTGCCAGCGTGGCCCACTGCTAGCTGTGTGACCCTTGTCAAGTTACGAAACCTCTCTGTGCCCTGATTTCCTTGGCTGCAAAATGGGGATAAAAATAGGAGCAGCATTCCAGAGCCTTTGGGAGGGCGAGATGGCATAAGGCATATGAAAACGGCCACGGGGGATGAGGCTGGCCCGTGGAAGAGCTCGGTGAGAGCTAACTCGTGCTGTTAATAATACTTCCTCTCCGGTTTTCCTCCCCAGGGGACCCCTGCTGCCCCGAGGCACTGAGGCTGGGAGCTCATTGATATTCTCCTGGCCAGGATACTTACCCGGTGTGGGTAAACCTAACCCCGTCTATCGCCAGACCTGGCAATTAATACCCTTGACGGTTTTTATTGGAATGAAGCAGGACCTGCACATGACCTGCTTTTTAATTAATAACCAGCCTCCCTCCGAGCTCCCCTTCCTCTCCTGGCGTCGTCCTTGAGGACAGGCTTGAGTTGGGGCGCCCAGGGTTGCCGAGGCCTGTGCAGCCACCCCGTCTGGAGGGAGGGGCCTGTGGTGGGGGCTCCGAGAGGCAGACCCCGTCTGTGTAGGGGGGAAGGACCGGCTCCGGGCTGGGCCAGGCCAGGCCAGGTCAGGACCAGACGTGGCCCCTGATCTTAAGGACGGGGTCGTCTGACCCACAGACCCACCAGTGACCACGGGAGAAGTTTCTGGAAGGTGCTGGGAGAAGAGCAGAGCCAGAAACCACCAAGTCAGCCTGGAGGAGCCGGGAAGGTGCCTTTGAGCTGATGCTTGAAAGATGACGTCGTCTTCCTAGTGGAAAATAGAAGGCGCCGTTCCGGGCAGCCAGGAATGGCCTCTGCAAAGGCTCAGTGTCAGGGACAGAGCTGGGGTGATTGGAAGGGATGGTCCCCTGACTGGGGCACAGATTGTGTCTGGGATATGGTAGGTGACAAGGGCTGAAGGACCGAGCAGGAAGAGCCTAGAGTGCCGGCTTTTTACCCTCAGGGTAATGGGGAGCCATAGAGGGTTATAAGCAGAGGAGCTACCTGTTTATGATCGCCCGCTTAGGTGACCAGAGTGTGCAAAGGCTTGTATTCTGGGGACAGACTGGAGCAAGACAGCTGCGGAGGCCCTGGAGCACAAGAACCCCTCCACACTGGGGCTCTGAAGCTTGGTCGTCCTGCCAGGGGCCCTGGAGCCTCGATCTTCTCTAGGCCAGGCACCTCAGGCCTCCCTCTAATCCCAAACTTTTCTCCTTCCTCCTGCTGTTTTTACTGTAGCCACCTTGTTGAGATTAAAATGAACATCTCCAATCTGGGCTTCTTTGCATGATTCCTCCCACCCCACCCCCCGCTCCAGTCAACATTTCCAAGATCCCCAAGGAAAGACCCCACGCCTCCCTTCGCCCTGAGAGACTTGTGGAGCCTGACTCAGTGCCTTAGGCAAGCCCTTTGCCTCTCCGGGTCTCAGTTTCCTTGTGTGTGAAACACGGAAGCTGACAGTGGGATCTCTAGGAAGCTTTGTCCACTTCCCAGCTCAGAAACGGTACCTGGTCTCCTTTTCCCAGGGCAAACATGAGGGGAGGGAGACTAACTCATGGAGCACAGGACAAATCCAGACGCCAAGGAGGGGAGGAATTTGCAGAGGTCGCTCAGGTGTTCCATGGTGGAATTACACCTGGTCCCATCACACCAGGGCTTTCCTGGGCTCTGCAAGCTCCTGGGGTATTTGGGGAGACCAAACCCTCAAGGGAAAATGATGAAAAGTGAGGCAAACAGGGCTATGGGCTCCCAAGGGCTGGGGCAGCCAGGAAACCCTTTCTGTTCTCCACGGCTCAGCCCCAATCTGCCTCCTCCAAGAAGTCCTCCCTGATTTCTCACTCCTCCAAGCTCCTTCATTCCTTACTGTCTGGGTCACCCGCTGAAACTTTCGGGTCGTTTTCTTCTCCTTCGTGGGACTGTGACTTCCCTGATGGCAAGAATGCAGTCTCCTTCCTTCCCTGTCCCACTGCTTCTCAGCCCCACATGTGGACAAGAACGGAGTGGGACACCCAGGGCTGCATTTCCAACACGTGGTAAAAGACCACAATGACTCACCATCCCTTTGCTCCACCAGACAGACGTCCCCGGAGGCCAGGGACCCAGTGGTCTCCCCTTCCAGGGTGACAGCTCCGACCCCAGGGTTTCCTTGAAAGAGACTGAGCTTTCTGTTGGCATCTGGGGATTAGAAGTCACTTGCTTCTCAGTTCTGTGTCTCCTTGTCTCCAAAATGGGGATGAAGGGGCATTTGGGGAGCGTCTCCTACGTGCAGGGTTCAGTGTTTCTCCTGAGGACACAGAGAAGAAGCAGATCTGACGAGCCCCCACCTCTCGGAGCCAAGGATTTCTAAGAATAAGGATACTCACCCACATAACCACATCACGTACAATTATCAAGTTCAAGAAGATTCATATTAGTATAGAACATACAGTCTATATGCCTTTTTTTTTTCAGTTGTCCCAGTAATGTCCTTTTGGGATTTTTTTTCTCCATTGTTAGATCTAGTCCAGGATCGTGTATTGCATTTAATTGTATTATGTATTGGGTTTTTATCTTTTTCTTAGTGATTTGTAGAATTCTTCGAATATAATAGATGCCAATTCTTTGCCAGTTATATGCACTGCAAATTTTTCCCCAAAATTAACTCTTGTATTTTGTTTGCCATACAGAATTTTCTCATTTAATGTAATCGCATGTATCAATCTTTTTCTCTAACATTTGTGCTTTTTGCGTCTTGTTTAAGAAAGGCTCTCCACGACAGAGTCTGTGGGTATCCGATATCCTTTCTACCCTTCTTCTTTAGTAACTAAATTCCAGTCTTCAGCTGGACATACGGGCATCTGCTAAAAGATGCCAATACTTCCCATACATGCTTCTAGGTATGTGTGGCCATTGGACTGACGCCTACCTGATAAAACGTGAAGAAAGCATTTTGTGGGACTTCTGGGACATTCCTCTCCCTAACCTCCCCTATTCAGCCATCGAGAATGCAGATGTGATGGTTGGAGCTCCAGCACCCATCTTGGACTATGAGGAGACATCAAACACGAAAGCAACATGTTGATTATGGCAGGGCAGAAAGTTAGAAACCCAATTCTTTTTATCACTGTGGACCAGTCATAATGCTTTTCACTGCTTACCTCTAGAGTGATTATACCTGAGACAGGAATAATCTTAAATAGGACAGAGTTTATTTAAGCTGCTATTGTTTTATGTTTTTCCAATATGATACATTTCCCTGTCCTGCATTTTCTTTGAAAAGTTTGCAACTTCGCTTTCACACATCATTCTTTAATTCATCTGGAGTTGATTTTGCTCGTGTGGGAGGTGGGAATCTAATTTTACTTTTTTCCCATATGGACACCTGATTGTCCTAGCACCGTTTATTGAATAGTCCAAAACAAAATATGAGGTACTTGGGAATAAATTCAGTAGAAGTTGCTCAAGACCTTTTCACATAAAAACTGTAAAACTAACTTACTGCCATAAATTTTAAAAACACTTAGATAAATGTACCTATATACCATTGCTCATCGATGGAAAGGTTATTCTTCCTTAAATCAACCTATAAATTCAATGCCACCCCAATCAAATCCTGATATTTTTAAAGTTACGTATCCAAAATATGCTATGAAAATCAAGGAATGGGGAAAACAAGGGTAGGAGAGTAAGATAAAGCCAGAAGTGAGGGTTACGTGGCTGTCAGAGGTGAGGAACAAATTTCAATCTGAACATTTTGGCGAGTGGCACACCGAGGAAAACATGGTCAGTTTTTATCCAAAAGAGAAAAGCGAATCATTGCCCAGGTAAGTATAGCTGTCCCTGGTCCAGATGCAGGAGAGATTTCTCCCAGGGATGCCCCAAGAGGGCCCAACTCAACAAGAGCCCACGTCAGGGAACCAGAGCGAGACACCCCGGCTTGAGGTCTGAAGCAATCCAAAGACAGGTTCTGGAATATGGGTGGATTGCAAGAATTTAGGGCAGTTCTCCGTAGATACTGTGTCGGGAAACTTCTGAGCACCCGTGGTGGGGTTTGTCCCCAGGGAGGCTTGGAGGGCAGCTGGCTCATGCTGTCAGCGATCTTTAGTACCATAGGCTGTGCGGGCCCAGGCGGCCGGGGCAGAGTTGACGGCCTCTGAGGAAGGCTCAGTTGCTTGGGGTGGGGGGAGGTCAGGCATCTGCATAGATGGCCCCCCTCTGCTGGAAAAGGGCCAAGGTGGTACTTCTGGGCAATGCCAAGATGTCAGTAAGAATTGATGAGGTGCTATCCGATGAGAGCTTGTGCTCACTTTCCCTGGATTATCTCACTTTAACAGCCCCGTTATTATCATCCCCATTTTACAGATGGAGAAACCAAGGTTCAGGGAAGCTGAGATTCTTAGTTTGCACGGTTATGCATAATTTGTAGATGGTGAGAATGGATCTTTTGTTTGTTTGTTTTGTGTGGGTGCATGGTCCAGGGATCGAACCCAGGTCTCCCGCATGAAAAGCGAGCATTCTAGCACTGAACCCCCGTGCACCCGAGAATGGATCTTTTAAAATATATATTATTATTTTTTTAATTAGAGAGGTTGTGGGTTTGCAGAACAATCATGTATAAAATACAGGACTCCCATACACCACGCCACCACCAGCACTTGCATTGGTGTGCAACATTTGTTCCAATTGATGATAACATTTTTTTTTGTAATTCTACTGTTTTTTTAACAGTAGTTACATTTGTTGCAATCGATGAAAGATTACTAAAGTAGTACAAAAACTGTTGCCCATAGTTTAGATAGAGGTATTCCCCCCCATATCCCCACCTATTTTTTTCCATGCATGTCTTTATTTTATTACTCATCTATTCATTCAGTGGATAAAGGGAGTGTCAGTATCAAGGTTTTTACAATCACACGGTCACACAATAAAAGCCATATAGTTATACAATCACTATCAAAGATCAAGGCTACTGGATTACAGTTCAACAATTTCTGGTATTTCCTTCTGGCTATTCGAACACACTAGAAACTAAAAAGAAATAACTACATAATGAGTCAGTAGTCAAAATCATTTGTTAAATCCTAATTTCTCAGTTACACCTATTCCTTCTCATCTGATTGTTCTCTCAATCTACAGGATATCTGGACAATGACCTTTTTTTTAATTAATTAAAAAAAAATTTTTAAATACCAAAAAACACCAAACAAATGCAAACATTCTTAACTTTTGATCATTCCTTTCTACATATATAATCAGTAATTCACAATGTCATCACATAGTTGCATAGTCATCATCATGATCATTTCTTGGAACATTTGCATCAATTCAGCAAAAGAAATAAAAAGACAACAGCAAAAAATTCATACATACCATACCCCTTACCCCTCCCTTTCATTGATCACTAGCATTTCGATCTAAATTTATTTTAACATTTGTTCCCCTATTATTTATTTTTATTCCGTATGTTTTACTCGTCTGTTGATAAGGTAGATAAAAGGAGCATCAGACACAAAGTTTTCACAATCACACAGTCACGTTGTGAAAGCTATATCATTACACAATCATCATCAAGAAACATGGCTACTGGAACACAGCTCCACATTTTCAGGCAGTTCCCTCCAGCCTCTCCGCCACATCTTGACTAACAAGAGGATATCTATTTAACGTGTAAGAATAACCTCCAGGATAACCTCTCGACTCTGTTTGGAATCTCTCAGCCATTGACATTTTGTTTTGTCTCATTTCACTCTTCCCCCTTTTGGTCAAGAAGGTTTTCTCGATCCCTTGATGCTGAGTCTCAGCTCATTCTAGGATTTCTGTCCCATGTTGCCAGGAAGGTCCACACCCCCGGGAGGACAATAACCATTTTAACTTCTTTGTGCTGGAAAGGGGTGTCAACCTTATAGGGTAGAGGAATGAAACTGTTGATGTTCTTGGTGAGGCTGGTACTTCTGGGTTTCAGGACTGATCTGGCATAGGATCCATCTGGAGACCTTAAGTTTCTGAAAAAATAAGCTTACTAAGTAAGACTTTTATAGATTCTTAGATAGAGCTCAAGGTATGTTTTAGGATTTTCAGGAATAGGGTTGGTGGAAGCTTCGCATACTGTGGCAATTTGCAATATCTGGTAGAAGCTTGCCTATGAGCAACCTCCAGAATGAGCTCTCGACTCTATTTGAAATTCTTAGCTACTGAAACCTTATTTTGTTCCATTTCTTCTTTTCCCTTTTGGTTAAGAAGGCAGAGAATGGTTCTCGGACACTGGACCCTCAGCTCCTGAGTCCACCCTGTCACCACCAGGCCATGCTGTAGGGGAACAGACGGGAAACCAAGGCTCCAAATTTCCATGGAGAAGTGCACAAGCACAGCCATTTGAGCTTGTGTCCCCTAATGACCACTTCTGACATTAAAACTAAAAGGAGGGTGCTCGACATTGTCAGCCGTCAGGGAAATGCAAATCCACTTCACACTCAGTAGGACGATTGTTATTAAAAAGACGGATAATCACACATGGTAACAGGGATGTGAAAAAATCAGAACCAAAAAAAAAAAAAAATCAGAACCCTCCACATGGCTAGCGGGGAGTGTCAATGGTGCAGCTGCTTTAGAAAGTCTGCCAGTTCCTCGGATGCTTAAACAGAGAGGTAGAGGATGACCCAGCAATTCCACTCCTAAGAATACCCCAAAGTGAATGAAAACGTATGTTCACACAAAAACTGTGTATGCGTGAGTTCATCGCTGCATTACTCATAACAGCCGAAAAGCAGAAATGCCCCAAATGACCATCAACTGATAAATGGATAAACGAGATGTGGCATATCCATACAGTGGACCATCATTCGGCCATACAAAAAGAATGAAATGTCAGTACCTGCTACAACATAGGGGAAGCTAGAAAACATCACAGCATGAAAACATATTGAGTGAAAGAAAATATTATGCCAAGCAACCATTATGCTGAGCAAATATGCTGAGAAAAGGACCGTATGATTCCATTTATATTAAATATCTAGAACAGGCAAATCTATAGAGGCGAAAGTAGATTAGTGGTTGCCTAGGGGTTGGGGGAGGGGAGGAATTGGGGGGGAGGGGTAAGGCTAAGAGTAGTGGGGTTTCTTTCTGGGGAAATGAAAATGTTCTAAAGTTGATGTGATGGATGCCACAAGTCGGTGACATACTAAAAGCCCCTGAATTCAATTGAACACGTTAAATGGATGAATTGTACGGTATGTGAATCATGTCTCTGTAAAGCTGTTAAAAAAAAATAAAAATAAAAAGAGAACAAATAAAAACACATCCGTGTGGCCTGGCAAACCCTCTAGGATAAACTGGCTCAAAAGTGGGCCTTGGAAACTCAAGGGTTGACTTGCTGGAATGGACAGGAACTTAAAACTCATTTCCCAGAGTCATGGCTGGGGACAGCAGCCCCGGTCCTTTTACTGGCAGTCATTAGCAGGTCAGGGCAGAGTTCATTCAGCCCTGGGAAGGCCATCTGTCTACCTCTAGGAGAACGCTTGCATTTTTTTCCTTATGTAAAACATTTTTTATTGACGTGTTACACAGAGAAAAGTACACAAACATAAGGGTATAGACATTGGGTGTTCATGAACTGAGCTCTCCTACGTAGCAGCACCCAGATCAGGAAGTAGAACCTGCTGGTCTCCCTCTGGTCCCTAACCCACCCCACATCCGAGGAGAAAATGGTTCTCATTCCGGTGGGTTGGTTTCCTTTGGCTGGTGTGGTGGTTGAAGCTGCTACGAACCCCAGAAAAGGCCATGTTCTTTTCACCCATTGCTGGTGCAGACCTGGTGTGGGTGGGGCCTTTTGGTGAGGGCGTTTCAATTGAGATATGGCCCACCCCATTCAAGGTGGGTCTTAATCCCTTTACCGGAGTCCTTTAAAGAGATGACATTAAGAGAAGCTCATGGAGCAAAGCCTTGGAGAAGCTAGGAGAAGACCCACAGAAGTTCAGAGTGAAGCCACTGAACCAAAAGCTGAAAGCAATAAAACCCAGGAGCCAAGGACCAGCAGACACGGGCCATGTGCCTTTGCATGAGACAGAGGTGTCTCGGATGCCGGCAGCCTGTCTACAGAGTCCAGGAGTCATCTGTTGATGTTTTGAGTTGGACATTTTCATGGCCTAAGAACTGTAAATTGTAAGTTAATAAATCCCCTTTGTAAAAGCTCACCCGTGTCTGGTACATTGCATTCTGGCAGTTTTAGCGACAACCAAAACAGCTGGTTTTGAATCAATTTGTAAATGGGACATTTGAAGATGCTCTTTGTTAAGGTGTGGCCAAGTTGAGTGAGGGAGAGCCTTGATTCAACGCGGTTGAAGTCCTTAGGAATTTGGACATGGAAAGAGAAGCCAGAGAAGGAAAGAGATGGCCCTGGAATGAGAGCCCAGATACATGCACTGGCCAAGGAACCCGAGGACTGCCGGGAAGCCTGCACCCAACGTTGCAGACCCTGGGAGAATCCACGGCCTGTCAATGCCTCGTGGCCTCCAAACTATGACCTACTAAGTCCCTATTGTTTAAGCCAAACCAGCGAGTGGTATTGATCATAGCAGCCCTGGAAAACTAAGACAGCACCCGCATGCTTCAATAACTCAGGGTGACATTTGCAGAGGGACTAATGATAGGCCAGGAAGGGTGGCCAGTGGCCTCTGTGTCTCTTGGGGTTTGTTGGGAAACCAGACTCGAAAGGGCAGGGAGTTCCATGGAGCAGAAGGGCCACTGCGGGACCAGCCTGGGCCGTGGGGACTCTAGCTGTCCTGGAGGGTACCCTGAGCTCCTGGAAGGAGGTGGAGGCAGAGGCCAGGACGTGGTGGGGGGAGGTAAAGAGCCCCAACTCGAGCCACCGCCTCCCCCAGGTTTGCAACTCCTCTCTCCATCCACTAGCATGAGAATTCTCTCCCTTCTCCCACCTACTGCCCACGGGAAAACACACCGGCGGGCAGCAGGTTGTGAGGCTAGGATGCCTGGACTATTAAGACGTTATCAGTTAGTAAAATAAGGATTTTAAACAGAAGAAAAAAAATCAAAGAGCCAACAAATCTTTAAAATCAGGAACGTTCTGAAATCGTGGGGAAAAAAAAATTGGAAGGGAAAAAAAAAAGAACAGACAGAACCAACGAGATGAGAATTTTAGAATATCAGAGTGAGAGCTCAAATCGAATAAGAAGTTGAAAGCAGTGAATACAAGGTTAAAATGAATAACTAGGAAACTGGGCCTAAAAGTTCCTCTTAACGAGAGATAAAAGTTAAGAGGTTTACGACAGTGATAAAATAAAGTGACAGAATGAATGCAATTTGAGATAGACAATCACAGCCTGAAGTCTGGGATAAAAGGTTGAATATGGAAAAATTGCAGATGCAGATGGCACCCAGGAGGTGGGGAGGGACGGTGAAGGGGCCAGGCCATAGACGAAGAACTGACAGCAAGAAGGAAGAAAGTAATGTTTATTTTCTAAACAAGATGCAAAGTTGAGAGAAAACAATAGCCAAAAGCAGGAAGATGCCAGATGTCGATGGTCAAATAAACTCGGATTTATTATATATATAATATAATAATAATATATAATATAATAAATGCAGCATTTATTATGCTGAAATCGAGCACCATCAGATTTGCAGCTGGTAGAGAGGAGAAGCTTGTTTTAGAATGGGGGAGTCGGGGGGAGCCAGGGTGGACAAGCATGAAGATTCAGGTGGGGGTGGGGCTAGAGCCCTCAGCCAGCTGTTCCCGGAGTGCCCACTGGGTCGGGGGCGCTGAGTTAGGGACCTGGGGTGCTGCCCCCTGCTGGGAGCCAGGGATTAAGCCACAGGTCCCCAGTCGGATGCCTCTTTAGGTGCTCAAGGAGAGAGGGCAGGGGGGCAAGGGAGGGGTGTGTATCTTGGGGGGGACACTCAGAACGCTCACCTGAGGGTGTGGGTTTGTGAAAGCAAAAGGATTGAGTGAGAGAGGGGGGCGGGGGTACCTGAGGGAGGCTCAGGGCAGGAGACGAGCGGATGAAGGACAGAAAGTGAACATGATGAAGTCCAGGGATATACGGATGAAGTTGGGGGGATGCAAAGACGCTCCAGGTAAACTTCAGGCGTGAGTGTCCTGGGGAAGTAAGAAGCAGTTATGTGTGGGGGTCAGAAGGGAGGTGGTTGCTGCCTCTTGGAGAGGGAGGCTGTAAGGCGCATTTAGAGAGGCACTGAGCAGCCCTCAGACAGCAGGTCCTACCTACTTCTGGTGTGCTGGAGAAAGGGCAGAGCCTTGCTTAAGTTCCAGAGTGGAGCCTAGAAAGCAGGTTCCAGACCAGAGTCCAGAAAGCAGGCTCCAGAGCGGAGTCTAGAAAGCAGGCTCCAGAGCGGAGTCTAGAAAGCAGGCTCCAGAGCAGCGTCCGGGAGCAGGTTCCAGAGCAGAGTCCAGAAAGCAGGCTCCAGAGCAGAGTCTAGAAAGCAGGTTCCAGACCAGAGTCCAAAAAGCAGGCTCCAGAGCGGAGTCTAGAAAGCAGGCTCCAGAGCAGAGTCCGGGAGCAGGTGGCTAAGGTATTTGCCTGACGTCATGATGCCTGTTGGGTTAACACTGGACCCACATCTTCGGTCTTAGGACACTGGCTGCTCTTGGGGAGTGGGAGACGGACCTTGGGGTTAGCAAGAGGGAAGCGGTGAAGAGTTTAGGGTGGAGAGTCCAGCCCTAGGAGGCCATGTGGCGGGGCTGAGGGAGGATCCTGGAAGGTGGCCTCAAGACCCGAGGTCCCGCGGGAAAAGCCTTTCCTGGCTGCTAAGGTGGGGTGGGAAGGCTACGTCGGGGGAGATAGTGCTAGATGGGAGAAGGGAGCCCGGGTCCCAGCCCTGGCCTGTCGGGGTCTTGGGGTCCACCCCTTGGCTGGCCTCATCCAAGTGTGGTGGGTGGACACAGAGGGTAAGCACAGAGAGGCCTAAACACGGTCTGGGAGGCTAAGAGGGCAGAGGGCTCTAGGGCTGGAACCAGGACATCCAGGCCAGTCTTGGTTTGGCGAAGGGCCTTCCAGGGTTTGGGCCCCCGTCTCCCCCTCCCCACCCATGAAGCAATGGCCAGACCAGACGGCGGGCTTGTGCAGTGGTGAAAGGGCCAAGGGTGACACCTGGTGGCGACTGGGGAGCACTGCAGGCAGGATTTGGCTGCTGCGTCCTAGGGAACATGGCCAGGGGAGGGGGGGTCACTCACCTTCCATCTCCCGCCTTCGCTTCACCCCCAACTTTCCTGGGGAGGAGAAGGTCAAATTCTCCTTAACGGGCCCTGGGATGGACTGACCAGCGTCTCTCCAGGCAGGCAGGGCAAAGAGTGGGATGGAAGAAGGAAACCCCAATTACTGAACCCCCCCAGTGTGTGTGTGTGCGCGCGCGCCGCATTTGATTCTCACGAAAGCCTAAGAAATCCGTCTTATTGTTCCTATCATCCTAGAGATAAGAAAACAGAGTCTTGGCGAGGCTCAACGATCTGGTAAGTGGCTGAGCTGGATTCCACCCCAGCGGCTTAGTCCCCCACCCATGAACGCTCCTGCTCCAAATTCTACTTAATCCTCTCCCCAAACTGCACCCCAGCTGCCTGCTAGCCCGATTGTGCAGTTGCTTTGCTTTGTTTTTAAAAGAAACCTGCTCAGCCTCTTGCACTGCTTTGTCTCCAAAATGAACTACTGAATTCAAACTGCAAAAAAACTGCTGCGCGCAGCAGGTGCTCAAAACTGGCAATTTCAACTGAGGACCAAGATGAAAAGGTCAGATTCTAAAGGGAGTCGTGAAGTAGGGCACCACGTGGAAATTGCAAAGTGAGCAGCTGGGTGCTGTCGGGCATTTCACCCACCGCAGGAGTCTAAAGGGGGTCCCAGTCGTCGGGGATCAGTGAGGAGGGCTGCTTTAGAGCAGGGTTTCCAACTTCAACATGATGGCCATTTGGGGCTGGAGAATTCTTTGCTGTTGGGGACTGTCCTGTGCATTGCAGGATATTTAGCAGCATCTCTGGTCTCTACTCACTAGATGCCTTCCAAGTGTGACAACTAAAAAATGTCTCCAGATATTGCCAAATGTCCTCTAAAGGGGGAAGTGCCCCAGGGTGAGAACCCCCAGCTTGGAGAGAGCTGGGTGAGGAGTTTTACTTTCTGGGGCTGCTGGAACAAACTACCACAAACTGGGAGTGGGGTGGGGTGGAAGTGGGGGTTCAGACAACAGAAGTGTATTGTCTGACAGCTCGGGAGGCCACAAGTAGCTCATGGTGTCGACAAAGTCTATTGGCTTTTTCTTTGTGTATTTTTAAAGTTTGGATGGTGAGCTTATGTTTGGTGAGAAATTCTGCAAGGCCTGGAAAGATGGTCTTTTCTTTCAGGGAGGGCTCATATTTGTTTCTGCCAGGAACCCATGTCAGGACCATTTTAAAGTAATTTCATGGCTTAGTACTTCCTGAATCATGTCAATTGGATAAACTCAAACTCCAATCCCTCATGAGGGTTTTGTTATTAGAAATTCTCCCATGTCTTTTTTTCTTTTTTTTCCACCCAGAGTCTAAGCCAAGAGGCTCAAGTTTCCTTTTGCCACCGGGCAAAGAGCTTCTAGTTGGTTCTTTCAAGGGGGCCATAGCCCTGAAGTTTCTAACTTCGGGCAGGCATTTCGGTTCCAAGCGTCCATCCTGCAAAGCCTTTTTGTCTGAGCGCCTCATGGCTTTACATCCTGAGCCTTTGGGTTTCTGATGTTGGCAAATGTCCCAGGGAAGCTGCGGCTTGACCAGCCTACCAACCTGGTTTCCAGATCCTTCTATGTTTTGGGCCCTTAGGGATTTCTTGTACTTTGCTTCGAGCTCAGCAATGTGCATGAAAGCGTGTCTCACGTTTTATCTGGAAAATGACATCAGGAGGAATTAAATCAATAGAGATGGTTTCAAAAGGGAACCTGGCCTGCTATACTGCTAGAAACAAACATTGCAGGGTCTTGAGGACCACGTTTTTACTTCTTCTGGGTCCTGTGGTAGGTTGTTTTCAGAGGTTCTGTGGAGAGCCGCCTCCCGGGTCTGGCCTAGTGGACACGCTGCGGCCTGCTCTAGAGTTCCCCCCGCCCATCGAGTGAGTCAAGATGGCGCCCGCATCCTGTTTCCGCGTATGACGCACGCGCCCACCAACCCTATCTTCCAATCACCTCTGTATACGTGGCACTAACCTATTGGGTTTGGGCACAGTATATAAGAGGTTACCCGGACAGGGTGGGGGGAGACGACCCATAGGGAGCCGTACCTGACGGCCGCATAGAGGTTGTTCCCCCGCGGGGTATTCTGTCCCGCGCGGAATTTGTAACAGAGCTTGCAAGCTTAGCTCCAGTAAAGGTCTGTGCTCACAACTGCAGCGTGTCTCGAACCCGTGTCTGTCACTTGAGTCGGTTTGTCTGCGTCTGTCTCTCTCTCCCTCCTGTTCCCTCCGCTGGCCGGGGACCAGAAGCTGAGCGAGACGGCGCCGGACAAGTGGTGGCCCGTACGGGGAACCTCCTTCTGCTGCCTCTCCCCGAGCTGGTGAGGACGTGCTTCTCAGGTTCGCGGTGGACCCTCCGCGCCTGATCAACGTGAGAGGGTAAGTGCTTCCTATTACGTGAGAGTTAAGGGCTGTGGGCGTTCAGGTAGCCCCAGTGAGTCGGGAGAGCTCCCCGATTGGTTAAGGTCCAGTGCCGACTGCAAGCATGGGGCAGTCAGGAAGTTCACCTTTATTACCCCCTTTAAAAACCCTTTTGAAGCAGCGGGGCATCTCTGCAGGCCTAGCTGCCATGCTAGCCAGCTCCCTACAAGTAACTACTAAGAAACCAAAAGCCTTAGAGACAAGACCTAAGGGATGCTATCTCTGCGGCCAGCCGGGACACCTTAAGAGAGACTGTCCCAATAAAAACCAACCACCCACTACTCAGCATTTTGGTAGACCGTATGCGGCGACTCAATTATGTGGCCGTTGCCGTAAGGGACCCCATCGCGCAGAGGACTGCAGGTCAGCCTTCGATGCGCAGGGCAAGCGCATTTCTGGCCGCCCTGAGCAGGTTCCAAAAAACGGGCAGAGGGGGTCCGCCCTCTCGACGGACCCCCTTGCATGCCATTCGACAGCACAGCATCCGACCAAATTCGCGCGTCCCCTGGCTCAGCAGGATTGGACCTCCGTGCCACCTCCAGACTCATACTAACCCCCTCCATGGGTGTCCAGTTGGTGAGGACCTCCTTCAAGGGGCCCTTACCGGCTGGTACTGTGGGGCTCATATTGGGAAGAGCATCCACAGCCCTGAAAGGATTAACAGTTATACCAGGACTTGTAGATTCGGATTTCACAGGCCATGCCCAAGTTATGGTTCAATCTCAGCAAGGCACCCTAGTCATTGCAGAAGGCGATAAGCTGGCACAGCTCCTGATCTTGCCCAGCTTACATGCATTCTTTCCGAGTAAAACCAGACAGAGAGGAACTAAGGGGTTTGGATCCAGTGGAGAGGTTTTTGAGGGCCTCCATATGTCCCTGGAGTCTCGACCTATGCTGACTATTAAGGTACAAGGCAGATCCTTCTTGGGCCTGCTTGATACCGGGGCCGATCGGTCAATCATAAGACAACAAGAATGGCCCCCCGCCTGGCCAACGTGCAAGGCGGAGGAACCCATTAGAGGAATAGGCCAAGTCTCAGCACCCATGCTCAGCGCAACCGCCCTTCATTGGGCCGATGAAGAAGGACATCAAGGTAGCTTCCAGCCCTATGTATTAGCCCTGCCCTTCAACACACCACTCCGAGTCCTCCACATAGAGGTCTAGTCCGATGGAAGGATGTCCTGTCGGGACAGTGGCAAGGCCCTGACCCCGTGCTCAGCTGGGCCAGAGGCTCTGTTTGTGTTTTTCCCCAGGAGCCAGGACGTCAACCAGTGTGGGTTCCGGAAAGACTGGTGAGAACCGTGACATCGCCCGAGGAGGCCACGGAGCTGTTGCCCAAAAAACCAACAAGCCTTCAACCTGAACCATCAGATCAGGCCTCCAACTCTGCTGATGACGGCGGCGACTGACGAGATGGCAACGAAAACGCCGGTCACCCTTCGATTGTTTAGAAGGGGGACCAGTTTTAATACCCCCCACTCTCCCAACAGGTGGAATCAGACCTTAAAGTGCTTGGGAAGATCAAGTTAACCCCCGTTGCCTTCGACCTTTCCAAACTGGGCGAGACTGTACAAAGTCTGTGGAACCGAGTCACCTCTTGGTTCTCTTGGCCCAATTTGACTACTTGGATTCTCGTAGCGGTGGGACTATTAGTGGGATTAGTCACTGTTAAATGCTTGTTAGAACGCTTGTTCCAGACACAGCAGCAATTGCGTGTTACTACCATGTTGGCTATGTCACTCGCCCCTGGTGCTCCTGACAACGACCGCCCTGCTGCCCAGTCCCCCATTTCACCGTATGACCCATCCCGGCCACTCAGGGCGGGACGCTCAAAAGCAAGACCCGCTGCAAGGCCCATGGCTGTGTCCCGGGTATAAAAGGCGGCACCAGCAGTCATAATTTTGGTCGTAGGCTGATCTCTTAGGCGAAGTCGCAGTCCTGGCCAGACTAGACTCCAGCCATTGCACAGAGACACCTAGCGACACTCTTGATTCTGGTTGCCGCTCTCCTGCCCCCCCTCATAACCCAGTTGCGAGGTGAAGCACTGCAGGGAGAGTCACGTGGTTTCCAGCTCACGGGCTCTCCGGTCTCTATATGAGGTGGCATTCTGGTTGGTGCCTAGCAAGCCTAGTCCAGACTCCCCAAAGCACCAAAACATGTAGTGGACCACTCAGGCCCACGGGAGCACACTCATCAATGGAGACACTGGGTCAAAATAAATAAAAAAAGGGGAGAATGTGGAGAGCCGCCTCCCGGGTCTGGCCTAGTGGACACGCTGCGGCCTGCTCTAGAGTTCCCCCCGCCCATCGAGTGAGTCAAGATGGCGCCCGCATCCTGTTTCCGCGTATGACGCACGCGCCCACCAACCCTATCTTCCAATCACCTCTGTATACGTGGCACTAACCTATTGGGTTTGGGCACAGTATATAAGAGGTTACCCGGACAGGGTGGGGGGAGACGACCCATAGGGAGCCGTACCTGACGGCCGCATAGTGGTTGTTCCCCCGCGGGGTATTCTGTCCCGCGCGGAATTTGTAACAGAGCTTGCAAGCTTAGCTCCAGTAAAGGTCTGTGCTCACAACTGCAGCGTGTCTCGAACCCGTGTCTGTCACTTGAGTCGGTTTGTCTGCGTCTGTCTCTCTCTCCCTCCTGTTCCCTCCGCCGGCCGGGGACCAGAAGCTGAGCGAGACGGCGCCGGACAAGGTTCGCTCTTCTGCTCCGAGCCTCACAGATGCTGGTGCTTTTTGTTTTTCTGTAGTATGTTGTAACAGGTTCTCTGTTGCTGGGTTTTCTCTCCCCTTCTGTACTGACTCTCTGACCAGGAAATCACTCAGTACGTACAAACAAGCAGGACGGGGATTGCTCTTTGCCCCTTGGCTAACGGTCCAATCTTCAGAGATTCCCAGGGGGGCTGCAGGCGGTGAGCCCAGTATCTCAGGGTGCACGTTTGCTTTACCTCCTGTCTTAGCTCCCCTTTTGGGGCTGTCATCACATTGAACTTTTCCCTGAGGTCAGGTTCGGGCGGCAATGCGGGTGCCGCATTAAAGAACCAACCATCTGCTTCTTTAATGTTGTCAGACCTCCCAGATCCTGGCTTTAGGCCATTGGTCAGTCATATTGTTTAATATTATATGAACCTTCATGTTTCCCTATGTCTTCGTGGACACACTATACAATAATCTTCAACCCGATTTTCAATCAAAAGGAGAGTAAGCGAATAAATTGGGGTGCATTCGCACAATAGAATGCTATGAAGCAGTAAGAAAAGAATGGACCGCTGCAACACGTAACAAAGCAGTGGCTTTCCCAGACGTAATGTGGACTTGGAAAAGCCCAGACAGAAGACAAACTGTGTGATTCCATCGTGTGAGGGTCAAGTGCAGGAAAGCTCGTCCGTGATAACCGAGGGATACAGAATGGTTATCTCCGAGGGGCCGAGTATGAGCTGAGAAGGGGCATCAGGGAGCCCGCAAGGAGTGGGAAATATTCTATATCTTAGTGCCTTTGACCCCTGGCTCTAAACATACAATGGGTTAGCTTAAACAATAGGAATTCATCGGCCCACAGTTTTGAGGCTTAGGAGAGGTCCAAAATCCAGGCACAGCAAGGTGCTGCTTTCTCTGCAAAGACTGGCATTCTGGGCTGACTGTGGGTGATCTTTGGTCCTTGGCTTTTTATTTTTTGAACTTTTTGGTTTGAAATACTTTCAAATTTACAGGACAGTTACACAAATAACTCAAATCCTATACAGAGATCCTCAGGATACGCCAGCCCCCAAGATACATCAATTTTAACATTTTGCCACATTTGCCATATCATTCTATCTCTCTGTCTGCCTATCTATTTGTCTATTTATCTTTTATCAATCCATTTTCTGAACACCTGAGTTTTGGTAGTTTGTACATTGCGCTCTTGAACATTTAATGCTGCCACATGTACATTTCCTAACAACAAGAATATTCACTTATGCAACCACTGTAAGTGCCTTTATCAAGTTCAAGAAATTTAATATGCATATAAAGCTTAGAGTCTATATTCCGTATCCTGGGTCTTTGGCTTTTCTTGCACATCATGGGGTTTTCTTTCTCCTCTGAGTCCTGTTGACTTCTGGCTTCTTTCCGCAGAGCTCTCTCTCTCTCTCTCTCTCTCTGAATTTCATCCTGCTTCTAAAGGACTCCTGTAACCTGGGTTCAAGCCAAACCTGACTCCCTGGGGCCACACCTTAACCAAGTCACATCTTTAAGAGATCCTACTTCCAATGGGTGAATGGAATGCAGGTCAAGACCAAAAACACGTCCAAATCGGGGCACACGATGCAATCGCCACGCCTGTCCTGTGTGGCGATGGACAGGTGTATACACGTGTAAAAGTTCATCACACTGGACACCAAAGATTTTTGCACTTTCCTGCATGTAATTAATTTTTTCTGTTTGTTATATTTTTCTGTTGTCTTTTTATTTCTTTTTCTGAATTGATGCTAGTGTTCTGAGAAATGATCTTGATGATGAATATGCAACTACGTGATGATATTGTGAATTGCTGAGTGTATGTGTTGGGAATGTTTGTTTCTTGTAATTTTTTTTAATTAATAAAAAATTTTTAAAAAGTTCACTATAGAGTGGTATATAGGAAAACTGTAACTATCGCAAACTATGGACAATAACAAACAGTAATATATTAATATTCTTTCATCAACAGTAACAAATGTATTGCAGAAATACTAGGGGTCAATAATAGGGGTGGTTAAATGGTATGGGATGTTTTGTTTTCTTTTCATTTCTTTTCTGGTGTAATAAAAATGTTCTAAAATTGATCATGGTGATGAATACAAAACTATGTAATGATACAATGAGCTATTGATTGTATACTTTGGATGAATTGCATTGTGTGTGAATATATCTTAATAAAATTGCACTAAAGAAAGAACATTCATATACAAGTTTTTGTGTGGACATATGTTTTCATTTCTCTTGGGTTTTCATTTCTCTTTTATCTCAGAGTAAAATTGCTGGGTTATATGCTATCTTAATGTTTAACATTTTGAGGAACTGGCAAACTCTTTTGCAAACTGGCTGCACCACTGTACATTCCTACCTGCAATGTATGAGGGTTTCTATTTCTCTACATCTTTGCCAATACTTCTTATTGTCTGTTTTTTTTTTTTATACTTGTGGGTATGAAGTATTTTGATTTGCATTTCCCTGATGACTGATGATATTGAGCATCTTTTCATTTGCTTATTGGCCATTTGTATACCTCCTTTAGGGAAATGTGTATTTGGATGCTTTGTCTATGTCAAAAGTTTTTAATTGGGTTATTTGTCTTCTTATTGTTGAGTTGAAAGAGTTCTTTGTATATTCTGGACCCTTATCAGATGTATGGTTTGAAAACATCTCTGAAGCACAAATGTTTAAAATTTTGGTGAATTCTAATGTATCTATTTTTTTTCCCCTTGTGCTTCAGGTGTCATTTCTCAGTGACTGATTCCAGGGCTTTTGGGCAGAAGAAATTCAAGATGAGCTTGGAGCTTCTTGGATATCAGAAAGCAAGGCAGTGCTCCAAACCAAAAAGATGGGGGTAGGTCAAAGGGACACCAGTGCCCAGTGGTCAAAGTAGAAATAATTGGAGCGAATCATAATGACAGTGTTGCATTATAGCTTAAGTACAAAATAAACGTCCAGGAGTCTATACTGATATAAGCAAATGATCGAAAACATAAATGAGGGAGGAGAGATGGCAGTCTTCCTTACGGAAGAATTCCATTTAGCACCTGCGGAAGGAGTGAAGGAAAGAGAAAATCACCCTTAGAACATTGCAGTAGCAATCGCTGCAGGCGAGGCCCCCCCATGGATGCTAAAATCAGTGGCGGAAGTTTAGGGAGAAACAGGATAGTCGCGTCATCTCAGTGTCACCCCCCCCCCCCCCAAGTATTTATGAACTACAAAGAGAAAAATCCTATTTTGCGGTGGAGAATTCTGGCTCACAGCACCTGAACCACCGATTAGTTAGCACAGCCAGGAATGAGACATTTCCACATCGGGCTCTCCCTGACCCACCTCTCGTGTCCTTCCCCAAAATGCACACCCTCGATCTAATCACGGGAACACGGCAGACAAGTCGGAGGACAAAACAACTGTTCAGTGATCTTCAAATGCTTCAAGGTCAGGGAAGACAAGGAGAGTCTGAGAAACTGTCGCACGCTAAGGAGACTAAGGGGCCCCGATAAATTAACGCCAGGTGAGAACCCAGAACAGAAAAAAGGACCTTAGTGGAAAAACTGGTGAAATCTGAGTAAAGCCTATCCTTCAGTTACCAGCGTCGTGCCAACGTTATTTTCCTAGCTTTGATCCTTGCTTTGTGCTTCTCTGAGGTGTTCAACATTCCAGGAAGCAAACGGTATATAGGAACTCTCTGTATTATTATTTTGTTTATTCTTTATGAGTTATTTATTCTTTTTTGCTGTCTTTTATTTCCCCACACCCCTGCATTATTTTTGCAACTCCTCTGTAAGTCTAAAGAGATTTCAAAATAAAAGTTAAAAAAGCAAAGTCATCTGTCCAGAGGGGCGTGCTCCACAGACTGCATCCGGGGTCAAGGGAGGCTCCTGGAGCTTCATGGCGGGGCCGGGTGATGCTGAGCGCTCAGGGAGGGATCTGCTGACCCCAAACACTGGACTATGGAGGGGCCCACCCACTCGGGCGGGGTCTCCCCTGGACCTGCAGCTGCTCCTGCACTCCTCTCTCCCCGCATCACTGCGGACCTGGCAACTGTCGTGCTCGGCTGGGAAAGTGGAAGAAACCTCCCTGGAGGAGCCTCCGATCTGGGGGCTTCTGCAGGGGCCCCATTTTGACCCCTAGATAGGGTTGGCTTTATCTGGTCCATTTCACAGATGAGGAAACTGAGGCTCAGGGAAGTAGAACAATGGGTCTGGGTCTCACGGGAGAGGGTGGTGGGTTGGGCTGCACCCCAAGGGTGTCCAGTGCCCCAGCGCCTTCCAGCCCGGTACTCTGTCCCTCGCCTCCTCCCCAGGCATCCCCAGCCCCCCTCCCCTCCCACTGCAGCATCTGAGGGCCAAGGCCGCCCCCTTGTGGTGGCTCCTCCAGCCTCCACCCCAGCCCTGCTCACACTGAGTGCTCCAGCCCCAACTTGGCTCTCTGTTGCCTCCACGCCTTTGGGCAACACCCTGTGCAGATACCCCACGCCCACTCTGTCCCCTCCCCCCGCCCCTCGCCAGCCCTGCTCTTCCCGGCAGGTGACGGGCTTAGGCCGAGTGCTGGCCTGTGAGATTCTGTCCTGCCAGGGGGGTGGGTTCCCAGGGAAGGAAAAATTGCAGGGAGAGGAGTAATAAAATGCTGTATCCAGGGCCCTCATTGTGGGAGGAATGGAAAGGTCCCTGAGGTCACAGTGCTGTTTGATACGTCCTGGTGTTGCGAGCAAAGAGTCCTGCTTGCAGAAGCACTTTGAGTTTCAGGGCTGGGCTGGTAAAAGAAGTCTGAGGACAGAGACCGTATATCGGAGATGCCAGCAACGCTAGCTCTGTCTGACATCAGATCCTATGCTGGCTGTTCTCCATTTGTGCCCACCTCCAGACCCGCTCTGCATCCTTCCCCACCCTGGCTGTGCCCCTGGGGACTGACCTTTAGGCGCTTGGGGTCAGTCAATGGCAGCTGCCAGCAGGAGGAGGGGGGCGGGACGAGAGAGAAGTCGGGGTATTTCTCCCCCAGCAGCTTCCCACCAAGCGCATCTTTGCCCTTTGGGGTGACAAGAGCTCCCCAGAGAGCCCCATGTGGGGTCCCTCTGTGGTGTCCTCACCTCTGCACTTGGCCCCTTCAATAAACCCCAGCTCACCCTTCGATGGTCTCACTGTCTCCTTCCAGTTGTATCTGCTGATACAACTCCAGGGAAGGGGCCAGAAGCTTCCGGACATATTCTACCGCTAACCTCCTGAGTCTTGTTCGGTCTCCTGGGAGGTAACCTCGGAGACAAAGCCCATGGCGACCAGGAAGCTTGCAAAAACTGTGCTGCTCCTTTGATCTATAGAACGCCTGCTGTGAGAAGCAGGTTTTCCCCCTACTTGAGTTGTAAATGAAGTTGTCAAACTTGTGCTCACTGGCTCATCACTATTGGGACGTCAGGGAGCTTTTCCTGTTGCTGGAACCCCCCAGCCCTGGCTTTTAGCTTTTTCGCAAAACGATACCTCTAACAGATTCAAATCCACACACAAGGCAAAGCAGGGCTTCTTCGGTATGAACTTCTCTCCCTTCTGGCAGTCTCGCTTGCCCTGGTCCTGGCTCTCCCAAAGGCTGCTCCCCTCATCTCAGGCTCTCTGACTTTGCTAAGATGGGGTCTCAGCCCCAGGGCTTCTTCAACTCCAGCCCTCATCAACCATTCACAGTCAAGTAGGAATTAGCAGACAGCAGAGACAAGACCTTATCAACTATTCACACTTGAGTTGGAATTAGCTGGCAAGAGGGAGCAGGACTTGGGACCAACTCCTGGCACCAAGGTGCCCATGAGCTGGGGAGAGGCTGGTGGGGGTGGGTGTCTTAGGATCCTGCAGAGAGAAGCAGACAACAGCACTGGAGGTCCTGGGCCTCAGTCACAAGCTTTATTGTTCCGAGCACGGACTTGCCATACTTCAACAATTCCACTTTGGGGAAGGGCATGGGAGGCCTTTGGGGGAGGGGGCCCATGGCTAAGCCCACACTCAGGGGCCCCCACTGGGTGGCTGAGGCCTACAATGGCAGATGCTCGTAAGGAAATGTCTCTCTGACACCCCATCTGGGGTCTGTGACCCCTGCCTGCAGTAGTGTGGTCGTGGGCTGTTAGTAGATTACTCGCCGCCTCCCCCGGATTGCGCGGAGCTGCCTGTGTACGCTGGAAAGAGCAGTGCTGACCCTGGATTAGGCCGCTATAGCATTGCTTCTGTTAGTACAACCACATGCGAGAGCTACCAGAAGCCAACGGGGGTTGGGGGGAAGGGGTGCCGCCAACGGGGAGCCACGAGGGGGCTGCAGCTGGGCAGGAAGCCGAGCACCCCCTACCTGCACCTGGAAGTGCTCAGACAGGTGGCCGGGGCTGCCTTATGGGAACACAATGGGCAGCAGGCTTGCCCCTGTAGCCCCCTGTGAAAAATCCCCACGGAGTTGAGGGAGGGTGGGGATCCCCGCAGCAACGCTGCTGCCCAGGTAGTAACCTGCTCTGGTGGGCTACAGGGCCAACGGTGGCTTTTCCCACCATACACAGGCCTGGGGCAACTCAGCAGGGCTTGAGCGGAAGAGGGGAGAGGCAGTGAGACCTGCCTTGTTCCCAACCTCCTGGGGGCCTTTTCCTAGCTGCAGGAGACAGGGCTTACAAACTCTGGGCAGGGGAGGAGGTGGGATCTTGCCTCACAAGACGGAAGGAGGCAGCAGGGGCCTCTAGGGCAGAAAACCCAACCAAGAGAGCCGTTGGCACGCAGGGGTCCTCAGGAGTGTGCAGGGCACACGCAGCTCTGCACACTTACCCCTGGGTGCCTGGATGTGTCTGCCTGCAGCTCTGGGTCAGCGGGGATGTGTGCAGCCGGGGCAGGGGCTCTGTCCTGGAACTCCAGCTTGTGCAGCTGAGTGTAGCTAGGACGCCTGTGTGTGCGTGTGCACCAGGTGTGTGTGTGCGTACGTGTCAGAGCCTGCGGGGGTGTGTCAGCAGGCAGGAGGCCCAGTCTTGGAACATCTAGTCAACCCAGGGAACAAGCATCAGACTGGTCAAATGGGCCTGGGAGCCTCGCTCTGGGCTCCTCTGTAGCCCGACACCCCCCCACCCCCCAGCTCCAAGCCAGGGCTTGTCCAAGGTCAGTGGAGAGGGCCGCGGGGCTTTCCTAATACTGTGGTTCCTGGTGAGCATCGGCCAGCAGCTTGGGGTGGGGGTGGGAGGTGTGTGGAAGGGGAAGTGTTTGTGTGTGTTGGGGCCGGGGAAGAGAGGGGCCCAGCCCACCCCCCATCAGGGAGCTGGGGGCCTCGTTGGGCAGCCGGGCCAAGGGGAATGTGTACCACTGTTTGAAGAGGCTCAGTATTTGGGGACAAGAGTCCCGGGGAGTGCCTCAGCCTGGAAGCAGCTGTGGAAAAGGCGAGTCACCCCTTCCCGGCTCTGACTTCCCACCTCCGTGCCTGTAAGGAGAAGTTGGGCCCCAGCCCCTTCTGGGACAATGGCGGCTCTGGGGCCTGGGGGACCCCAAGGGCAGGAGGGGAGGAAAGGAGGGCAGGGATGTGTGTGCAGGGCACCAGCTGGTCCTCAGGGCAGGTGGAGGAGGACAGACGGACCTGGCCGGAGACCCTCCAGCTCCCCCAAACAAACTCCAGATGTCCAGGCATTGGGCCTGCCGTACAACTCTCCATGGAAGGTCGCGCTTCAGGAAGCCTCCTGGGCCGGCAGGGGGTTCAGGGATAGGGGATTGTCCGCGGCGGGAGTACGTTATTGTTACAAACACTGTTCTTGTCTCCAAAGTGACAATCCTGGCTCCTGCCTGGAGGGAGCGCCACAGGGGCAGGCAGACGGGCTCTGGGTGGGCTGGACTGCTCCACCGGGTCCTTCCGGGTCAGTGCTTTTCCTAGGAGAGAGTGAAGGCAAGATCACCACGTGGACAGAAGGGGGTCCGGCAGGAAGGGGTGGGGCGGAAAGCATGCTGGCTAGAGCGAATAGCCTGTGCAAAGGCCCTGGGGTGGGGGAAAGACTGCTTGCTGTGAGCTCGGGGCAAGGTGAAGGAGGTGGGAGGAGCTGGATATGGGAAGTCAAGAGGAAGGGGCAAGCACAGATGGATTTGACAAAGAACTGGTGCTTGTATGGAGGCTGGACCACAGGGGATGAGAGCTGGGTTGTGGAATACTCAGCCATGAAAAGGAATGAAGTTCTGATTCAGGCTACCACCTGCAGGAACCTTGAAGGCAGTGTGCTAAGTGAAAGAAGCCAGCCACAGGTGGCCACTACTGTGTGATTCCACTGATATGAAATGTCCAGTACTGGGGGATCCATAGAGACAGACAGTCGATTAGTGGTTATCTAGGGTTGGGGGTGGGGGTGTGGGAGGGTAATGGGGGTGTGCAGTGATGGTTAGAGGGTTTCAGGATTTCTTTTTAAGGCAACAAAAATGTTTAAAATAGGCTGGGGTGATATTGCACATATCTGTGCAAAAACCACTGACTGTACACTTTAAACGGGCCAGCTGTGTGATATATGAACATCTCAACAGAGCGATCTAACAGCAACAGTTGGAAAGGAGACCCCAAGCCTCAGTTTTCACATCTGTAAACTGGGATGACACGTGCCTCACAGGGTTGCACACGGGGGGTGGGAGTGACAGCAGCTTCCAGGCAGCCTGGGCAGACGGAGGCTGCTCTGCAAATGCAGCCCTGCCTGCCCCCCACCCCACCCCTGCCACGTGCCCTCCGGTGCAGCTCCATGCTTCCACCCTGTCCCGAGGCTCCCTGCCCAATCTCTGTCTGGCCCTCACCTACGGAGCCTGACCCTGAGGACCTCCTGTCTCTACGTGAGCATGTCCTAAGGCTCCACTGTCAGAGCTGGAAGGAAGAGAGAGCCTCGCTGCCCAGGGTGAGACAGCACGCCGGGGACAGAGCTGGTTCTGCAGCCAGGCGCTGGACCCCTCCCATTTAATCAGGCTGGCCCCTAAGCAGCAAGTACTTTTAACACTGTGGGACCTGGGGGCAGGGGTGGGGTGGGCACAACGGGGTCAAAGCCGAACCCAGGTCCTGCCACTGAAATGCCACACAGTCAAGCGGACATGACTCTCGTGGAAGTCATGGGAGCCCCCAAGGCCCAAGAGGCTCTTATAATTTTGTAAAAACTAGGATTTACTGAGATTCCCCAAAGAGGAAAGGAAATGCTTATGTTAAAATTGTCAGCAAAGGAGAAAGCCCCAGAGGGAGCAGCCAGGAAGGGAACAGCAACAGAACCCGGAAGAGAAGGGAGAGGCCAGGAGGTGCTGCCAATGCCAAGCTAAGGACCCAGGGTCTCCGGTAGCCAGGCTCCTTGGGAAGAAAGCATCGCTTTGACGACGTCTTGTTCTTGAGTTGGAGTTTTTTTTTCCCCTACACTCCAAATCTGCATTTCTATTTGGGTTGATTGTAAAGTTTTGGTAATGGACGGTGGTGCCAGCACAATATTGTGGACGTAATTAACAGCACTGAATTATACCCATGAATGTGGTTAAAAGGGGAAATTTTCGGTTTATATGTTACTAGAATAAAAATTAAAACAACAACATTGGGACTGTACAGTACAAAAAACCCTACTGTCAACGAGACTATAGTTAACAGTACAATTATAGTTAATAGTGCAGTTATTAAAATGTTCTCTTTCATGAATTGTAACAGATTTACCCCATTAATGCAAGGTGTTCAAAATGGGGAAGTATTTGGGAACTCTGTAAATTACTCATAAAAGTAACTTATGAATTACTTTTCTTTAAACTTACAACTTCTCTAATAAAAAAAATTAGGAAAAAAAACAGGCAGCAAAACTGAATATGGAGTGGACTAGGTAATCTAATTTTTTTTTTTTTTTTTAACATGGGCAGGCACCAGGAATTGAACCCGGGTCCTCTGGCATGGCAGGTGAGCATTCTTGCCGGCTGAGCCACCATGGCCCACCCTATCTACTCTCTTAAAAGTACATATACGCAGCTTTGCAACCATCAGGTAGAAGCATCAGTGGATGCTAAAATCCAGGGGGAAGTTGTAATGAGCAACAGGTACTTGTGTGTTCCTGAAGGGTGTCCCCATAGGCAGCTTTGTCATTGCAAAAGGGCAAACACAGTGACCACACACAGCGGAGAAATCAGATGGCGCCCTGAGTAGGGGTGCCCAATTCACCCCACAGGTGAGGGCAGGTGTTCACTGCCTGCCCCCAGATGGGGGGCCTGAGAGGGACACAGTGTCACTTATGGAGCCTTCCAGCCAATAAGTGCCCTGCTGGACTCTAAGCATGGGGAACCTTCGGACAAATCCCACACGAGGAATGTTCTATTAAAAAAAAAAACAAAAGAATGAAAGTGAGGGGTAAGGGGTAGGGTATGTATAATCTTTTTTTTTCTGTTATTGTTTTATTTCTTTTTCTGAATTGATGCAAATGTTCTAAGAAATGATGAATATGCAACTATGTGATGATATTAAGAATTACTGAATATATATGTAGAACAGAATTATATGTTAATGTTTTTGTCTGTTCTTAATTTTTTTAATTAATAAATAAATTTAAAAAACAAAAGGAGCAGGAACCATCTTTCAGAAATGTCAATGTTATAAAAATCAGAGAGAAACTGAGGAACTATTCCAGATTAAAGGAGATTAAAGAAACATGACAAATACATGCAATATGTCGAGTTGACCCTGAAGTGAGGGGAAGAAAGTGGTCGAAGACACTATGGGTCAACTGAAAAAAATCGGAATATGGAGAGTTGCTTGGATAAAAATCTCGTATTATTGTTACATTTTCCAAGGCTGATGACTGTGCTGTGGTTATGGAAAATCATGTTCTTTTTTTTCCAGGAAATGCAGACTGAAGTAATTTAGGGCCATGACACATGCAATTATACCCAACTGGTTCAGAAGAAAATGATAAATAAATGTAATTATACACACACAGACATACAGAGAGCAAAAGATAAAGCAAACGGGGCAAAATATTGACTGTCAGTGGGTAAAGGGTATATGAACATCATATTTTTTTATTCTCACAACTATTTTGTAAGTTTGAAATTATTTCCAAATAAAAAGTTAATACACCTGTCTACGTGTGTATGTATACATATACACATGTGCACGCTGAGGAAAGTTGAGGAAGGATATTTCTTAATGTTGATGCTGAATATTTCCTTCTTTACATATTTTTGGACCGCCCCCCCCCCACGTTTCCGCAGATATGTGTTACTTTAGAATAAAAATGCTTTCAGCAAGGGAAACAGGGATAAAAGGGTGGGAGGGATACTGAGCCCAGCCGACTGCAGGAGGAGATAGACACCCTGGAGCGCCCCCCCCCCCAGCTCCCCCACGGTGCATCTGCATATGTGCTTGTGGTGGCTTCTCGGTTTGCTTTCTCTCCCCCGCAGCGGGGCGCCCTCACCTCTGACTTGTGGGGCTTGTCCTGCTGCTGGAGGCCGTTGGCTGACCCGGAATTGCCGACGGGCTGCGGGAGGTACGGGCGGGGCTGAGCAGCTGCACGCGCGGCCCTTCCCAGCTCCCCCGCCAGGTGGCGCTGTCCCCCCACCGCAGGCGCCAGGCCGCAGCGGACCCCAGGTCACCCAGCACCTGGAGCAGCGCGGCTCTCCGGATGAACCCACGTTCCCCACTGAGAACCTCAGCGCCTCTGGGAAAAGCCGTGTATCCCTTGGCCAGGGACTCCCAGGGGGTAGGGCCGCCTCCCCCACACACACACCAGGGTCCCAAGGCCGCCTCCCAACTCACACCAGGGTCCCAGGGCCGGGCCTCCTCCCCCACTGGGGAACCCTAGGGCCCCCTTCCCCCCCATGAAGGCTCACCTGGGCCCTGTCGGGGCAGCTCCTCATGGCCTCCACGAGCTTCTCCACCTGCTGGGTCTGCTCCAGCGCGGTCCGCAGCGCGTCCTCCGTGCTGAGGAGCTGGTGCTGCAGCCGCAGGAGCTCGGGCGCCGAGGTCGGGTCAAGGAGGGAGAAGCGCCTCTGATCCGCCACGGATCTCTCCTTGTCCTGGAAGCCGCAAGGGGGGAGAAGGTGCGCACGGGGCAGGGGCCTCACCTCCAGGCAGGACCGTTTCCTGCCACCACCACCCCCTCCTTCACCCAAGGGCCCCCTCTGATGGCCTGGTCCCTGTCCCCTGCCCTGGCTCCCCAAGCTCGGCCTCTTCACATTCTCCCCTTCCTGCTTTCCTTTTATCATTCTGCTCCTTCCCAGCCCCAGCTCCACAGCCTCAGATGAGCACCTTATCACCTCCAGGTGACCCCTCCCCAGGAGCCTCCCTAGCACCGTCTCCCCCCCACCCCAGCCCCAATGCAACATGCATCAGCTGTGGCTTCCATGGGCCACTGCCCGCTGTGCCCCGAGGGCCGGCCCATCTTCTCCCTTCTCCAGTGTGGCTGAGCCCCCTGCGGCTGGGCAGGAGGAGCAGCTTCCGCCATCCTGTCACCAGTGTCATCCCCCCTCCCCAGCCCCGACCCTGAGCACTCAGCTCAAAGTCAGGTTCCTCAGGGTCAGGAGAGGCTTTCAAGCTCTAGTCTCTAGTTCCTAAAACTTTGCATGCGTCCCCAAGCAGGGCCGATTCTGGCTGACTGCTTCCCCAGCTGGGGAGCCCATCTTTCCCGTGGTGGGTGCACTGCTCACTACTTTCCCCTTTATCGCAGCTCCCAGAGTGCCACCCAGCCAGCGTGGGGTCTGCAAAAGGGGTGGCCCCTGCTGCTGAGAGCAGCCACCATCACTGACCCTGCCTGGGGCTCAAAAGGGCCTTTGAGACTTCACTGTGCCCTGTCTCTAGGGTGGCTACGGGGGCTGACCGTCCCCACGCACCAGCCCGGTCAGCTTCGCGCGCAGGCCTCGGATGTCATCCTTGAGTTTCTGCTCCTTGAGCCGCCACTCCGCCTTGTGGACCTCCCGGCTCAGGTCCCTCTCGGGCCCCGGGGAGTGGCGATTGGCCTCCAGCAGCAACACCCGCAGCTCGTTCAGGCTCCTGGGGAGTGGGGAGGACAGACACCCACAGTCAGCCCGGGGCCCCACATTCCAGCAGTCTGCCAGGTGCTCCCGGGGCACAGCGACTACTTAAGACAGGAGGGGAGAGGTGAGGTGTGAAAGGGTTCTGTCCCAGCCCAGGAGAGCCCGGGGTCTGGCACGGGATGGTCAGGGGGACTTGGCGTTTTCTATAACGTTTTTAAGTATTTTTTTAAGAGAACGTAAGTTGGTTTAATTAAACTCAAAAAGGAAAAACCGCTCAGCCAAGAGATCTCATGTGGCAACAAGACAATTTAAGTGCCTGATGTCAAATGGGTTTTATTTCATATGTTACTCTTAATCAGCTGGCAGAAGATGCCTAGAGTACTGTGCTGAGAATGATTCTGAGGCCCCGTGTAGGCTCTGCAGAAAAGATTGTGGTGATCAATTAGCAATGTCTGCCCATGGGCACAGGGGGGAGAAATAGACCACACCCCTTCTAAGCCCCCTTTCCCTTGCCTGCATCTGCTCTAGAAGATGGGAAAACTCCTTTACTAGGTGGCCATGGATAGTTCTGGCAAATGAAAACAAAGCAGGAGTCTGCTGGTACTGTACCTTTTGCCTTGGTCTTCTTTCCTGCTGTGAATGCAGCTATGATGGTTGGCGCTTTAGCAGCCACCTTGTAACCACGAGGGAGAGACCAAGAGAACCACAAAGTATTGGTACTTTTATCTCGAGCCACTGAACTAATTACCAGCTGGAGCTATCTCCTGATTTCTTGCACTTTGAGGAAAATAAATCTCTACTAGATGGATCTGCTGTCTGATGGACATTACATTACCTGGAGCCAAAAGCACTCCTAGCTGATCTCCCTTTTCCATTCTAAGCACCAGGAGTATGGTGGAGCCCACTGTGGCCTGGATCAATCAAGAAAGGCTACAAGGAAGAGGTGGGCTGTGAGCTAAGCCTTGAAGAATGGATAAGACTTAGTGAAATAAGCAAAAAGAATAGGTATTCCAGAAGGTAGGGATTCTGCATGAGTGAAGAGAGGGGGGCAATTTGGATGGGGGAGAGGATGGGAAGCAAGGGAGCAACTATCACAGCTACATTCACAGCAGGAAGAGGAGGAAAGCAAAAGGCAGTGCCGGAGCCTTGATGGACGGCCCTGGCTGGTCTGCTTGTATGAGTTGTTCCCAAACCCAGTGGTTCCCACAGTGTGGTCTGCGGAACCCTCAAGGGCGCCAGACATTTAAAGGGTACCCATGGGTCAAAACTATTTTCATAATAATAGTAATAAAACTATGTGCGCTGATATTTCTTATGACTGTACAATGGATTCTTCCAAAGGCTATATGACATAATTATCTGAAAAGGATATAAAAATATTTCTCTTTTCCAACTACATATTTATAGTAGGTGGGATTTTCATAATATACTGCAACCAAAACACCAACCACAAAGATCAAGTGTCAGATACGATATGAGAATTCAGCTATCTTCTATTCAGACCAACATTAATTATTAAAAAAACTTGCAAAACTTTTAAACAATGGCATTCTTCTCACACAATATATTTTGTTTGGGAAAATAGTTTGTTTCTAATATATATTTAAATATAGAATAAATAAAACCTCTAATATATATTTAAATATAGAATAAATAAAAGCTCAAAAAATGTTAAAGAGTTTAAAGGAGTCCCCAGACCAAAAAGTCTGAGAGCCACTAATCTATCCTGTTCGATCTGCTTGGAGAACTGTGTTGAGAAGGATTCTGAGGCTTCAAGTGAGGTCAGCAGAGGAGAATACAGGGGTCACTGGTCAGCCACCTCTCCTACCTGGGCCCACGGCTGCCCTTGGGGAAGACCAGCTTATGGCAAATGGAGCAAGGGTCAGAGCCAGAGGGAGGACAGGGGCTGGGGGGCGGGTTAGGAGGTCTGACCAACTCACCGCTCCTTCCTGAGCAGCTCCTGGCTGATGTGGACCAGCTGGCCCGAGGCATCATGGGTCTTCCGGGACATGGCCTCCAGCTCTGCCTCCAAGCGCCTCTTCTCCTTTAACAGGGCGTCCACCTTCTTCTCCCCCGACTTGCACTTACTCTCCAGGGCTGAGGATCGGCCAGCAGGGAACAGGGGGAGAGGGGTGGGGAAGCCATGGGAATCCTCTCCACCCAAGGGGCCAAGTCCTGGGGAAGGGAGCTGGTTTTCCCTGTGTGTGTGTGTGTGTGTGTGTGTACGTGCGCATGTGTGTGTGTGCGTGTGTGAGACACTCTCCACTAGGTAGTTTTAAAAGCATCATGAGATTCCCTCATTCTTAAGAGGTAAGCAGCAAGGAGCCTGAGAGAACAGCTGCAGAAAGCAAACCCAACCCCCCCAAGTGGAGAACTAAAGGGGTCCTTTAGTGTCGTGGAAGCTGACCACCCTTCGGGAGAGGGGACAGGTGTTTCCATCTCACCTCGGCCTTGGAGGGGTCTGAGGTCCACTGGCCTTTGTCAGGCCCAATTATGCCAGGTGAATGTGACAGGAAATGGCTATAAATGGGGGTGGGTGGCACTTCCCAGGTCAGGGCCCGCTCATGGTACCACATGGTCATGCTGGCAGATGCGGAGGCCCAGCCTGTCACCAGTCACCAGTTCCGGGCCCCCTGCCTCAGCCCAGGTTCCCCAGAAGTCCTCACGTCTCCTGGGCCTTGCTCTCTGTCATGTCCAGCACCCCCCCCCCAATTCTGCCATGTTGGCGTTCCCTCTAGGGTTGGGGACACAGGCTGTGGCAGAGTGGCCCATGGAAAACCAAGAAGTCTTCAAGAGCAGAAAGAGGGAAGCCAAGAAGGGATTTCAGAATATAAAGAACACCCAGAGAACACCTATTTTCTCTGGGGAAGAGGCCAGCTGGGGGTCCCAATTACATTTTGGGTCTGGTGGGGGCCACTACTCCCCCAATCACCACTGCCAGGTGGAAGTCTGGTGCAGGCGAGCTGGCCAAGGCCCCGACGTAGGCGCCTGGTCACTTTGGGTCTACCAGAAGGCCGTGGCGCGGACTCAGCCACAAGGAGAGGCCCCACCTGCCCTGCGGGAGGGAGACTTACCACTTACTTGGGCCCTGAGCATCTCCGCCTGGGACGTCAAAGCTGTCACCTCTTTGTCCCTCTTGTTCAGCTTGTCCTGCAGGCCTGAGGGGAAAAGAGAGAGCGTGGCCAGGGGACGAAGGCCTGGCTTCCCTGGGAACCGTAAAACGGGGCCCTACTTGGCTCTGCAGAACTGACCCCTACCTACACCAGTCCAACACTCTCTCCAGGGCATCCAGCCTGAGGAGGGGGATGCAATACCCCATGGTCTTGGGCAACCTAATTCTCAGAGCCTGGGCTCCCTCATGTGAAAGTGGAGATCATAAAATGCCACCCATATCGGCCAGTCATGGGTGCTCAATTCTGCAGAGCTTTGTCACAGGCACAGAAATGATGATGCACGGAAGCGTGGGCAGGGAAACTCACTGGAAGAAATGCACTGACTCTCTGGAAGTTAATTCATTGAATTAATGTAAAACCAATTCAAATACCAAGGAGATTTTAATTTTTTGGTACTAGATAAGATGATGCTAAAATCACTTGGAAAAAAAAAATGAGCAAGAATTAGCCAAGACAACTTTGAAAAAGAAGTTGAGGAAGAACTAGCTGTGCCAGTGATTAAAATATAAATAAAGCTTGAAGTATAAAAAATCCTAGAGTTGGCATGTGAACAGATAGGTCAGTGGAATAGAACACAAAGCCTAAAAATAGAGTCAATTACAAAAGGGAATTTAAAGAAGGTAAGGTTGGTAATTTAAATCAGCGTGGTGAAGTGTGGGGTGGGTTGAGTTTTTTAAAAATGGTGTTGGGATAAGTGGGAGTGTATTTGAAAAAAAATATGATGGATCCTCAACTCATACCTCATAGAAAGGTGAGTACTAGATGGACCAGAATTTTAAAGACAGAGAATGAAATGAAAAAAGTACTAGTAGAAACTACTGGTTTCAATTATTATTGAGCGTAATAACCCCAAAAGACCAAAAAAAAAAAAAAAAAAAAAGAGTAATTAAAAAAATTATGCATGGCAAATACCATTATAAGAAAAGTCAAAAGACAAATCACAAATGGGGAAAAATGTTTGCACTATCATACACAAAGAGCTTCTAAAAATCAACAAAGAGATCAAGAACCCGATAAAATAAATGGGCAAAGTAGAAAGGAAACAGATATACCTCAACCTCATTCACAGGGACAGAACAGCTGCTGAAGTTACATCAGATAACACTTTCTACTTTTCAGATTGGCAAAGATCAAACCTCTGACAAAACAGGTTGTTGGTGAGAATGGTGGAGAAAACACTTTTTCAATCACTGCAATTTACGACGGCAGTGTTTTGTAATAGACAGAGACCAGAAACAACTCGCTACCCATTAGTAGGAAGCTGATGGACACACGATGGTCCCGCCACATGATGGAATATTCTGCAGCCATATAAGAGGATGTACTGATACAGAACAGCTTCCAAGGTATATTATTATTAAATGGAAACAAGTAAGATACAGGCCAGTAGGGGAGACGTGCACCGTCTGTGTTAACTTCTTGCTTGTATGTGCCTAAAATACCTGTGGAAAGGGGACATAGAATGGCCAACATTGTGCCTTCAGGCAAGGAAACTCAGCCTAGGGGACCCTTCACCGCATACCTTTGAACCATGTGAAGTATATACCTATCTAAAAAAATAAGGTTGACACTAAACAAAATATAATGCCCTCGGCACACTACCTGGCACTCAATAATCGCTGAGCCGCTGCCCTCCTCCCCTGGCTTCTGGAAGGAGTCAGTGGCTTGTGCACACAGTAGGCGCCTCCTACCAAATGGCAGATGATGAGAAAAAAGGTGGCTCCCCACCCCCGCCAAGGAAGAGACAGCCCAGAGTCCTGCCCTGCCCAGCAGCCACTCACCTTCCAGTTTCTCCTTCACTCTGATCTTCTCCTCTGAAATGTCGTTCGACTCGATCATCTGAAAGCAGAGTCCCTGTAAGTGGGGAGTTCACCCCCTACCGCTCTGGCTCTGCCCCCAGCCCCAGCCCTGGGGACAGGAGTTTGCAGTGAGTCCAGTTAGCACCCCTACAGTCTATATACCTCACCCCCCCAAAAGGGGAACTTCATGGACCCGACATGGTGGCAGGGAGCTCAGGGGACGCCCCTCTGCTCCCAGCTCCCCCAAAGCCTGCTTGTGCAGCTTCTGCACAAACGCCTGCTACCCCTTCCCTGAACAAGAAGATTTATCACATTAAAGAGTTATCTCTCCCTGGGACGCTGCTCCCATCATCTCCAGAGGTGAACCTCCAGGCCTCAGTTCCCCTTCCCTAAATGAAGCGTCAGCTACTGTGGGCAGCGTGCACACATGCAAGCTCATGGCTGGCTCCTGGAAAGACTTCCTTTCACCCGAACACATCTTTTTAGTATTAAACCCAGAAGGCAAAAAAGAAATAAATGGTGACAAATTTTTTTCACCTGTCAACCACTACCATATGAAAAGTCAAAAGACCAGACCCACTGCTGCCAGGCAGAAGTTCCGGGCCCCCTGCCTGTGCTGGTTGTCCTCCGAGCCTGCAGTATGCCAAAGGCTAACACTGTGAGAGCAGGCCATCACCTCCTTTACCCTGCCCGTCATACTCCTCTTAATGCATCCCAAGCCCCATTATAGTGTCAACTAGCTGTGATTAATTAAGGCCTCTAAATCTTTAGTCACACTGCAGTAAAGATGAGGAACTGGACTGGATATACACTAAAAAAACCTACCCAAATACCACCAAAAATAAACCCCAGGTGTTCTTGGACCTAAACCTCTGAACCTGGAAGGCAGGTGGGTCCAGACCAAGGCCCCATTACGTGCGGAAAATCAAAAGCTGCATCTTCCTGAGGTCACCACCTAGTCCTCGGTCCCAGAGCACCTGTGCTTGTGGTACAGGGGCCAGTCCCAGGCTCCCAGCCCCCCACTCTGCAGAGACCCCGCAGCACAAAACCTCCCACCTGGCTCCCAGCCTGGCCCCGAGCGGCCAATCAGCTACACATGCACATAAGCTAACCCAGGTCTCTTCCTTTCCCTCTGCCCAGGATCTCACTAAAAACCTCCCCTACCTGAGAGAAGGGGCAGAAAGGGGGCTACAGGGACCACAAGGCAGGCCTCCTTTGACCCCAAAAGGCCCTGTCCTTGGAACTCCTAGAAACTCAGTGCCCCAGTGCCACACTCTGCTTTGTATGATCCTGGGGGAGCTGGAAGCTCGAGAAACCCTGTGGGGTACCGTTTGCAGAAGCAGTCACCTGGCTGTCGGCCATCCCTTCTTATAAGATTTGATTTTTGTTATGTACCATGCTCTGTGGGCCCCTGAGGCAGTGGGGGTGGGGGTGTCTGAACCGCAGCTCTGCCACAGGTAGCATGCACCTGCAGTCCCAGTTTCCTCACCTATGAAACACAGCCAGCATGGACCTCCAGGGAGCTTCAGTTAAGTAGAGTGGGCAGGTGCCCAGGGACAACGCAGGGCCCAGAGCCCCTCCAGGGCTCCTCCTCCCTCCCCCACTCCCCCAGAGGACACAGCCCATGCCACCTCAGGTCTCAGCCTCCTCAGGGGCTGGGCAGGGCATGCTCAGCTGAAGGAAGAAGGATTTCCAGATTGATCCACGGTGGTTTCTCTAGCCCTCCCATCCCCCAGCCTCCTGGACTCCAACACTGGGCAACTGCACATGTGGGGCAAGTTGCTTAGTCTTATTAGACCTGGTGCAAAGGGGGCTGCACTCAAGTTCCCTGGGTCAGCATGCATGTTGGAGGTGGAAGCCTGATGCCCAAGATGGACCAGGGCTTGTCCCCCCACTTATGTACCAGCCCCACGGCTCAGAGCCCGAGGTCACAGGGTCGGGGACCTTAGGGGGATCCAGGTACCACACAGTAGGACAACTTTGGGTGAACCGGGGGTCCCTTAGGGACTGGGAGGAAGCCTGTTCTCTGCACTGGGGTATACCTCTTAACAGACCTGGAGTGGGGGTACCCCTCCAGTTCTGCCCAGACCCCCCGGGTGCCGTCACCCGAGCTAGCTCCTCCTCTGGACTGGGTGCCTTGATCTCCTGTGGGCACGCTCTTGGGGACAAGCAAAATTGCTCCCTAGGCTGGAACGCAGAGGCCAGCAAATGCCAAGTCTCGCCCCGCCAGGCCCCCACACCCAGGGGTCCTGCTGCCCGGGGACCCCGCTGCAGCCCGGCGAGAGGGGCCGCTGCCTACATTGGCATGCTGGGACGAGCACAGGGATTCCATGGCCTGGAGTCTGTTTTCGGCCACCAGGAGCTTCTCCCGCAGCCTCTCCGCCTCCTGCTTGCTCTGGGCTTCTGAGCGCTGCAGCAGTTCGTGGTCCAGCATCTTCTTCTCGGCCAGGGAGATCTGCTCCTTGAGGAACTCGATGGCCTGCGCCTGGCCCCGGTACTCCACGTCCAGCTTCTCCAGCTCGTGGACCCGCAGCTCGGCGTCACGGCGCTGGTCCTGGGCCTCCTGCAGCTCCAGCCGGTGCTGGCCGGCCTGCACCTCCAGCTGGGCCTGCCAGTGCTGCCCGAGCTCGGCCAGCTCCTCCTGGGCCTCCTGCAGCTTCTGCCGCAGGCCCTCCTTCTCCTTCACGTGCATGGCGGTCTCCAGGTCGTGCTTCGCCCGCAGGTTGCCCAGCTCCAGCTGGTGCTCCAGCTTGATGCCCTCCATCACGGCCTTCAGCTCCCCAATCTCCTTCTGCTGGGAGCCGGGGCCAGAGTTCAGCGTGGCCTTGAGGTCCTCCAAGGACTTCTGGTGGTCCGAGGCCAGCGAGTCCAGCTTGGACTTCCAGTTGTCCATGAGCCCCATGTTCTCGCTGGTGGCCTGCCGGACCTTGTCCTTGAGGTCCGTGACCTCCTGCGCGTACTTCTCGTTGGCCGCCCGGAGCCTCTCCACCTCAGCCTGGTAGGCCTTCAGTGCCTTCTCGTACTTATCCCGCAGCGCCCCGCTCTCCCGGTGGTGCTCCTTGCTGGCGGACAGCAGCCGCTCCCGCAGCCGCAGGGTCTCGGCCGCCTCGGGGTGGTCGGCCGGCGGCGGGCCCGAGTGCAGGAGGCACTGCTGCAGCTCCTCGATCTCGCCGCGCCGCAGGCTCAGCTCCTCCTCCAGCTGGAGCACCCGGGACTTCTCAGCTACCGTGGTCAGCTGCCAGAGAGAGGGAGACGCAGGTCAGGGGGGCGGCAGGGGAGGGGGAGGGGGAGAGGGTGGGGGGAAGGGGTTGTCTGGGCACCCGGAGGCCACAATTCCCAAAGGGGCAAGGGAAACACATCCCCACCCCACCTGGGTGCCAGTGCCCACCGCAGCTTCCAGAAGACTCCCCTGGTTTGTGGCCCACGGGTCAGGGGAACATGTCCCCACTGCCCTACATGGCTTGGAAGAAATGGCTGGTTAAAGAGATCACCTATTTGAGATTACGCCTTTCTTAAGTTAATGTCATTTGTAGAGAGCAGAGACCACAGAGTGAATTTTGCATTCTCCTGCTCTAGAAAGGTCCTCAGTGGGATGGGCTGGTTCCCAGAGGGGCTGTCCGAAGGCAGCGGGTGCCAGCCAAAGGGTCTGGTTTAACGCTTCAAGCAGAACAGAATTAATTTTCCCAGACTCGTCCTCTGCTGGAAACCTTGAGATCAGAGGCTCCATCTCCAAAAGCCCATCTCGATTATGGTTTCAGAAACCATATATTTAAATAGTAAATATTTTTCAGGCTTAAAAAAAATTTTGTTTTTGAAATTGTCCCTCAATTCAGTAAGACTGTGCTATTTGTTTTTTTCTAGCCTCGATGGAGGAACCCTAGATGGACGTGATATTGCTGGGAGGCCTGCAAATGGCCAAGGGTCATTGGTCAGTTTCTGCATCCAGGCCTCACGCATATGCATGTGCGTCGTAAGCAAGAGGACACGCAGCTACCGCGGTGGCCACGGCAGGAAAGTGGAAACGGACCTCCTACATGCACACGCCTGCTTGCTGGTATACTGAGGCCACATGTAGAAGCTGAGCACCTGCTTTCTCTGATCTCATACACTGGTCATCACTGGTGATGCTGTCCCCACTGGTGAGCGGCTTAGCTATGATGCCAGGGTAACTGCAGCTGGGCTGCCTATAGGGCAGCCCTGGATGGGTTTGCCAGGATAGGGCCCTGGCCCCAGGACATGCTTGGGGTGTGCAGAGGGGCCAGCGGGGCCTGGAACATCAACTCAGAACCATGCCCTGGGACTCAGAGGGCTCTTGCCCTGCAGCAGAGCTTTCCCCAGACTGAATCCCACTCTCAACCCATCCTATCACCATGCTGGCCAGACCTGCACGGAGTTCCTGCCCCTGGGAGTACCCTGACACGTTCTGGGTCCCGGATCTGCAGGCTGGCTCCTCCCGCCACCACGTTTGAGGCCTCCTGGGCCAGAGAAATCTGGACCCATTGTTCCCAGCCCTCTCGCCTTCCCCAAGCCGCCTCAGTTGGGCAGAAGGGCAGAGTGGATAAGTGACCTCAGTGCCTGCCCACGGAAGGGGCAGCACATTCCCAAGAGGTTCCCATTTCTGAACATGACAGAGGCTTGTCATGGTGCCGCATGGGGCGCGGGGAAGGGGGAGGGTCTCTCAGTACAGTCTCAGCCAGTGAGGCTGTGAGCTGGGGGGCCACGTCCCAGAGACCAAAGACCACCCCCACCCCCCACCGAGCAGCACTTGTCAATGGGCAAGAGAATGTTTCTAAATCTCCCCTTCCCTACGAGGCGGGGTGCAAAAGAAAAAAACAATGATGAGAGCAGCCAAAGACAGAGAATAAATAATAATAAAACAGAAGCGGAAGGGGCACCAAGGGGCGGAGGCGCTGCTGGGGCGGGAGGCGGCGGGCTTGTTACCCTGTTGTCCGCTAACTCTCTGAGCAGCCGCTCGGCCTGCGCCTTCTCCAGTAGCAGGCTCTGCTCCAGCTCGCCAATGCGCGCGTGCTCCAGCTGCGTCTGGGTCTGGTCCACCCAGGGTGGGGGCAGGAGGAGGGGAGGACGGGAGATAGGGAGCGGGGCACAGGGGAGAGGAAGCCGAACAGAGAGAGAGAGAGAGAGAGAGAGGTGGGCGTCATCTTCCGTGAATAAGACAAGGAGGGCAGGTCAGCAAGAGGAGAATTGGCTCAAAGAAAGAGAGGAGGTCCGAGGAGGTGGGCTGGGCAGGCCTGGGCCCACCTCTGGCTGCGTCCCAGTGGGAGAGGTAAGGGAGGCTGCAGCATCGTGCCCGCTGGGCCCCTGGGAGCGGGCAGTGGCCGTAAGTCCAGTTATCCCCAGACAGCCCTTCCCCTTGTAAGTCCTGCCGCTGGCCCTTGGGGAGGGGACCCCAGACCATCCCTCCTCCCCACCGGGGCACCTGTGGCCATTGCTCATTTTAGACCCAGGAGGGCCTGAGGAATCATCTGATGAATGAATAAATGATCCCAGGATTCCTGGTGCCCAGGCTTGGGCTGAAGGTAGAAAAACCGACCGAATGAAAGGGATTTGGAAAACATGCCCAGGCCATTGCGGTGCCTGAAGCTGGGTGCACCCCTGCCCGCTGTGTGGCCAGGCTGTGACTCCTGTCACCCTGTCCCAAGCCCAGCCTCCTAGTGCCCACACCCCCATTCCGAGGAGCTTGCTTGGTCTCCAGAAAGCACAAAAGCGCTTTTGTCCCAGCTTCACAACACCCACTTCATATGTTAACAAAGCCTGACATTCTCAGGGTACCAAGAATGGCATGTGGATATCCCATAATGGGTCCACAGAGGGCAAAAGAGGGGGCAGGGACCTGCTTGGGGCACCCAGAAGGGTTGGGAAATCAGAGTCAGCTTTGGGATGCTCCACTTCCTGTAACTCTCTGGGAGAAACAAAGGAAATCTCTATGGCAGCACTGAAGACACAGGGCTTACTAAAATAGCACATGTGCATTAAAACAATAAAACCCAGTGCCAGCTAGGATGAGGAGAGATTGGTGAGGGTGTGCTCTGACACATGCCACCTGTTTGAGAAATACTCTGGTGCTACAGAAAGAGCCTGTGATCTTATTTCAGCATATTCTTCTAAAGGAACAACAACAAAAAGACTCTCAAGAGGGAAGCAACTGCCAATGCTAGCAGCCACATTCAGTTTCTTCCAGAAAGCTACAGGTGGGTGGTGGTGCCTCAGTTTTAGCTTCACAGGGGCCACACCCCCACCCTCCTCTCCCCAGCTGCTGCCCCTCCCCAACCCCTCACCTTGGGCACCAGGGGCCACACGGGCAAGGAAAACCCTCCAGCGTCACAATTTCAAAGGCAACTTCCCTTGACAACTCCAAAAGTCGGGGCTCAAACAAGGGCTCCTCCCCATCACTTCTAGATCTTCTAACCTCCTGGCAACAGGTAGGACTGTGGGGTAGGTGGGGTCTCTGTGAGGGGACCCTAGGGAACTCACGAAATACAAGTATAAATTCAACCACAGCAGGGTTTTTGTTTTTTGTGGGGTTTTTTTGGTGGGGAGTAGGGATGGCTTCTTAAGTTTAGATGGGTGGTGACTCGGGCTCCTGCACTGCTCAAAGGGCTCTGCCTGGCATAAGGTGCGACCATGCTCCCATTCCACAGAGGGGATGTTTATAAAACTAGAGCCAAGGCCCCCAGGGGCAGCGCGAGGGTTGACGTGTTTTCAGTCTTGTGCACTAACCTCAGAACCTGACCTCTGTATGGTCCTGTCTTCAGGACCTGTATGACCCCTGTCTTCACTATCTCCCCACCTCCCAGGAGGGAGGAGCCATACACTGAATGGATGCACCTGGCTCAGATCAGCCAGCGACCAGGCAGAGAGGGGCTGAGCACTCCGGCCTGCAGATTCCAGAGCCAACCTGGAATTCCCTGCCCCGATCCCCTGCCATGACGCGGGGCAGTGACGAGGGGCAGTGACGAGGCTCCTGCAGTTGCAGGGACTCCCCGTTTTCCTGCCCCAGCTCAAGTTCTGGGAGGCCCAGGCAAGTCTGCAGCGCCTTTTCTTTGCCTCACACACACGTGTCTACCCCACTCCTAAGGTACTTGAGCGCCCACCTCGGGACAGTTCTCAGGAACTCAGGTTGTTGTTAATTAACTGGGTGTGGAGGGCCCCCCAACTATACTGGGGGCTACTAAAGGACAGAGACACCGTGTCACACCTCTGGCTCTCCCTTCTGACCTTGCCAATGCACAGCAAATTCTCAACAAGTCCTTGATTCTGAGTGTGTAAAACTGGCTCTTTCTGCAGGGCAGGACACTGTGGCTCAGTGGGCAAAGTTCTCACCTGCCATGCCGGAGACCCGGGTTCGATTCCCAGTGCCTGCCCATGCAAATAAATAAATACTATAAAACTGGCTCTTTCTGCAAAAGTGGGTATTCCTACGCAAATGAAAAATAATACGGAGGTAGTACTGATTAATAACACAAGAACCACTGAGGGTAAGACAGGCTGCTAACGGTGCCCCCCATCTCTCCAGGCGGTAGAGAGTGGCACAGACCTTTGCGTGATGCAAAATGGCAATAGCCATGTGGGAACCTAAAATTTGCTCCCCGCTGGTGACCTCCTCCTGGAAAAGCACCGACCCACATTCTCGCCCTGCCCTGGCCTTGGAGATATACACGTGAACAAGGGAGACAGGGCTTCACATCCTGGGGAAACAGCAGCAATGAACCATAGGCAAGGTAACTGCAGATCGTGACTTGGGTTTTGAACAGAGCTCCGGGGTAGAGAGGAACAGGGATGGAGTAAGACTGAGAAGTCAGCAAAAGCCTCTCTGAGAAATAAAATATAAGCTGAGACCTGTAGGATAAGAAAGAACCAACTACGGGGGTGAAAGGGTTGGAAGGAAGGTGAATGTTTCAAGCAGAGGAACCTGTATGTGCAAAGGTTCAGAGTCAGGACAGAATGTTCCAGAAACAAAGAGGAGCCCAACATGCCCAGAGTCAGATAAAGTATGGGTGGGGGCAGGGGGCCAGGGCTGGAGGGGTAGGAGGAGCCTCTGGGACCCCTGGACAGGGCCTGGGTTTCATCCTAATGAGATGGCACTAGAGGTGGGAGCAGGGAAGGGGCATGGTCTGGTCTACTCTCTCTTCATACCATGCCCGGGATTTGCTTTCAAACAGGACAAGGGGCGGGGGTGGGGGGGGGAGGCCCAACCAGACTGACCATGAGCTGCTAATCAGTGAAATTCAGTGTGGGGTAAGTGGGGGTCAGTTCTCTTTTTTATGTAGGTTTAACGTTTCCCCAGCATCAGAGGTTTAAAAAGATATTTTTAAAAAGACCTGTCTGGCTTCAGCGTGAGAACCGGCAGTGGAGGGGCAAGAGAGGCCAGATGGCGGTGCGTCTTCCCGGGGATGGTGCCGGGGACTGCCCCAGCAGCTGCAGGACAAGTGGGGTAGATTTTGGAGGTAAGCTCCAGAGGCTTGCTGACCGAGGAACGAAAGAAAGGCCATGGGGCTGCGGTCTAGGCCTGAGCTGCTGTGGGGATGGTTCCCGGCTCACAGTGGGAAGAAGGAGCTGCGGGGACGGTCCCCTGCGGGATGCCCCCGGCTTCCTCATCCCGGAGGAGAGGCTGAGGAGGTGGCCAAGAGAGCCTGGGTGGGCCCCAAGAGGGCGGGGGCTGGAGGGACGCCCGGGGGCGCGGCAGGTGAAGCCCACCCAGGCTGGAAACTGCCTCCCGGGGTCTCCCAGGTCGCCGAGAGGCCAATGGGCCGGGACGAACCCAAAGGCGGCTGAGAAGTGGGGACGGGGTGCGGGGTGCGGGCCCCTCGTGCAGCTGGGGGAGGGGGCAAGCAACTCTCGTCAGAGAGACGGGGTGACAGCCGGAGGGGGCCACAAGCCGCGGCGTTCGGCTTTTATTTTTGACCTTTAGGATGGGTGGGACTTGGGGTCACTTGGCCTCCGGGTTGCCCTGAGTATTTCCAGATTAGAAAGCCCGAGCAGGCGATTGCCCTGCGCTTCCGACCCAATTAGCTGTCGGTCATGGCCTTGTCCCGCCCCCGGCCTCTCCCTGCCAAGTTCGATTGGATCTGAGATGGACACCTGATCCAAAGCGAGCCACCCATTGGCTGGCCTGGGGACCAATCGGCGCCTGGGCGGGGCAGGGCCAGGGGCGGGTGGCCCGTGGAAGGGGTCGCGCAGCGGAGGGACAGACAGATTCGATGCCGCTCAGAGTCGCCGCGGGGAGGAGAGGGAGCCCTGAGCGAGGGGACGCGCCGCCAAGGCGGTCTCGGGCTCCAGCTCCCTGCAACCTCTCGAGAACCCCATTGTACTGGGGCCCCGACTCCCCCGGGCGGGAAAGCCGGATGGGCCGCAGCACTTCTGCTAAGAGAAGCCCGAAGACCCTGGGCCGAGCCCGGGTCACCCACGCCAGCCTGGGCCCTGCGGCCCATTCCGCAAGCAGCTGGCAGGGAACCCTGGCAGATGACACATATCCCCGCCTTGCCAGGGTGGCCCAGGGCAGCCCCAGGCCCGCGTTCACTGGAGTGGCACTGGAGGTCTGAGCAGGGCGCTTCAACAGTATCAGAAACCGCAGTTTCCGATTTCAGCTCAGACAAGGGGGTTCAGTCACTGACCTGAACATCCTCAAGCCGTCAGCTCAGAAAGGATGAGGGGGCCGCGGGGTGTAAGGTCCACCCTCTGCCCAGACCCGCCTCATCCAGGTCACCACGGAGGTCCACTGGGCAAGGGGCCCTTCCAGTGGGCTGAGTGCAGGGGTGGGAGTCCTGGGTACCAGGCTGCTGTGGACCTGCTGGTGACCGGGCTGAGTCCCTTTGTCTCTCTGGGCCTCGGTTTTCCCATCTGTACACTCTGTGGCTCAGTAACAGGCTACTTCCAACCAAAATCTTACTGGAGCCCAAGAGGAACTAAGAGCCCATGGAACTAGAAGGCTTTTTGCAACTAGAAGGGACAGGGGGTCTGGCACCATGTCCTCAGGCCCACCCCTGCACCCTCACTGCCCTCTGACCACCCCACACTCCCCGGGGCTGTAGTCACACGGCCCCATGGGGCTCCAGGGGGGTCATGCTGGTGGCGATTGGAACTCAGCTGGTGCTGAGTTATTCCCACCTCTGATGCCGAGTCTCTCTTGACCTGCTCCCCTGTTCAACCAGGGTGTGCGACCTGTGGCCCTTCCCTATTTCTTCCTTGAACCCAACACCCTCCCAGGGTGCCCACAGTGGCCTTCGCTGCAACAAGGGCTGGGCCTGGGGTGCTGGCTGGGTCAGGGGGAGGGGCCTGTGGCCTTTACCTCCAGGTCTCCCTTGGTGATGGACTCCTCCTCCACGCGGAACTGCAGGTCCTCCACCTTCCTGCGGGGTAGGAAAGATGGGGGCTGATGGGCATTGCCAGGCTGGTGATGGCAGACACGGTGGGCCTGGAGTCAAGCTCCTGACCACACAGCGGGGAACCCGCCAGCACAGTACTAAGGCGGATGGGGCAGTGCATCCTGGGACTTCCCAACCAGAGACATCCCCCATGCCCACCTGTGCCACGGGGTGTTGGATGGAACGCCCTCCCTGCCCAGGTGTGGTGGGGAAAGCATGAATTGTAAATAGAAGCACGGTGAAGTTAACATTCATTGTTCATATCACTGCCGGGAGCAGATGCCGCCACATGGAACAATCTATGGGATGGGAGGGCTCTCTCAGGGAGAGCCACCCACCCAAGGCAGCAGAGGGCGGGGTCTGTGGCTACCAGGAGGGGGCGGGCACGGAGGCACAGCCCCCACCCCCCATTAGTTCCCAACATACAGATGAGGAAACTGAGGCCCAGGGAGGGCAAGTGACTGCCTGAGGTCACACAGCAAGTGCAGGGCATGCAGGGCCATGCTAGGACTTGTACCCGGGCCCCTCCGGGATGCAACTCCCACGATGTCTTTAAATCCTGTTTTTGTTTGTCGGGATCAGGCACGTCACCATGGGAACCAGAGGTGTGGGCCCCCAAGACTGTCTCAGGAAGATATAAATAAATCCTCATCTCCCCAAGTCAGACAGTAACAACAGCCTGCGGAGCACATGCCTCGGCTGAAAGCCCAAAACACAGACCCAAGTCGGGGGCTGAGGCTGGGGGCGGGGCGCCTGCTGCAGGGGAAGGAGGGGGAGAGGCAGAAATCTGTGTATCTCCCGGGAGACAGAGAAAGCTCCAGAGCCAAGGGATACCCTCCTGCTCCCAACACTCTAAGCCCTGGTTTCCTCCAGGTCACCCCAGCTCCATGTCAGGCTAGGGTCCCCACCTGGTATCTGTGGTTGGGGGAGTACATGGGGATTTGGGTCATGCCTGCACCTTTTGGTGGGTTTCTTAGGTCTTGACTCACCCCGCCCCTCCGTCCTACACCTGGTCTTGGCTCCAAGCTGAGCTGGGGAAGGTGGAGGGGGGAGCTTTTCCCACGTCCCTGGAGCAGCCTCAAAACCACACAGATGGAGCCACAACCCCCACCCAGCACTGGAGCAGGGTAGAAAGAACCAGCGCCTCCACCACCCAGCTGGTGGCCTCAGGAGATCCCCTTCCCTTCTCTGGGCCTGGGCTTTTTCGTCTCTGACACGGGGGCAGTACACCCGCCTCCTGGGCTAACTGTAAGATAAAGAGCGACGATGAAGGTTAAGCGCTGAGCACGGGGCCTTGACATCTGAGCTCAGTGCACTTCCAGTGTCTTTGGCTGCTGCCTCTCTGAGCCCGTGAAATGGGAATGAAGCTTAAGGACGGGGGCTGTCAAATGAGCTCAAATGAGCTGTCCTACACGAAAGCTCCACACAGAGGACCTGAGGGGCTGCTCCCGGCAGGTGATCTGGGTCAGGGGGTGCTTCGTGGTGCATCCTTCCCCAGGAGCACTCCTACAAGTCACCGCCTCAGCTGGACGGGGCAGGGACAGTGAAGCCCAGGCAGTCAGTGTGGGGGAGGGAAGCAGCGGATATACAGGGGTGCCCCGTGTGCCCAGCATTGGGCTGGATGCTTTATATGTTATCCCCTGACTCTTCCCAACAGCCTGGAGAGTCGGGGATCAGCACCTGCGTTTTACAGATGAGAAGAGCAAGACCTGTACAGCTTATGCCACTAAGTACAGGATGTGAACCAGGGTCTGCCGGTTCCCAAGCCTGTGCTCTTCCTTCTCATCTGAAATGATTCAGAGAAACAGGTTCTCCCAGGAGCTGGGGCAGGGGCAGGGCCTACCTCCTCTCCTCCTCCAGCTGGTTGGACAGGTCCACCTTCTCTTTCCGCACGCTCTCCACCAGCAGCCGGGCCCGCTGCAGCTTCTCCTCTGCTTCTGCAACATACTGTGCCCCGAGCCAGGGTCAGCACAGGGCCAGGCTCTTCCTGGGGCCTGGGGGCCAGGTGGGCAAGGGGGCGTAGGAGAGAGGCCGGGGTGGTGCCAGGAGCTGGAGCCTGGAGCCCTGCCACCCCTGTCCCCTGTAGCCAGGGGATGCCTAGATGTGTTTGGGGGGGACGGGGGTGGGGGGCAGCTGAGTGCCAGGTACTGCAGAGGCTGGTCTCATCCAGTGGGAACCTCAGGCCCAGCCTCCCTGCACACCTGCCACCCCTCAGCCCATAGATGCCGAAGACATGTTGCTGCCTGAACATCCGTCACAGAACACTTGGGAGCTCAGCCTTATTAATCCTGGCACCCAAAGGAGAGTGAGCCAGGCCCCAGTTGGGGCTGAGACCCAGAAGGCAAGCATCAGGGGAAAGGGCAGGGCTGGTGGACGTGGGGCAAGGGATCATGTCCCTGACCTCCAACCCCTAAACAGGCTCGAAAACATGATCTGAAACGTTTATTGCAGTATTATTTATACAAAGTGAAAAACTGGAAACAACCTCACGAACCACAGGGGGCTGACCAGTGGCATCAGTCAGGACACAGCCCTGACGGCCACAGCACGGCCACTCCAACAGTAAAGAACTTTCGGTGACCCAGAGAACGCTTGTACTACCATTCGGGGGGAAAGCAGGATATAAATATCTATATCCAGGTTCTCACAATACGTGTACCTATTCATACACACACAGACAAGACCGGCAGGAAACTGGCCAGGCTTCTGAGGGCCGCCTCGGGGAAGAAGGGTGGGTGTTGGTGACTAACATCTTAGTACTTCCCTGTGCACCGCCAGCTCTTGGCCCCGAGGCTCTGAGTGTGTGCGGCTTTTACCAGACTGGCCCGACAAGGCCTTCGGGGCCCTCTGTACACCACCACCCCACCCCCACCTGCCACCCCCCAACACCAAAGTCCACCCACCTGCTCATGTTGTGCCTTGAGCAGAGCGATCTCCTTCTCCACCTCGCAGATGTGGCTCGTGGCCTTGGCCACCTCAGCCCGCTCCAGGTCCCGTTCGGCCAGCAACTGCTCAATGTGCTGCTGCTTCTCCTTTAGTGCCTCTTGCAAGGCTGTCGTGCCCGAGATCTTGCGGGCATAGCGCGAAGAGGTCTCCGTGAGCTGTAGGGAAGGTGTAGGTACAAGTTGGACTCAGGGATCAAATGTCTAGGGATCAACTCAGCTGGCTCGACCCAGCCTAACTCTCAGCACTCCAGTAGGTGGGGGCGCCCAATTGCCTCAACTCCCAGGGCCCTACTCCCCCTTCTGCTGGCATTCTAGACAGTCTAGCACCTGCCTGCTTACTCGAGGGATTCTTGATGTTTGAGATTCAGGGGGCTCCCTCCAGGAGAGTTAGTTCTGATAGCCAGAAGCTCATGATGGGCTCTCTCCTCTTGGCCACCCTCCCCTGGGCAGGATGAGCTTCCCTCCTAGACTGAGCTTAGATAGAAGGTCCTGGGTCCTTATCCACTGAGCTGCCTCACCTTCCCCCCTCACCCAGGGTGGCTGTGCCAGCCTTTCTGAACCCCTTTGCCCTGCTTCTGACACTTCTTAATTCCCAGGGAAGGGTTTAGGGATGCTAACAAATTATTACTATAAATGATAACAATAAATGTAAATGGGTTAATCTTTCCTATTAAAAGATACACATTTTCATCTTGGTTCAAAAACCCCAAACTGAGGGATGCCTGGAACCAGAACAAGTCAGGATCAGACTGGGACACCTGGATCCCCTCCCAATCCCCCCACATACACCAGGGTACCCCCTCCTAGCCCCAGCCTCACCAGGCCACTGCGGCTCGGCCGGCCCCCCACAGAGGAGGCCACAGAACTGACAGAGCTGATGGAGGAGCTGCTGGGGCTGTGGGTCAGCGCAGAGACGCCCATGGCCATTCGCTTGGTCTTCTTCGCCTTGGCTGGGCTGGTGGATGGGAAGCCGATGCGGATGACCTTGTGTATGGGCGCAAAGAGACCAAACTTGGGTGGGCACTGGAAGTACCTGGGGAAGCAGGAGAGACCCACACTGCTGTCATGGCCCCTCAGCCTGGAGCCTCCCCTGCTCTCCACCTCTTCTCTTCAGACACCAGTAGACAGAGAGATACCTTCTTGGGTGTCATCACCCACACCCTAACATGGAATTCCTCCAGATCAACAGACTCCCAGGAAGGGAATAGAGGTGGGCAGGGCCTGAGACTCTCTGAAGTTATGAAAGCCAGTGGGAATACTTTTGGGGGATGAGGAATAGCAGTTACTGAGAATCCTTTCTTGTGCCTGTCCTTCTACAAGAATGCTCATTTCAACCCTGCCCCTTCCACCACTCTACTGTTACCTACATTTCACAGGTTCAAAGAGGATAAGTAACTTGCCCACAGTCACACAGCTGGTGAAGTGATGAAATGGGACTGGACCCCCCACTATGCTTGGCCTCCACAGACCATCCAGAAGTCCCAGTCAAATCTGCAGCCCCATTCTCATGGCTGCCCTTAGACACCCCTGACCCATGGGATCCCATCAGCTCTCTGTCTACAGAGCTTCCTGCATGGAGAAGCAAAAGCCCAAAGGAGACACCTGGGGGTGGGGGGGATGGGGCTGCTGCCTAACTTACCCCTGAATTCTGAATGCAAAGTAAGTTGAGACATTGCATGGATTGTATGATGTGAACATCTCGCAATAAAATTGCTTGATAAAAACATTTTAAAAAACAATGTGCTAGTTTGAAATCGTTGTATACCCCAGAAAATCCTTTAATCCTGATTCAATATTGTTTAGGATGGAACATTTGATTAGATTGTTTCCATGGAGATATGTGTCTGCCCATTCAAGGTGGGTCTTAATCTACCTATTGGAGTCCTTTAAGGAATCATTTTGGAAAACAGGCTTTAGAGCTGACACAGACAGAGACATCTGGAGATGCAGAAAGTAAATGCCCCTAGGGAGTTGTGTGAAACCATGAGTCAAAGGACCAGCAGATCCCAGTCACATGGCTTCCCAGATCGGTCTTTCTTGGGTCAAGGTATCTTTCTCTAGAAGCCTTAGTTTGGGTATTTTTATGACCTTAGGACTGTAAACTTGTAACTATACATTCCCTTTATAAAAGCCGTTCCGTTTCCTGATACATTACATTTCCAGCTGCTTTAGCAAACCAAAACAGTGATAGACAGATAAAGAGAAAGAATATTAGGGCAAATGTGGCAAAATTGGTGGATCTAGATATCTGGGGGTGTAGGAGTATGCGGGGTGTCTCTTTATGGGGTTTGTATTATTTTTGCAACTATCTTATAAGTTTGAAATTATTTCAAAATAAACAGTTTTTAAAAAGTCAAGAGAAACATTCGTCTTGGAAGCAGGAAGGAGAAATGTTGTCATGGAAACTCAATTCTCTTTTTCTCTCTCTGGCCATGGATTCCACACTGGACCAGGGAATGCCCTGCCCAGCTTCCAATGCACCTAGAATGCCCCCTCCCTGCCTCCTTGTCCTCCAGGTCTTTGTTCAGACTGTCCCCCTGCCCAGAACAGAACACCCTCCTCAATCCTCTCCCAAAAGCAAACCCTACTTTCCTTCCTTCAAGGCTTGGTTCAGGCCAGCTCGGGCCCTGACTGCTTGGCTGGCAGAGAGCCTCCTTCCAGAGCTGCCGCAGCCGACCCTGAGCCCAGCACCCAGCCTAGAGTCAGACACCGCAAGGCACCTCACCCGAGCCACTGCTCACTGACCACATCACTCTCCCCTGGAGTTCAAAGCCTTGGGCCCCTTTTTTGACCCAGCAACCCAGACCGAGCCAGTGTGAAGCCTAAAGCCCCCGTGTGTTCCCCAGGACTGCACTGAGCTGCACAGGGCTAGGCAAGTCTGATTATTTCACATATTATCCAGGGGGAACCCCCAATGGCAGGGACTACTTCCTTGCCTGTTCTAGTGCCCCTGCCCCGAGTTTAGCCATGCATAGCTGAGGAGGGAAAACAGAGATGTGATGGATTCTCCTGGAGCTTGCTGTGACTCTTGAATTAACCTTGAGCAACGAGCTTTCTGGCCTCTGTTTTCTCATCTTTAAAATGGGTGTGCTAATCCCACCACCTGCCTCAGCTGCCTGTGGCAAGAGAAGTTCAGAGAAAGCATGGTGTCTGGCACAGCCCCCCAAATGCTCAGTGCTGGCTTGCTCATATGCCCCACCCCCTGCATCCATCCCAGGGTAAGACCCCGCTCCCACACCCACCAGAGAAGCCCACCATACCTGGTGCCCGCCACCGCCCCGTCATTCTTCCCAAGGGGCTCGTCCAGCTCCACACCACACCACTCGCCCTTGGCAAAGTCCGTCTCCCCCACGTACCGCACCACGCCAGTCTTCGTTCCACCAACCTGTTGGCACACGGAGAAGGACTCAGTTCCAGAAGATGCAGTGGGCACAGGCAGGTGCCAGCCTCCTCCCACCTCTCCCTTCCAGCCTTCAGGGGCAAGGGGGCCAGGGCGTGAGGGCGGAGGCCCAAAGGCAGCTGGGAGGGGGCATAACCATCGCCACCCAGGGCTATCCCACATATGGGACAGGCTTTGGAGACAGACAGACCTGCATTCAAACCCAGGATGTGCCACATACAAACTGTTATAAGGACACAGCTACCTAACCTCTCTGAGCCGCCATGCCCTTGTCTGTGAATGGGCTTTATGTGCAGTGTCTACAGACGGTAGAGCCTCAAAACATGTTATCCTTTAAACATTTGTTTTACACTTTTTAAAGTCAAAGTGGTGCAGCTACATAAAGAGCCAAATAGTTTCAAAGTATTAAAAAGTCCCAGAAGTTTCTCTCCTTTCCCCATGAAACAAACCCTCTGAACCCTTCAAGCTGAATCTTCGGTGTTTACCCCCATATCTCTAAACAATGTACTTATATTGCTACTTCTTGATTTTGACATTTCTGGCTATATCCTTCAACTTCTCGTTATGGAAGGTGAGGAGTTAGTGCCCCATTACCAGTGTGTACACCCCACTTCCTGGCTCTCCGCCCTTTCTACCTGGTGGTATCTTAATTTCAGTTAGATGCTGGGTTGAGGGTACTATGACTAAGTAATTGCTACTCACAGATGAGTAGGGGAGATTGCAGTTTCTTTTCCTTGCTGACACATTTTTTTTTCCCTTCAGATATTAACTTTTGTGTTTGTTTGTTTTGCTTGCCTAGTTTTTTAAAATGCAATTTTATTGAGATATATACACATATCATATACTCATCCAAAGTGTACAGTGTTTCACGCTATCACCATATAATTGTGCATTCATCACCACAATTTCTGAACATTACTCCAAAAAAAAAAAAGAATAAAAATAAAAAAGAACACCCCAAATATCCTATACCTTTTGTCCCCCCAACTATTTATTTATTTACCTTTTGGTCCTTAATTTTTTTACTCATCTGTCCATACACTGGATAAAGGGAGCATTAGACACAAGGTTTTCACAGTCACATGTTCATGCTGTAAAAGCCACATAGTTATACAATAGCCTTCAAGAATCAAGGCCACTGGATTACAGTTCAACAGCTTCAGGTATTTCCTTCTAGCTTTTCTAATACACTAGAAACTAAAAAGGAATATCTATATAATGCATAAGAACAACTCTTGACTCTATTTGAAATCTCTCAGCCACTGAAACTTTGGCTCATTTCTTTACCCTGTTCTGCTCAAGAAGGCTTCCTCAACCCCATGATGCTGGGTTCTGGCTCATCCTGGGAGTCATGTCCCACGTTGTCAGGGACATTTGCACCCCTAGGGGTCCCTGTCCATGTGGGTGGGGGGGTGGGGGACAGGGTGATTGACTAGTGTTTATGGACTTAACACTAACTCAATTCCAAACTGTTTCAACAGTCTAAATCTCCTGCCAAGATGCTCAGTGGCACTGGGAAGTCTCTCCAGGAGCCACCCAGCCTGCTCCAGGCGAGGCCAGCACTGGTCACCTCTGCTGCACGGCCGCCAGCCAGGCCCCTCATCAGTACCCGAGACCCTTCACCTCTCTTCTCTCCCAGGTTGGACCCCTGTCTCTTGGACCTCATGCCTTCTTCTTTCTTGCTTTATTCACTCATTTTGGTACAGCATACCCTCCCATGACTTTCTGAGAAAAGATACTTGAGGAAATGAAATATCTGAGCCTTTACATCTGAAAATGTTTATTCTATTCCTGTTCTTAAAAAAAAAAACAGGTAAAATTCATGTAATATAAAACCATTTTAAAGTGTACAATTCAGTGGCTTTTAGTACATTTACGGTATTGTGCAACCATCACCACTATCTAATTCCAGAACATTTTCATTACCCACCAAAGAGCTTTCACCCAGTAGTCACTCCCCTTCCTTCCGTCCCCTTCCCCCAGCCCCTGGCAATCATGAGTGTATTTTCTGTCTCTGTGAATTTTCTGGACATTTCATATAAATTGAATCCTGCAATATGTCATCTCTTGTGACTGCCTTCCTTCACTTCGCATAATATTTTGAAGGTTCATCCTTGTTGTAGCATATATAAGTATTTCATTCCCTTTTGTGGCAGAATAATATTCGACTATCTTGACATGCCAGTTTTGTTTATTTATTCATCAGCTGATGGACATTTGGGGTGTTTCCACTTTGGGGCCACTATGAATTAAGTTGCTGGGAACACGTGGGGAGTTGTTTTTGTCTGAACGCCTGTTTTCAATTCTCTTGCTACCCTCCCTGTTGAGTGAAGAGCTGACTGGGTCTATTCCCCCAGAACATGGCGGCTCCCCTCTCAGTGGTGTTCTAAGCTATCAGGGTTGCTCAAAGCCACTCTGAGTTCTGACCCTTTATATGAGACCCTTCTTCCCGCTCTGGAAGACTGTGGGACCTTCTCTTTGTCCTCAGGGTCCTGCTGGTCTGTGGCGAGATGCTCAGGTGTGAGCCTCTTTCCTTCCATCGTCCTGGGCTCACATGGGCTCTTCCAGCTAAGAAACCTCAATCCTGGGAAAAATTACGGAATTACTTATTTAATTTCTTGCCCTTTTTCTGTTCTCTCTGCAGCTGGACTGATGAGTTCTCTAAATAGTTTTATCTTTTCTTTCCCCTTGTCTATCTTTCTTCATTGCTCCACTCTCTGGAAGAGTTCCTTAACTTTATCTTCCAATACTTCTATGGAGTTTCTTATTTCTGTGATCATACAAATTTTCATTTCCCAGAGCTTTTTGTTCACTGAATATTCATATGTAATGGCACGTTGTTCTTAGTTAATCCTTGGATTTCTCAAAGGACCAGCACTTTCCCTGAGAAGGCTTCACAACCCTCCGGCGTGGGGGGCACCAGCTGGGAGCCAAGTAAGGAAGAAGCAGGTGGGGTAAGGGGCTCAGCCGCCAGCAGATGCACGGTCCCTTAATCCTCCTCTTCCAACCCATCCTGTCTGGGGGTCCCCTCATCTGAAGACTCCCTCTGATCCTCCCAGGAGACTAAGTGTCCATCCTACTGCTGGGAGGGTCACCGGGCAGAGGGGAGCAGGGGAGGGGGAGCGGGTCTGGCCCGACATCAGCCCAATTCCCAGAGGCCGCCGTGGCTGATTCCTGAGCCTTTGGGTTTCTCAGGTGCCCCTCGCTGGCTTCTCCACTCTTCCTGCTGCTGGCTGTGGACTTGGGGTCCATGGCTCTCGAGCTTGGTTGCTGCTGATGCCTCTCCCAGCTCTTTGTCTTTGAGGGTTTAATAGCTTTCAAAAGCCAACCCCGCTGTTGCTCTGGCGTACATTCAGGATGGACTGAAATGAAGGTATGGGTCATCTACCACGTTTCTTGGGACCTAATATTACTTTCTGTTGCTCTCTCCTGGTGCCGCAGGTGGGACTGAAAGAGAGCATCCCTAATTAGAACTAGCGCCACTCCCAATATTTTTCATTCCTTGGTAATAGGATATTTGTTTTATTGCTTACATATGAATGGCACAGAGAACTTTTACATTTCAGAAAAACTCACTTCATTACATTCATTACTTACAGCATCACGAATAAGACAACTTACTTCCATTTTCAGATGAAAAGAGAAACGTTTTGGGAAGGGGAAAATTAAACCGCTAGTAAAATTCACTTTCTAAAAGAAAGTGAGTTCTGAAATACTAAGGAAATAATTATGCATCTGTGTATGTGTATTCAGATAAACTCCAATGAAAATCAAAGTCTGTAAAAGCAGTCACAGACAAGCAGTTAGCGCAACATAAATATAAGGCAAATTTAAATGTTAACTATTCAACGTCAAGAAAAAAATGAATGATATATAACATAATAAACTATACAGCAAAAAGAGTACGACTAACAATTTATAAAGCGTTTTAAATACCTACAAAAATAAAGCAATACACTGAATTTCAACAAATCCTAATCCTGCAATATCCAAACTAGCTGCAATAGTGTTTGCCTATTACCTGCAGAATTCCCTGCATCATATAAGGAACAAATCGAAGAAAAGGTCCTTTTCTCAAGAATCATCACTAAGACCAGTTCAGCAATCCAGGATATACAGAAATCTTCTGTAATTTAAAAGAAGCAACAACAATAAACCCCATTAAACCTAAATCAATGGTTTACAGAGACCAAGAGAAAGGGGTGATAAACATTAATTGCAGGGATTTTTCTTTACATACAATACTTGCATATTTAAATCTCAGAGAAACAAGAAATTTTGTAGAGCTAAATTTGCGTTTTTGCATGAGTGCAAATGAATATGTATCTTCTTTCCTTATACTATTAAATTATACATTTTTTTAAACAAAAGTACCTGGTGTTCATCTACTAAGTGAAATCCAATTGGATGTGACTGTTTTTGCATATTCCCCTGCTTAGAGTTTTAAAAATTTAGAGATTAATATCTTACTTGAAACATATGGAAGAAAAAAATAACATAAAGCTTGGCCTATGTGCTGGTTTGAAACTATCATTTACCCCCAGAAAAGCCACACTCTTTTAATCCAGTCTTGTGGGTGCAGACTTATTGTGGATGGGGTCTTTTGATTGGGTTGTTTTCTATGGAAATGTGAACCTGCCAAACAAGGTGGGTCTTAAATCATTTACTGGAGTCCTTTAAGAGGAGAACATTTTGGAGAAAGAGCAGACACAGCCACCTGGGGATGCAGAAGGAGCACAGAGAGCCGTCTAAACCCAGAAGCTTGGAAAAAAGGACAGGAGATATCGCCATGTGTCTTCCCATGTGACAGAGAAACCCCAGACACAGTCAGCCTTTCTGGAGAGAACGTATCCTCTTGTTGGTGCCTTAATTTGGACATATTTATGGCCTTAGAATTATGACTTCTAACTTAAAAAATCCCCTTTAGCAAAGCCAATCCATTTCTGGTGTATTGCATTCTGGCAGCTTTAGCAAACCGAAACAGCCTATTAAACATTTCACCTGGTCAAAAGGTGATGTCACAGTGTCAGCTGCAATTCCGCTGGCAAATCACCCTGCTGGTGACCACACTATTACTCTGAAAACAAGGTCTGCTCATCTGCATCTCCTGAGCTTTCCAGGATGGTGTAGTGTCCGCATGTAGGTTTAAGTGACGAGAACCTTTTTCAATGTATTTCAAGGGATGGGGCATTTTGATTTAACTATTAAAAATTTTTCATATATGCTTGTTCTATTTCCTCACTGTCCTCTGTCTGTATTAAAGACGATCGATAATCATAAACACAAAGCTATAACCCCCCATTCCTCACTGCAATATTTCAAACAAAAACAAAAGCCAAAAACTAAAAACAAAAGCCAAAAACTGAACAGCTTTAAGTTTGTGACATATATATTGTTTATGTAAAAAGAAATCTAATCTGAAAAGATAGAATTATAAAAAGGTGATTTTAAAAAAGTGTCCTAAGAGAATTTTATGATATGCAAAGAAAGTTGTTAATTCTTACCATGTCATGAAATTCAGTAAAATGTATATAATTTTAGGTCTGCCAACACGTGTGTAAAATATACATGACATCTATGTGGTTTAAAACAACAGAAGCCTAAATTGACAATCCTTAGCATACCTGATTGCTAAAACCATAGGCATTCATTCATTTTTTTTTAAACATAACAACATACAAACACAAACATTCTTACCTGTAAGGCATTCATTCTTTGCAAGTGTAATATAACTAGTCCTAAACAGAGCTGCATACAAATTATAGTTCAAATCTTACAAATCAAAAATCTATCTGAATAGCCCAAATACCCCTACAGAGTGGAAGAAAGATCAAAGGTGATGGTAGAGTTTTACAGAGACAGTAGGGTCTAACAAATGAGTATGATTACTGAATCATTATATTGATATTTCTTTTAGTCTCCAGTACCTTAGAGCAGCTAGGAGTAAAAATCTAAAGTTGTGGAACTGTAACCCATACCAAACTCTGAAATGTGTTCTACAACTAATTGTTGTGCTGTGCTTTGAAATTTATTGCTTTTTTGTATATACGTTATTTTTTACAAAGAAGAAAAAAAAAGTGATGATAAAAAATGTCTATTTCTTCTAGCCTCCAATGTTTTGGAGCAGCTAGAAGGAAAAATCTGAGACGATAGTATGGAAGGCCATGACAAACCGGGATCTGTCCTGTAACTACTTGCCAGTTTAGGGTGCTTTGAAAACTATTGCCTTTTTCTATCTTTGCTTTGTATATATGTTATATTATACAATTTAAAAAGTTAAAAATAAATAAGTAACTTTTAAAAAGTCTATTTGGGGTATTTTTTTACTATAAGGATTTAAAACAATGCACACAGCCAACACGATAAGCAAACTCACCACCCTCCCCCTGTCTACATGGGACATGACTCCCAGGGGTGTGGACCTTCCTGGAAACGTGGGACAGAAATCCTAGAATAAGCTGGGACTCGGCACCAGCTGAGAAAACTTTCTCAACCAAAAGGGGGAAGAGAGAAATGAGACAAAATAAAGTGTCAATGGCTGAGAGATTTCAAACAGAGTTAAGAGGTTATCCTGGAGGTTATTCTTATGCATTATATAGATATCACCTTTTTAGTTAAGGTATAATGGAGAGGCTGGAGGGAACTGCCCGAAACTGTAGAGCTGTGTTCCAGTAGCCATGTTTAAAAATTAAAAAAGAATGAACAGAAACTAGGTGTTAAGACCACAAGGGCGATAGACATCTTCAGATGATTTCACACTACAATTTCTGTTCTGTGAAAATAGCTCAAGAAAACAGTAACACAGAAATGGAACCTTAAATGGAAGAAAATGTTAATTGCAATGCAACAAAATTATACTGCGACACCAAACAAAGCTGGGAATTCACCTGAGAAGATGCACAGTTCATCTAAGCTTTTCTTCCCCAACTTTCCTTGGTAGACATTGCCATTTTCCAATGGATTCAACAAAATCTCAAAATTGCAAACAACTTAAATATCCAGCTTTAGGGAACCTGCTTATTATTCTATCACTCAATGGAATATTCCTTAATTAGGAATAGTGAAGTTAAATGGCAGTGACATTGGTAGTTGTAGGGGGTGCTTTTTTTTTTTTTTGTAGTAGACTGAGTTCAATTCCTAGCCAAAAGAATCATTCTGAAAACACGATACTCTTAAAGGCCCACGCCTTCCTTGAGGGAACTGCTACCACCCATCCCACTATCAACCACACTCCCTACCTGTCTCCCGGCTAGGACGGCTGCCACATGATGGAGTCTAGTGGCTCAATATTCCATGTCCTTTGAATTTCCACATACATTTTAGAACCAGCTTGCCAATTTCCATCTTACACACACACACACAAAAAGCCTACTGGAATTTTTATTGGGACTTCATTGAATCCATAGATCAACTTTGGGAAATTCACATCTTAAGAGAATTGAGTCTTCCAATCCCTGAACATGGTATATCTCTCCATTTATTTAGTTTTTTCTTTAATTTATTTTAGCCATGTAGTTTTTGTTGTAAGGTTCTAAATAACCATCTTAAAATTTATTGCCAAATATTTTCTATTTTTGATGCTATTGCAATTTAGATTTTTTAAAAATTTTGTTGCCAATTGGAAAAAAAAACGCACAATGTAAAAACTGCCTATTAATATGCTCTTAATAGAAATGTACAGACTCTTCACAGATGAACTACTAGTTGCTTTAAATGTCCTTTTTTTTTTGGTATGCTATATATGTTCTAGTTTGCTAGCTGCCGGAATGCAATATACCAGAAACGGAATAGCTTTTAACAAGGGGAATTTAATAAGTTGCAAGTTTACAGTTCTAAGGCCTAGAAAATGTCCCGATTAAAACAAGTCTAAAGAAATGTCCAATCAAAGGCATCCAGGGAAAAGATACCTTGGTTCAAGAAGGCCGATGAAGCTCAGGGTTTCTCTCTCATCTGGAAGGACACATGGCGAACGCAGTCAGGACTTCTCTCTCGGCTGGAAGGGCACATGGCACATACGGCATCATCTGCTAGCTTTCTCTCCTGGCTTCCTATTTCGTGAAGCTCCCCGGGAGGCGTTTTCCTTCTTCATCTCCAAAGGTCGCTGGCTGGTGGACTCTCTGCTTCGTGGTGCTGCAGCATTCTCTGCTCTCTCCGAGTCTCTCATTCTCCAAAATGTTTCCTCTTTTATAGGACTTCAGAAACTAATCAAGACCCACTCAGATGGGTGGAGACATGTCATCCCCTAATCCAGTTTAACAACCGTTCTTAACTAAATCTCATCAACCAGGGAGATGATCCCATCACAGTCCCAAATACACAGCATTGAATAGAGACTATTCTACCTTTAAGAAATGGGATCCATATTAAAACATGGCTTTTCTTAGGGGGCATACTTCCCTTCAAACCAGCACAATGCTTAAATGTCCTTTTTTTTCTATACAAAGTAGTTATCTCACTTAATTAATAGCTTGCTAATGCAGCCAGAAATGCAATTACCAGAAATGAAACAGCTTTTAAAGGGTAATTTATTAAGATACAAGTTTACAGTTCTAAGGCCTTAAAATGTCCAAACTAAGGTATCCAGAGAAACATACCTTGACTCAAGATCCAGAGAAAGAATCTTGACTCAAGAAAGACAGATGGGTCCAGAACACCTCTGCCAGATGGGAAGGCACAAGGCTGGTGTCTGCTGATCCTTTGGCTTCTGGTTTCAAACAGCTTCCCTACGGGCATTTCCTTCCTGCATCTCCGAACGTCTGGGTCTCACGTTGGCTCTCCAGCAACTTTCTCCAAGCATCTGCACCTGAGATTTCTCCAAAATGTTGACCCTTTACTCTAGTAAACTAATCAAGACCCACCTTGAATGGGTGGAGTCACGTGTCCATCTAATCAAAAGGCCACACCCACAATTGGGTGTGTTGCATCGCCACAGACATCATCACATCAGTTTCCACCCCACAATATTGAATCAGGATTAAAAAAACGTGGCTGCCCCCACACAACTGGATTAGGAAAAGGGCATGGCTTTTCTGGGGTGCCTAACACTTCAAACAGGCATAGAGCCCCAGCAAAACACTACTATAATTTCAAAGCATAGCCTGTAAACTAATATATCTTAAGATATAGAAAAAATGTGCACAGTTCAGCACTACAAGCGGAAGCTCTAAGCCTCTCAAGTACAAAGGTCAAACTCTCAGCAGGAGACACAGCATTACACCTAGACACGTAAAGTATGGGGATTTTTAGGGTCCGATTCTAGGAATACTATCCAATAGATACCTTATCACCGTAAATAACTTGAGGAATGCCTGTCCTGTTATTACAGTAAACAGATAGAGGGACACCTAACACAACTTATTTAAAGCCACAGAAAAGTTTTGCAGCCCTGGGATTTAGAATATAATTCTATATATGTGCTTTTGCAGATGGCCAAAAACAAAAGCAATTCTATTTCCCAAGCACTTGTATAGACGGTGAAGAAATACAGTGGTCACTTCATACATTTTTAATCCTCAGAAGGCTTAAATAAAAAAAAATTACATGTTTTAAAAAGTTTACAATATACTGTTTAACAATGGACCAATACATGCTCAACTTTAAAAACCAACAGGATGTGGCATGAACATACCATCAAAAGTATTCCAAGTAATATACAGCTCCAAATTTTTTATATGGTATGCCAAGCATTTGGTTACAGAAAAGTTCCATCACTATTTCTAATATCTGTAATACGCATCATGCAAACCCTGAAAACTCAGCTTGTCCTTGATTTTTAGCTTGAAGAGACTATGTTGAGGTCCTCATGAGCCACTCAATACATAGATCTGGAAACTGCATCTCACAGTCTGCGACAGCTGGTATTGGGCACACCCAGAAGTACTGGCCAGTGTTCCTGGTGGACTTGAAGCAGGGTGTATGGTGAGTTGCAACATCTGAGCCAGTTTACCATCAAGCAAATGTGCTTTGGATTCACACTGTGCTGCTATTTCTTCAAAAGGCGCTTTCTGGAATCTGTCCATCACAAGATGCCTCTTTCCTTTTTCCTTTTCTTTCATTCCACTGTGCCAGTTGCGTTCTTCGATGCTTCAAAGGTGATTTCTTCAGTGTTACTAACCACATCAGCAGAAGGGACATTGCTGGGTGAAATGTCCACCTGAATAGATGCGGTATCCACAGTATTTTCTTCTGGACAGTCGCTCTTCATCTGTTACTTGTGGCACCTACGGTACTGACCATCTCTCCACGCTGTATCCACCTCCATCCAAGGACTCTGCAATCTCGCTGGTCAGAAAATACAAACTTTTCTCAGGCTTCTCTAAAGACTTTGGAAGCATGCACTTATCTCTGAAAATACGCCCTGGTAGAAAATAAAGGATTTCCATAGTTCGAATTTCAATAACCTTGCCGACATGATGGCAAAATGCAGGGACCGCTATCATGTGACAACTGCCACCATTCCACAGCAACGGGACATCAGCAAATTATCCTCACCTGTAATTGCACTGTCCTGTAAAGCAACGGCTAGCTGGCTGAGAGCCATAACCACTGTTCACTGGCCAGTTCGATAGTTATAAGAGCAAGAGAAGTATAAAGTAGCTTCTAGTTTTTCTGAACATTGTCTTCCTCTTTACAGCCCAAATAAACGTGCCTGTATAGCTGCTGCTCATTCCTTTGCATGAAATTGTGTCTTGCCTACGCATTTTTTTCTCTTTTAATCTTTAGGTCAGCTATATCTGGTGTCATTCTGCTCCTATGAAGCTCTGTTTACCTGTTGCCATGGCAATCCACAAGAGTCTGCTTCACTTCTAAGACCAACAACTCTCTCAGTTCACAGTCTTCCATGAAAGAGGGTGATAGTGAAGGACCCCGAAAGACCCAGCAGTGTGGTGACAATTGTCCTTGCTTTGCATCCAGTGGTGACCCTCAGTAAAGCTCTCAGCACCAGTGTCTAAACCCACCAGGTTCCCAAATCCCCAAGTTCACCAATATCCAAACTATGGGTGGTTGTTCCCAAAGCAGGCACTTTCCCCTTAATGAGCATCATGACCTCTGACCTCTGATAATCTGACAGATTACTTCCAAAGCATCCCATGGTTTGGATAATAACGCTCTGCATAATCCTCCCTTCATCGTTTTTGGAGCTTTTTGTGTTTTCGTTGGCACAGAGCATGCCTCCCTGCAAATCATCCGCTTCACACTCCAGCCCAAGACACGGATGCTCCGATCAGGTTTGAAAGACGTCCAGCCCCGGGGGCGGTGGAGCCTTTGGCAGCCACGGTGACGGCCCTAACAGAGCCTGGGGAGCACCTGCTCAAATCCATCTTCTTCAGGAGCGTCCAGGTGTCCTAGAATCTCCTGGACCACATGCTGAGAACCCCGGGCCCGAATGGAACACAGTGTCATTTTCAAGCAGTGACTGCAAATTCACTGGGGTCCCCTAGTTTATGATGATCTAAATGTGCAAAAACTCGTCTAACAGGATTATTCATATTCCCAAAAGTTGTTTCAAACCGTTTCCCGAAATGATTTTTGGCCAGCACAGACGGCTTCTCTTCTTCGTCAGCTGTGGGAGGAGGACGGCCTGCTGGCCCGTTGCCCGCAGGAGGGCCTGCTCCCCTGCCGCCCGCAGGAGGGCCTGCTCCCCTGCCGCCCTCTTCTACCTTTTGCATGCTTAGCAGGAGCAATGGGGCGATTTCACCCATGTGGAAACCGCAGCAGGCGGTGCATCATGCACTGACTTGCAAACCACGCCCTGACTAACCTGAGCAGGGGAGAGGCAAGCTGAGGCCCAGGCCTGACCCCCGAAGAGGGGCAGCCCCAGAGTGGCCAGGGAGGGTGAAAGCGGCTCCACAGGAGGAGGGACTGGTGGGGGCCGATTCGGCCGAGGGGTGGTTTTGGGGAATGGGGAGCTGGTGGGGAGAGAACGGGAGGCAGAAATGGTAACCAGAGGCTGCTCCATCAAGGGATTTAATGGAAAGCAGGATAGAGATGACACAGGGCCAGGGGTGGGGGTCCTTTGTAAGATGGGGGACACTGCAGCGAGCAGGAACGGCCCCAAGACTAGCAGGGGTGAGGTGAGAGGGGCTGCAGGAGCCGCGTCTCCTCCTCTCACCACCCCCTCCCACACACACACCATCCCCCTGGGAATGGGACTCACAAACCCATCCCAGCTGGACCCCTACCTCTCAGCCACATGGCCACAAACAGCCCCTCGTCTGAGAAGGCGCGGAATGAAGAAATGAGACTCAGTGGAAGGAAGGAAGCTGGCATCCACTACACACAAGGACTCATCCTTATTAGATTTATACTTCCTGCCCAGTGGGACTCTTAGCCCCATTTTTTTTTTCATGTCTGATGCTTTTATTCAAGGTATGTACAGACGAGTAAAAAAAAATAATAGGGGGGTAAGGGGTAAAATAAACTGAGTAGATGAAAATACTATTGGTCAATGAGAAGGAGGGGTAAGAGGTATGGGATGTATGAGTTTTTTCCTTTTATTTCTTTTACTGGAGTGATGCAAATGTTCTAAAAATGCTCATGGTGATGAATACACAGCTATGTGATGATATTGCGAGCCACTGATTGTATACCATGTATGGACTTATCAATACAAAAGATTTAAAAACAAACAAACCTCATTTGGTCTCATCTGGGAGGACACTAACAAACCAACATTATTTTGAAAGATGTTAAACAAAGGGAAAGAATTATTTAGCTTACCCTTCCTGAATGAAATGTAACTCAGATTAACTACATACTAGAAAAGGGAAAGTTTCTCTAGCTAATATATGAAGACAAGTGATAAATGAAAAGTGACAAGTGACAGAATTTCAATGTCATCATTTTTCAAACCCCACTGAATTAACATATCTAGGCACTGATAGTCAATAGTTGTTTAGATCATAATAAGATAGACAACTGGTTAAGAGCTTCCTAATAAAGCCTTCTATAAAGAATTCTTGATAAATAAACCTGAATTACATTAAGCCTCTAGAATCACTACCAGTTTACATGAAATGGAAGGAGAGAGAAACATGTTAAATACATCATGGGCTGCAATTAGCAAAATCTGGAATGTGAGAAACTACAGGACAAATGACCAAGTTTATGTTTAAAGTAAATGGGGGGGGTGGAGGAAGGGAGAGAAATATATTGACCAAATGTTAGGTTGGTCCTCATTTGTATCCTGATGTAAACAAAGCAACTGTTAAAAGGATAAATTTGAATATTCACTTTCTTATGATACTAAGGAATTATTTATTTTTTAGATTTGATAACGTATTATGCTTATGTCTTTTTAAAACGGTCCTCTCCTTTTTTTATATATATTTATGAATGAAATATGTCTTAGAGGCTACATTGATTTGAAGGTTTGTCTAAGGTCTTAGCCCCATTTTTCAGGTGAGCAAACTGAGGCTCAGGACCACACCCAGGGCCATCTGCTGCTGAGGGGCAGAGCTACGATTCAAACCCAGCCTGGACCACCTTCTCCCCTCGCGGCCTCTACCCCAAGCATGTCCCCACTGGTAGGTGTTTTGGTCTCAGCAGAGAGGAGGGAAATTGACCCAGGGACTGGGGTGGGGTGGGGGGAGACTGGCAGAGAGAAAACCTCATTCCTTAATTTCTCAGAATCTCTCAAGGACACGCTTCCCACACCTAACCAGGCTTGCACCAAAGGGGTGGCTGGGGGACACGGCGCTGCTCAGACTGTTCCGTGGGCTGGTAGACTCTGGGTAATTTGCAAGGCTAGGTTGGCATCCGCTGTGAGCTTTGAGAACACACGGGAAGAGGGAACCTCAGCAGAGCAGGAGAGTCTCTGGGAAGGTCTATTCGTCCACACGCTTCAGGATACAGCTAGCAGGGGCCTGTACCTCAAGGAATGGACTTTACCTATCAAGATGCCCCAGTTCAGATCAAGGACAGCCTTGCTGTCCAGCTGCAGGGTCCCCATCGGCTGGCAGCCTCCAGCTGGTGCCCCTTCAAGGCATGTGTCTGCTGCGGAGACCTCCTGCCTGGGACACCCACAACAGGGGCTGGGCAAGGCGGGCGTGTAAAGGCCCAGATACTCCGGTTCAAGGCGGGACCCCGGGGGCCTACAGAGCTCTCTGTGCCCGATCCTGCTCCACCCTCCCCTGCACAGGTGTTAGTGCCCAATAAACACCTGGCACCCCCCACTCTGCCTGGGGCTGCCTCTTTTGGAGAGGCCAACCATGACACCCACCTGTTCCAGTGGCAACCTGTCCGCCACCTGACATCTCTGGACGTCAGAACATTCTCCCAGCAAACCACACTGATGTCCATCTCCCTGCAGGCTGGCCCTGGGGCACCTCTTAGAGCCACAAGCCAGTAGCCAGGCTGCTTCCTCCCACTAGGCAGCCTTCTCTTTTCCTTGCTAATCATACCCCACTGTCAACTGTGGCTAGCAAGACTTCCAGACCCTAACCCTACCCCTGGGACACACCTGGCTGGAAGACAGAACCCCAGAGTCCCGGTCCCAACCCTGCCCATGACCTGCTGTGTGACCCTGGGTAAGCCCTTGCCCTCTCTGAGCCCACTCTCTTTGGCTATACAATGAGCAATTAGAGTCCACAGGTCTCTGTCACAGCAGGTCTGTGATTCAGGCCAACGGTCCTCATCAGGACTGCCCACCCTGTCTTGCCTTTCTGTCACCAGCTCTGACCCACCGTCTCTACACGCTCAGTCTCACTGCTGCTCCTTCATTCCAACTCGGAGTGTCCTTTCCCTCCACTTCCTAAATCCTCCCCACACTCCTCCTGCCATCCCCTGGGCACCCCCAGCCCATGCTGTTCTTGCCCTCCTCAGCTCCCCTGCCCTCACCATCCATGACCCAAGGCTGGAACTGGTGGTGACCCAGCTGGCTCCAGAGTCTGGGCCCTGCCATGCCAGGCCACACTGCCTCTGACAACTGCTTTCCCTAAAACATACCTGCAGATAGACATGCCTCCCAGGATGGACTTTGTGGACCATGCCTGGGGCTCCTGCAGGCCCCAGGAACACACACAGCCCCTCTCCATGTCTCAGGCCAGCCCACTGGCCATGTGCCCCGTACAGGCTCTCCAGGCCTGGAAAGTCCCCCAGGACCAGAGAGGGTGATGGGCACCAGGCAGAAGGAAATATAGAAGCAACATGGGGTGGCGGGGTCCCTCCAGACTGGGGCCACCAGGCTTGGGTCCTGCTTTGGCTGTGTTAGGCAGGTTCTAAAAGGCTGTGTGACCTTGGACAAGTCACTTCACCTCTCTGTTCCGACCCCTACCATGCACCCCCACCCCAGGCATCCAGGGCCCTTGGGAATCCTTCCAGGGAAAGAGATTCAACTCACCGGGACCAAGTTATGAGACGGCCCTGTGCCTGGGGATCTTAGAAGAGGAAACTGGGGCAGAGCAGAGTGGCTCATTATAGGAAGAATTTCAAGCATTTGCCGGGACGGTTATCTGTGCACGTGCTGGTGGAAAGGGGTGGGGTCTTGTCAGAGGGATCGGAAAAGATAAAGGCAGAACCTTCTGAACGTCAATCTAGTTCTGCCACCTACCCTGGAAGGTTCCTGCCACAGCAGCTGGCCCCCAGGCACAACTGACTGATGGAAGCTGAGGACAGCAGGCTGCCATGAGCTGCCGGGTAGGCAGGGCAGGGGTGCCCGAGCTCTGGGTGCCCCCCTCACTGTGCCTGAGAGCCCTGCGGGAGAAGGCTCACCTACCTACTCTGGGTGCTACGTTTCTGAGCCTCAGTCCTCGGTCTAGAAAATGGAATAATGAACAGCACTACCTCTGCAGGGTGACTGTGAGACTACGAGGCGATCTGCGCAGCCCACAGCAGCCAGCTCCAACTACACTCCACACACACCTGGAAACATCAACAGATCTCCCGATATTTAAGCAAAACTGCTCCAGGAGCTGAGCCTGGGTCTCAATCCTGACATCTCCAGGCCTCCCTCCTGCCCTCCCAGAAGTTCCCTGGGAACTGGGGTCCCTCGGGGCTGCTGCAAAGAGGAAACAGGAACCTGGCTGGAAGGTTCCTGCCACAGCAGCTGGCCCCCAGGCACCGCTGACTGATGGAAGCTGAGGACAGCAGGCTGCCGCGAGCCTCCTGGTGGGCAGGGCAGGGGTGCCGGAGCTCTGGGTGCCCCCCCACTGTGCCTGAGAGCCCCGCGGGAGAAGGTTCACGCCTCCCTGACTTTCACAGTGCTGACAGCTGATGCTTCCCCAGAGCTCACTCACAGTCACACACCTTCGAAGCACTTTGCACAGGAGGCAGGTGGACTGTTAGATACATTTTATAGAGGAAGAAACGGAGGCACGGAGTGGATGAAGGGCTTACCCTGGCTGACCCACGCAGCACAGGGATTTCTCGGGAGGTCATCACCTGGAGGTAGCTTTGAGAAGCAGCACAAGTTTCACCTAGCCCCAGGCAGAGGCAGGTTCATGGCTGGTGACATTATCAGCATCAGGTTCCCTCACCTGCACAGGTTCCCTCACCTGCACAAATCATATAATGCACTCACGGCATTATATGATTTGTAAAATTTGCAAAAAAAAAAGAAAATGTTCATATTGTTTTTTCTTAAGAGCCCCTTACCTCCAAACTGCACAAATTCAGGCCTCTGCACCTGTTTTTGTCCAGGTATCATATTTAAAAGGGTGGGGTGGGGAGAGGAATGTGATGTTGTCAGAGAAAATCCCGGGTCCGGGGTTGGCCAGGCCAGCCAGACCCCGGCAGGGAACAGTGAGTGTCCAGACAGCAGGGGCCCTGTGGGATTTGATCCTTGTGGCCCAAACCCCTATTTTCTACTCCTCTGCCCACCTGAATCCAAGGAGCACCTGTGTCCGGGGCAGACGCAGGGGCGCGTGGGCAAATGAATGGCTCATGGCTCTCACTGTGGGACCTGGGCTGTCTGCTTTCCAGGATGAGGCCCAGTTTTCTCAACTGTTAAGCAGGGGTGGGGGTGGGGTAACACCCACCTTGTAAGGCAGTAGGAAAGACCCAGAGACAAGGCACAGAAAGTCCTGGGAACTCGGGCATGGTGCCCAGGGTGAGGTGTGCCCCCAGGAAGCAGGCTGCCATCCACCAGTGGCTGGGAGAGGACCCTGCTGCCTCAGCCAATCCTGCAGAAGAGCTAGGCCTGCAGAAGCTTCTAGAGCAGAGGCAGCGCCCACCCTGAGCCTGCCTAGCCCCCTACCCTGCCATGTCCAGCTTCTGGGCTCTGGACACAGGGAGACGTGCAGAGGGTCCCACTCCCCACAGGGGAAGCAGGTGCCTGGGGGTGTCCCAGGCTGGGCCAAACCGGGGTCAAACTTGCCCACTCCCCCTGACCCGAGGGCCCATCAGGAATTGTCAGAGACCCCCAGAGCCTGTACTTTCCACCCAAAAGTGGCCACAGACTCACACGCCAAGGTGTTCACAAATCACCAACCAGGCCTCACACAGCCAAAGACCTTTGTAGACGAAAAAGCATGTCCACCAGGTCTTTAATTGTCCCAACAAAAACATCACTATTTTGCCGAGTAGACGGGCGGACGGACAGACGGATGGATGGATAGATGGATGGGGGTGAGGCTCAATTAAGTAACTCGCCCAACGTCACACAGCTGGGAAGCAGCAGAGAGGCCATGGACCTGGGCCTGACCTCCCTGAAGAGGCCACGGCCAGCACGTGCCTGGGAACCAGGCAGCCCAAAGGACAGCTCAGGGGCTCTAAACCTGCCGGCCTGGCTCCTGCTGGCTGGCACTACCTTCCCTGGGAGCCATAGCAAGAAAAGCAAAATGGCCTCAAGGCAAGCTCCCCAGAGAGGAATAAGATAGAGGCTGCCCCCACCTCATGGTAAGTCTCCCTCCTGATGTTCCCGACCCCCCTCGGCTCCTGTCCTCTCTATTCCTACCCTTACCAGCCTCAAACCCGATGCATTTAACAAGAATCTGCTCACACGCTGCTGAAAACCTGCTGTGGCTGCCTCTGATCTTGGAGCGAAACCCCCTCCACGCAGGGCTCACCCCGCCCTACCTCTGCTTTTCTAGTCCCTCCTGCCACAGTGTCCCGGACTGACCGTGGCCTCTGCCCCATGCGGTGCTCCCTTCCCATTGTGCCCAGGCAAAGTCAGGTTATTCCTTAACCTCAGCCCTAACCCCACTCCTTCAGGAGGCCCCCTCTCCTTCCCAGTTAAACCTCCATGATGTGATCTTATCTCTTCCCAGCACTTCCCAGACCTGGAAAGTGTGTGCCCAGAAGTCCCCTGAGGGTGGAGACCAAGTCCAGTCAGGTCCACCACTGGACTACCCTGGGGGGGGCTCCATCCCTGAGAACCAGGCTGGCAAACAGGCCCCCCATGGAGGGTGGAGCGCCCATCCTCGCTGGGGTAGAAAGCTCAGAGAGATGAGCAGGTAGAAGGACAGCAGGTTTGGGGGGCTGGTGCACCTCTCTGAGTCTCAGTTTCTCCATCCGTAAAGTGGGGGTGATAAAACTACATCACACAGTGGCCTTGAGGACTGAAGGAAGCAGTGAGTACAAACCTTTCCTCTTTCTCTCTCCCTACCCCAGATGCCCTTCCCAGAAGCCTCCAGGAGAAACCATGGCCCTGTAGGGCAAGGTCCCCACATCAGGGAGGAGGTTTCCAGGCAGCAACACCCCCTTGGGGCCCCCACTCTGGCACCCTAGAACCCCACCAGGCTCAGAGCTCCGGGCACACACTCCCCACCTGAGGATGGACTACCCCCATCTGCTTCCACCTCCAGCAAGCCTCCTTGTCCTGGAGCAGGGCCCTCGCTCTCCAAAAGACTTGGGGCTGCTGCCCCCCACCCCCCAACATCCGGGAGGACGAGAGAAGAGGGCCCCCCGCAGGAAGCCGTCGTGAAGCCCCTTGAAATCCAGTGACGCCCGAGTCCCTCTTTTGCAGGATCACTGATCACTCTGGGTTACAGCTGATTAGAATCTGCACCCCCTTCACCCTACCAGGGCTCTCTAGGCTTTGGCCGGATAGACGCAGCCATGCTGAAGGGCTGAAATAGTGGATAACATCAACCACAGTGAATGTTTACAGGGTGTTTACTAAGCATTCAGGTACTGTCTAAATGCATTGCCTGTATTCACACATGAAGGAGGTACTATGAAAATTCCCATTTTACAGGTGGGAAGACAGAGGCCCAGAAAGGTTAAGCAACTTGCCCTGGGTCACACAGGCATGGTCTTGGGAGCCCACGTGACCTGCCTCTCTGCGTCCTCTGCATGGTTACCAATGAGGGCCCCCACCCTTACCCGGTCCCCGGATGCAGAGATGGAGGGAAGGGCGCCGGGCACTCACCAGCACACGGTCTCCCAGGCGCAGGTCCTTGTCACCCCGCTTCACGGAGCCACTGTCCGACAGGTTGGAACCCGACTCATTGCCGGTGCGTACGGAGCTGTTGAGGACGCTCTCCCGCAGGGGGATGACCCGGCTGGCCAGCGGGGGCGTGGCCGTGCCCGAGTGCAGCGACAGGTTCTGGGCGGTGAGCGACTCCACCGAGTGGGCGTCGCTGCCCGAGCCCTCGGCCGTGGGCTGCCGGGTCAGCTTGGAGGGCCGCGTGAAGATGCCCTGCAGCGCCGGGCACTCGAAGTAGCGCACGCCGCCCACCGAGCCGTCGTTCTTGCCCACCGGGTCGTCGAGCACCACGCCGGCCCACTGGCCCGGGGCGAACTGCGTCTCGCCCAGGAACTGCACCACGCCCGGCTTCACGCCGTTCACCCACACCCGCTCGCCCACCACGAAGTCCCCCAGGAAGTCATCGCCCACCTCGGCCGCCTTCGGGCCGGGCTTCTCGGGGCCGGCGGCTGCGGTCGTGGCGGCGGGGGCGCCCGACGCCTGCTTGTGCAGGGGGGAGCCTGTGGACACAGGAGAGAGGCGGCGGTTAGGGGTGGCCTGGGAACTGGACCCCCGCAGCCCCAGGGGCGTGGATGGGGTCGGAGCTGGAAGGGCCCGGTTCTGGCTAATTGGGGGGGAAACTGAGGCAGGCCTCATGGGGCTGTGGGGCTCGGGCAGGCTCTTGCTCTCTGGGTCTCGGGCATCCACCCCTCCCCGGTCTCTCCCTACTTTTCCAGCCCTTCCAGAAGGTTCTAAGGATGAAAAGCTCAGGAAAATTCTGCCTCACAAGCAAAGGCTTTTGTCACTCAAAATCGAGGGCAGGAGGAATCCTTTCTTTGTTTTCTCTTTTTTTTTAAAATTTTTATTAGAGAAGTTGTAGGTTTACAGAAAAGTCAGTTTGTGTTGTACAGTCCTTTTTTTTGTTTTTAATTCCTATTTTTAAAAATATTTTATTGATAAAACAACATTCAAAATATAAACTTTCTTAACATACAAACATTCCATAATGGTGTAACAATCAGTGGCTCACAATATCATCATATATTGTGTATTCTTCAACGTGATCATTTTTTAGAACATTTGCATCATTCCAGAAAAAGAAAGAAGAAAAAACTTTTACATACCGTACCCCCTCACTCCTCCCTCATTGACCACTAGTATTTCCATTTATCCAATTTATTGTAACCTTTGTTCCTCCTATTATTTTTTTTATCTGTATTTTTTACTCATCTGTCCATACCCTAGCTAAAAGGAGCATCAGACACAAGTTTTTCACAATCACACAGTCACACTGTGAAAGCTATATCATTATACAATCATCATCAAGAAACATGGCTATTGGAACCCAGCTTTACAGTTTCAAATACTTCCCTCCAGCCACTCCAGATACACCATAAGCTAAAAAGAGGGTATCTATTAATGCTTAAGAATAACCTCCAGGATAACCTCTCAAGTCGGCTTAAAATCTCTCAGCCACTGACACTTTATTTTCTCTCATTTCTCTCTTCCCCTTTTTGGTCAAGTTTTTCTCAATCCCTTGATGCTGGATCCTGGGATTTCTGTCCTACGATGCCAGGGATATTTATACCTCTGGGAGTCATGTCCCACGTCAAAGCTACATTTCTTTTTTTTTTTTAATTTTTTTTTTAAATAACAAAAAACACCAAGCTAATGCAAATATTAACTTTTGATTGTTCCATTCTATACATATAATCAATAATTCACAAGATCATCACATAGTTGCATATAAAGCTACATTTCTTAATGGTCATTCTTAGGTACAATGGTCACTCTAGGCACTGTGTTTGAAGTTGACATTCCAAGTCTCCACTGTCAGACAACTGAACTTAGTGAAAGGGAACTTGGTAAGAAAAACAGGGCCAACAGGCACACTTTCACCTAGCTGTTACCCACAAAGTACCAGGAAGGAAGTGCAAAGGGGGAGTACCAGCTCAGCTTGCGGGCTCCAGAACATAAGCTTGCTTGTTGATTTAAGTGTGCTTAAGGGTAGAAAGCATTTGGAGAGTGAACCTATTTTTAAGGACTGCCAATCACCCCCTACTCCTGGGAGGGTTCAGACCCTGATCTTTTAACTCAAGACCACCCACAGCCCCTACAAGGAACCCACATCTCGTGGGAGTGGTCTCTGTGGCCCTTCTCGCAGCCAGCTCCTTGGTGGACAGCAGCCAGTGACAGACAGAGCCACAGACATCCTGGGGCAAGGAAAGGAGGCAGGAAGCCCTGCTCCTTCCTCCTGAGCCAGCCCCCTTCCCCTTCCCAGGCCTGCAGCCATAGTTTTAAAGGCTGCAGAGACCCAGGAAACTAGAAGGGAGGGGGTGAGAGGCCACTCCTGGGGCTGGGCTTGGGGTCCCCTGATGCAGCCCCTCCCTGTAGGAAGAGTGACCCTGAGGCCCAAGGAGACCTGGGCCTTGCCCAAGGCCACGTCAGGAGGGGACCAGCTTCCCAAGACCAGGATCCACCGTGCTGGAGGCAGAAACGCACTCAGAGAAGGGAGGCGACCTGCTCGAGGTCACTCAGCGAATTGACAGAGGTGGGCCATGCCTGAGCCGCCTGGGACCTGGCCCCACCCAGGTCCCCTATGGAGGTGGGCACTCAGGAAGCCTGCCCGTCTGACCTCCCTGCCCACTCCCCACCCTGGCCTTGGAGGCCCCCACGTGCCTGCACCTTAGACCTGAGGTTGCCCCCACCTCCTCGCCAGACCAAACATCAGGCAGAAGTCTCATTGGTCTCCTCCTCTGCAGAAGCTGGCAGGCCTGTGATATGCCAAAGGGCAGATGCAGCAGCGAGTCCAAAGTGCAGGCCAGCGGGCCAGCATCCCCACCAGCACCCTCCTCACACCCAGGGTCAAGAAGCCACAGACCCCAGCCTGCTGGTGCTGCCTCAGGGCCACATGGGCACAGGCACCCACCATCCAGAACTGCAGGCTGCCCGGGTCTGGGTGGCCAGGGTAGGTGGCTTGACAAGGCAGAGGGACTCCCTCCAGCTTGTGAGTGGGGCTCCCAGCAGATCCCTACGTGTCACTGCCGAACTCTGTTCACATGCAATAGCTCACATGCGGACCCCTACACTGTGAGGTGAGAATTGTCCCCATTTTCCAGATGAAGAAACAGAGGCTCAGTGATGTCAGATGTTTTACCTGGACCCCGGGAGTGGACCCCAGAGCCAAGGGGGTCCAGGGCTCTTTCTGCCATTTTTTTTTATTAATTAAAAAAAAAATTAACAAACAAAACATTTAGATATCATTCCATTCTACATATACAATCAGTAATTCTTAATATCATCACATAGTTGCATATTCATCATTTCTTAGTACATTTGCATCAATTTAGAAAAAGAAATAAAAGGACAACAGAAAAAGAAATAAATTGATAGAGAAAAAAAAAAACTATTTGTACCATACCCCTTACCCCTCGCTTTCATTTACCACTATTTCAAACTGAATTTATTTTAACATTTGTTCCCCCTATTATTTATTTTTATTCCATATGTTCTACTCTTCTGTTGATATAGTAGCTAAAAGGAGCATCAGACACAAGGTTTTCACATTCACAGAGTCTCATTGTGAGAGCTCTATCATTGTTCAATCATCCTCAAGAAACATGGCTACTGGAACATAGCACTACATTTTCAGGCAATTCCCTCCAGCCTCTCCACTACATCTTGAACAACAAGGTGATATCTACTTAATGTGTAAGAATAACCTCCAGGGTAACCTCTTGACTCTGTTTTGAATCTCTCAGCCATTGACACTTTCTCTCATTTTACTCTTCCCCCTTTTGGTCGAGAAGGTTCTCTCAATCCCTTGATGTTAACTGTCAGCTCATTCTAGGGTTTTTCTCAGTCCTTTGATGCTGAGTCTCAGCTCATTCCAGGATCTTTGCCCCAAGTTGCCAGGAAGGTCCACACCCCTGGGAGTCATGTCCCACGCAGAGAGGGGGAGGGTGGTGAGACTGCTCGTCATGTTGGCTGGAGAGAGAGGCCACATCTGAGCAAGAAAAGAGGCTCTCTTGGGGGTGACTCTTAGGCCTAAATTTTAAGTAGGCTTGACCTATCCTTTGTGGGGTTAAGTTTCATATGAACAAACCCCAAGACTGGGGGCACAGCCTATAGCTTTGGTTGTCCACACTGCTTGTGAGAATATCAAGAATTCAACTTGGGGAAGTTGAATTTCTTCCCACTCAAATTATCTGAAGGGGACTTTGCAAATACTTTTTCAGTCACTGATCAAATCATTCTGGGATTCATTGGGGCATCACTCTGGACAAACCAACAAAATCTCATGTGCTACCTGAGATTCCAAGTACTTATGACATTCAATCAAACTATCTACATGAGTTATATTAGGAAACGCTCTAGTCAAAATATAAATTTTTTAACAAATAAATATTTTTTGCTTTAGTCTCACACATAAGGTGACATTTTAAAGTATTGATCATCATCTATTTTCAGTACCCTGCAATAATGACATTCCTTTGTTCTTCCTCATGCAAAAACATTTTTAAAATTTGTACATTGTACATTTCACTATTATTATACACTCTAGGGATTCCTAGATTATACCATCTTGATCTTTAACATCTATCTTTCTTTCTGATTTCATTTATGTCCTCAGCCCTCCTCCCTCTATCATTCTCACATGCAGCTTCATTCAGTGTTTTAACATAATTATATTACAGTTAGGTAGTATTGTGCTGTCCATTTCTGAGTTTTTGTATCCAGTCCTGTTGCACAGTCTGTATCCCTTCAGCTCCAATTACCCAATATCTTACCCTATTTCTATCTCCTGATGGTCTCTGTTACCAACAACATATTCCAAATTTGTTCACTAATGTCGGTTCATATCAGTGAGACCATACAGTATTTGTCCTTTAGTTTTTGGCTAGTCTCACTCAGCATAATGTTCTCAAGGTCCATCCATGTTGTTACATACTTCATAAGTTTATTCTGTCTTAAAGCTGCATAATATTCCATCGTATGTATATACCACAGTTTGTTTAGCCACTCGTCTGTTGATGGACATTTTCGCTGTTTCCATCTCCTTGCAATTGTAAATAATGCTGCTATAAACAATGGTGTGCAAATGTCCGTTTGTGTCTTTGCCCTTAAGTCCTCTGAGTAGATACCTAGCAATGGTATTGCTGGGTCATATGGCAATCCTATATTCAGCTTTTTGAGGAACCGCCAAACTGCCTTCCACAGTGGTTGCACCATTTGACATTCCCATCAACAGTGAATAAGTGTGCCTCTTTCTCCACATCCTCTCCAGCACTTGTCATCTTCTGTTTTGTTGATAATGGCCATTCTGGTGGGTGTGAGATGATATCTCATTGTGGTTTTGATGTGCATTTCTCTAATGGCCAGGGACATTGAGCATCTCTTCATGTGCCTTTTGGCCATTTGTATTTCCTCTTCTGAGAAGTGTCTGTTCAAGTCTTTTTTCCATTTTGTAATTGGATTGGCTGTCTTTTTGTCGTTAAGTTGAACAATTTCTTTATAAATTCTGGAAACTAGACCTTTATCTGATATGTTGTTTCCAAATATTGTCTCCCATTGTGTAGGCTGTCTTTTTACATTCTTGATAAAGTTCTTTGATGCACAAAAGTGTTTAATTTTGAGGAGCTCCCATTTATGTATTTATTTCTTCAATGCTCTTGCTTTAGGTGTAAGGTCCATTAAACCGCCTCCAATTATAAGATTTATAAGATATCTCCCTACATTTTCCTCTAACTGTTTTATGGTCTTAGACCTAATGTTTAGATCTTTGATCCACCTTTCTGCCTTTTTTAAAGATGGAAGGGCATACCGTGTTCACGGATTGGAAAACTAAATATAGTTAAGATGTCAATTCTACCCAAATTGATTTACAGATTCAATGCAATACCAATCAAAATCCCAACTACTTACTTTTCAGAAATAGAAAAACCAATAAGCAAATTTATCTGGAAGGGCAAGGTGCCCCGAATTGCTAAAAGTATCTTGAGGAAAAAATACGAAGCTGGAGGTCTCACGCTGCCTGACTTTAAGGCATATTATGAAGCAACAGTGGTCAAAACAGCATGGTACTGGCATAAAGATAGATATATTGACCAATCGAATCGAATAGAGTGTTCAGATATAGACCCTCTCATCTATGGACATTTGATCTTTGATAAGGCAGTCAAGCCAACTCACCTGGGACAGAACAGTCTCTTCAATAAATGGTGCCTAAAGAACTGGATATCCATATGCAAAAGAATGAAGGAGGACCCGTATCTCACACCCTATACAAAAGTTAACTCAAAATGGATCAAAGATCTAAACATCAGGTCTAAGACCATAAAACAGAGGAAATGTAGGGAAATATCTTATAAATCTTATAACTGGAGGCGGTTTTATAGACCTTACACCTAAAGCAAGAGCACTGAAGAAATAAATAAATAAATGGAAACTCCTCAAAATTACACTTTTGTGCATCAAAGAACTTCATCAAGAAAGTAAAAAGACAGCCTACACAATGGGAGACAATATTTGGAAACGACATATCAGATAAAGGTCTAGTATCCAGAATTTATAAAGAAATTGTTCAACTCAACAACAAAAAGACAGCCAATCCAATTACAAAATGGGAAAAAGACTTGAACAGACCACTCTCAGAAGAGGAAATACAAATGGCCAAAAGGCACATGAAGAGATGCTCAATGTCCCTGGCCATTAGAGAAATGCACATCAAAACCACAATGAGATATCATCTCATACCCACCAGAATGGCCATAATCAACAAAACAGAAGATGACAAGTGCTGGAGAGGATGTGGAGAAAGAGGCACACTTATCCACTGTTGGTGGGAATGTCAAATGGTGCAACCACTGTGGAAGGCAGTTTGGCGGTTCCTCAAAAAGCTGAATATAGGATTGCCATATGACCCAGCAATACCATTGCTAGGTATCTCCTCAGAGGACATAAGGACAAAGACACAAACGGACCTTTACACACCAATGTTTATAGCGGCATTATTTACAATTGCAAGGAGATGGAAACAGCGAAAATGTCCATCAACAGACGAGTGGCTAAACAAACTGTGGTATATACATACGATGGAATATTATGCAGCTTTAAGACAGAATAAACTTATGAAGTATGTAACAACATGGATGGACCTTGAGAACATTATGCTGAGTGAGACTAGCCAAAAACTAAAGGACAAATACTGTATGGTCTCACTGATATGAACTGACATTGGTGAATAAATTTGGAATATGTTGTTGGTAACAGAGACCAACAGGAGATAGAAATAGGGTAAGATATTGGGTAATTGGAGCTGAAGGGATACAGATTGTGCAACAAGACTGGATACAAAAACTCAGAAATGGACAGCACAATACTACCTAATTATAATATAATTATGTTAAAACACTGAATGAAGCTGCATGGGAAAATGATAAGAGGGAGGTGGGCTGTGGACATAAATGAAATCAGAAAGAAAGATAGATGTTAAAGATCAAGATGGTATAATCTAGGAATGCCTAGAGTGTATAATAATAGCGAAATGTACAAGGTACAATTTTAAAAATGTTTTTGCATGAGGAATAACAAAGGAATGTCATTATTGCAGGGTACTGAAAATAGATGGTAATATTTTAAAATGTCACCTTATGTATGAGACTAAAGCAAAAAATGTTTATTAGTTACAAAATTTATATTTTGACTAGTGCATTTCCTAATATAACTTATGTAGATAGTTTGATTGAACGCCATAAGTACTTGGAATCTCAGGTAGGACATGAGATTTTGCTGGTTTGTCTAGAGTGATGCCCCGATGAATCCCAGAGTGATTCGATCAGTGAGTGGAAAAGTATCTGCAAAGCCCCCTTCGGGAAGTGGTGAGAACGGGGAGAAATTCAAATTCCCCAAGTTGAATTCTTGATATTCTCACAAGCAGTGTGGACAACCAAAGTTATAGGCACAGCCTTGGGATCTGTTCATATGAAACTTAACCCCACAAAGGATAGGTCAAGCCTACTTAAAATTTAGGCCTAAGAGTCACTCCCAAGAGAGCCTCTTTTGTTGCTCAGATGTGGCCCCTCTCTCCAGCCAACACAACGAGCAGTCTCACCACCCTACCCCTCTCTACGTGGGACATGACTCCCAGGGGTGTGGACCTGGGATTGAGAAAAACCCTAGAATGAGCTGAGACTTAGCATCAAGGGATTGAGAACACCTTCTCTACCAAAAGGGGGAAGAGGGAAATGAGACAAAGTGTCAATGGCTGAGAGATTCCAAACAGAGTCAAGAGGTATTCCTGGAGGTTATTCTTATGCATCAAGTAGATATCATCTTGTTATTCAAGATGTAATGGAGAGGCTGGAAGGAACTGCCTGAAAATGTAGAGCTGTGTTCCAGTAGCCATGTTTCTTGAGGATGATTTAATGATACAGCTTTCACAATGTGACTGTGTGATTGTGAAAACCTTGTGTTTGATGTTCCTTTTATCTACCTTGTCAACAAAGGAGTAGAATATATGGAATAAAAATAAATAATAGGGGGAACAAATGCTAAAATAAATTTAGTTTAAATGCTAGTGATCAATGAAGGCAAGAGGTAAGGAGTATGGTAGGTATAATCTTTTTTTTTTTCTTTCCTGTGTTCGTTTTATTTCTTTTTCTATTGTCTTTTTCTTTCTTTTTCTGAATTAATGCAAATGTTCTAAGAAATGATGAATATGCAACTAAGTGATGATATTGTGAATTAATGATTATGTATGTTTTTTTATTTTGTTTCTTTATTTTTTTAATAAATAAATGAAAAAAATTTTTTTTTTGCATGGGCAGGCACCAGGAATCGAACCCGGGTCTCCAGCATGGCAGGCGAGAACTCTACCTGCTGAGCCACCATCGTTGCACCTGTGGGCTTGTTCATTTGCCCCACACCTGTGCACCAAATCCCTACCACCCCAAGCCGCACCCTACTCAGTCAACACCAAATCCAGGACTCCCCTGAACGGCCCCTTTTAGGAGGATTAAGCCAAACCCTCCGGCTCTCTACAAGTTGGGGACAGTCTCATCTTCTGCTCCTTCCTGCATAATGACGTCCCCTTCCTTTTCTTATTTTAGAGGCTGGGACCCTGGGTTGAGTGGCCCCTGAGGTTCCACGCGGTGGGGTCCACAGTGGCCGGCACACCAGTCCCGGCTTGTCCCGACTCCACCGGCCCCTCATAGCATGAAATTCAGGAAGGTATTTAAAGCCTCGAAGCGTCTAGGTCCTCACGTGTACCTGTCACCTGGTGTCCTGCAATAATCCACACCAAGTGCCAGAGCAGTGCTTAGCTGTAGCGAGTGGACAGTAGACACTAATGTTCCTGTGATTTTGATATGAATGATTTATATTCAAGCTGTGGAATTAGGAGGAAAAGAGGCATCAGCAGCAGGGCTTCAGGCTGCCTCTGCTGCCATCTCCCTGGCTGACCTCGGGCAGGTCCCTCTACCCTCAGCTAGCTGGGGGAACCAGATGAGTCTCCAGTGGTCATCCGAGGCCTGGCTCACACAGGTGTCCTCCAGCTAGGTCCCTACTTCTGGGCCTGAGCTCCTGGGAGTCCCCAGTCCCAATCTAGAACAATCTCGTTTTACATGGAGCCACTGCTGGCAGCATAGGCCAGTAACGGGAAATGGGGACCATCCTTTTGGGGGGTGACATCAGCAGGTCAGATGGGGCCTTCCTGACGAAAAGCAGCCACAGTGGGGAGGAAGCTGCAAACAGATGGTGCCCCCACCCCCCAGGGAGGCTGGGGGTCCGGTCACCCAAGTAACAGCTACCCACAACTCTGGGAATGCGAATGATCCCAACAAATGGGATGCCTGGGAGGGGCTGGGATGGGAAAGTTTATAAGCACATATGTCCCCACAATTTAAAAAAAAGAGAGAGAGAGGCACTAAATGGACAATGACAATTAAATGTAATACATGGGCCTGGACTGGAGCTAATAACGGAGAAGAAAAGGCCCAAAAAGATATTCCTGGGACAATTTAATAAATGGAAATAGACTGCATGCTTCATATCAATGTTAAATTTCTTTTTTTAATATAGTTCCATGATTCCTGTTCTTAGGATAATGATGTATACAACCTACTCTCAAATGTTAGAAAATAAAACAGACAGAATAACACAACCAGTGTGACAAAATGTTAAAAATTGGTAACTCTGGGTGTCTGGGTTACAGTATATTGGCATTTTCTGTATTGGTTTTGCATTATGTTTGTAACTGTCCTTTAAGTTTGAAATGATTTCAAAATAAGTTTTTAAAACAAAAAACCCAGCTACCATTCCATTGATGAAGTGTCTACTGCATGTTCCCAATGGACTGGGCCCTCTTGGGGCATTTTTTTTTTTCTTTTTTTTTTTTTGCGTGGGCAGGCACCAGGAATCAATCCGGGGTCCCCTGCATAGGAGACGAGAACTGTGCCACTGCGCCACAGCGGCCCACCCTCTTGGGGCATTTTGCTCTTATCCTACAGCTTTAGGGGACAGAGGTTGAGGACCTGCCCAAGCTCACCCAGGCAGGAGTCAGTCCGGTTGCCAGGGCGCCCCATCACCCGCTCCCCTCCAGGACGCATGCACAGCAGGCGCTGGCCCCCTCCCTGAGAGGAGGGCTCTGTAGTGTCTGCCGCCTGACCCAAACCGTGCTGGCCCAGGTAAGGGCCTGTCTCTACCTGTCCTCTCCGTTTGGAGCAACAGAGAAGGGGTCCCAGGCCGAGGGGGCCCAGGGTGGCTATTCTTGGCTGGATGCTGCCTCTCAGCTGTCCTCCTCAGCTGTCCAGACCCCCAGGTCATCTTCCTCTCCCGCCACCTCTTCCCCGGGGTATACGGGCCCAGGGACCAGCTGCTTCAACAGCTGCTCAAATCCAGGTCACAGGCCTGGGGCAACCCACACTTGGTCATTTTGCTTCATTTTTTGGTACCCTGGGCAGCTCCAGCTTCACAGGGACAAAGCCCCCAATTCCCCAACTCACAATGGCAAGGTTTCAGCTGCCTGGGGTTAGGAAGGCGCAGGAAAACCTCGATGGAGCCCCCGAAGCGACGCCACCCCCCTCCAAACCCCAGTAACACACTGGCTAACCTGGGCACCCCCTTCCCATTTCTGGGCCTCAGTTTCCCCAGGAGACCACAACAGACTAGATCAGAAATAGCAGGGTCCTGCCTGGCACGGACCTTCTATGTGGTCCAGCTCTTCTCCTAGGGAAGCTGGGGTGAGCAGGTCAGAGCTACTGAGACCCGGCTGATGGGCCCCCGCCCTTAAGGCTCTAACCCAGGCCATGTGGAAGCCCCCTGAGGGCAGGGCCTGGGTCTCACTTGTCCCCCAGGTCCCCCCACACTGCACACCTCCTTGAAAGCAAAGGGCCAACTGACCCCCAGCTGGGCCCAGCGACATGGACTTAAAACCACACGAACAACGGACTCTTCCCCCAGACGGCAGATTCCTACCCAGACATAAGGCACAAGGGAATTTACTGTGGGTTTCAAGTTCAAAGCAGAACTCTAATGAAAAAGGCTAAGGGTGGTGGGGCAGATGGCAGCAGCTGGCAGCCTGGTCTGACAGCAGGTGGGGCGGGGGACATGATGGGGCTGCCCACCTACAAGGGCTCAGGGCCTGCCCGGTCTGGGGACATGGGGACAGGCCTTCTCTGGGGCTCCTAAATCTCAGCCACCGGACACTCCATTTGCCAAGCACCTGGGAGGGGCCAGGCCCTGTGCTGGACACTGGGGACGTAGGGCATCGGCCAAACAGGACAGGCAGATACAACTCGGCTCACCAAGAGCAAGCAGTGGGGGGAAGAGTGGGCCCCACCATGGATGGGAGTGGGGCTACTTCCCAGAACCCCCTGTCCCAGTTAGCCCAGCTGCTCATTCCCTCACCTCCTTTGGTGCTTGCTCAAAGCCCACCTCCTCAGGGAAGCCTTCCCTGATTGCTTTATCTGAAAGTCCAACCCACAATGTTCCCTGCCCCCTTACCTTGCTCATTCTTCCGGACAGTTATCTCCTAATTACCTGATTAGTCTGTCTCTCCCCATCTTTACCTTCTTCCCGGACAGTTCTCTGACAGAGCCCACATGTGCCAGGAACCCTGCCACCCCCAGCCCCAAGATCCACAAAACAATAGCTTCCCCACCTCACCCCTCTCCTCCTGCCACCCACTCTCCTTCCCAGCAAAGAAGCTGTTCTCCCTCTATTTAAATGTTTATTACACAAGTCACTCATGGTCTTTGTAAAAAAAAAATTAGAAAACACAAGTTAGCAGATTATTATTATTATTTTTAAGGCTCCCATCGTTGCAGCACACAACTGGTTACCAACTTGCAGGAGGTCTGTCCCCACACTTTCTGCTGGGCCTGTGCACGTGGCACAAGCACTGCACGCTTTAAAAACCTCAAAAGCACCAGCAGGACCCTATTTAGACACTCTCGGTCCCCCTGCTCTGCTGGCGGCGCAGGATTTTGCATCAGGCAGGCACCTAGAAGGAACTGGCTCCATCCACCAACTCCGCTCGGCCTCCCAGTCCCTCTCTGACCCTCCCCAGGGTGGAACCTGCTCCTGTGAAAGGTGCCGCAGGCTCCTCCTCCCCCTCGCTGCCCCCGCAGGGGCCCTTTCCTGATGCTGCTGGCACCCCCACTCCCCTGCGAGACTCCTGCTGCACGGCGACAAGGTGGGGTCTCCCTGCCCCTCCCCCTCTGCCAGCACGTGGCCTCTATCCACTCCTCTCTCACACGTGTGTCCCCACCACAGTGGGCCAGAATCGCCTCTTGGTGGTGAAAAAACACCCAATTCTGGTGTGTAGTGTTTGCCAATTTCCATGGTGTAAATTCTCTCGCTTTGGCCAAGTTCAAGCCACCAAGGTGAGGTTGCCGAGCACGGAGTTGGGGAGAGAAGGGTGGTGGCACCTGGTTATCTTGTATTTCCACTACATAGTAAAATAACCACCAAGTATGGACACTAGTAAGGTGTAGTATACTAATCAGAAGTCACGAGTTTTGGGCAGGCCACAGTGGCTCAGCAGGCAGAGTTCTCGCCTGCCATGCCAGGGACCTGGGTTGGATTCTCAGTGCCTGCCCATGTAAAAAAAAAAAAAAAAAAAAGAAGTCATGAATTTTGAATATTTATTACCTGTATTTTAAGGATCACATTAATTGTAAGTTCATACAATCCGAATTTTAACAATGGCTATGCCTAACAACTGGTTGGCAAAATTCTTGAAAAATTCATAATCAGTTCTTGGGAACTGGCAATGGCCCAGCCACAGCCCACAGCCTGAACGTGTGGTCCCTCAAAAACTCTCTACAGACCCCACGGATGAGGGAGACGAGGAAGGGGAACCAGAGAAGAGAGCACCAGGCTTCTAAACTCTGTCCCCAACACCGGGATGGGGAAGGATGAGGCAGGAAAAAGTCTCTGATCAGTAGCTAGGGAGCCCCCATCTACACTGTGTCCCCTAAAATCTAACCCAGTCTTGCAGCTTTAGCTGCTGCTTATGTCTTCTTTTTTAAGAGACATAAATAAATTCCCCTACGGAAAGACCCAAACAGCACAGGAAGTGGAGAAGGAAGGTGGCCCCTGCTTTGTCCCTCTGATTGAGCCCTCTGCCCGGGCCACCAGGCAGGCACCAACCCGGGATGTCCCCCCAGGAACCCCTACCTGACATCTGAACCAAACTGACCCCCTTCCTCACCCCTCCCCATCTCGGGGAGCAGCCCACCCCCCACCCACTCAGGCCACAAATCTTCATTCTTCTTTTCCCCTCATCACCTACCCCCTTTCCCCCAAACCCAGTCCCTCCCCAAGATCAAGCACAAGATCCCACAGGAAAATGCCTCCTAACCCTATGCCTCCTTCTCAGCTCCTAGCGGCCCCACTGAGGGCAGGCCCTGGAGATTTCCCTATGTCCTGGCCCGCACAGAAGCCTCTGGAAGCGTGCCCCAGCCCCGGGTCTTGCCCGCCCCGTCCCCTCCCCACTGCAGAGCCCCGTGCACAGCTCTGGAAAGGACAACCCAATGGTCACTCCAACTCCCCTCAACTCTCCACACAGGCCCGCTCCTTAGGCCACCCTTTGACTTCTATAATGAGCCCATGTTACCTTTTTTTTTCCTTCCCTCCACGTTATTTTTGTAACTTAAAAAGTGAAATGGCATCTTATTTTAAAGGAACAAATAAACAGGGAATGTAATCTTGGACCCACGTCCCAAGGGGATCATTTAAAAGAAACTGACTCACGTTATTGACATTCACCAAAATAAAGACTTGAATTTAAGTGCCGAACCAGAGAGGACAGTTACATAAATGAGGGGAAGGTCTCGTAGGCGGCTAAGCCACCTTTACAAGTCTGCTGTCCAAGTTCCATGGCAAATGTTTCCCGACGTGACGCAGGGTCCAGCGACGTCCTAACACCAGCTCGCCGGCACAGATGCCTGGCAGTGGGTTTGGAATAAGCACAGGATCCACAAGAATCGACCAAAAAACCCGACAGGGGCCTTGCCTGGACCTGCAGCTGAGGAATGGACTGGACCATGTCCCTGACAGCCATGCAGGAAAAAAGCAACCCAAGGCCTTTTTGCTTTTGCACGGGCAGGCACCAGGAATTGAACCTGGGTCTCCGGCATGGCAGGCAAGAACTCTGCCACTGAGCCACGGTTGCACTGCCCATCCCAAGACTTTCTAATCCTCTGGAGAGGCACTCGAGTCCCAAAGTTTCGTGGAACACGGTTCCACAAAATATTTAATAGCTATTTCAGGGAAAAAAAAGTTATCTTCCAAATTCAAATACATTCAAAAAAAGGGCAGCTTAAACAAAGCTAAGGTCTCCTTCCTGCAGGACTTTTCAGAGTCTTCAATATGCTAATGAATAGTTGTAGCCACCGAGAAGGGGCTATAAATAAGGTGACCACATGATTCAGCATCCAAACCCGGACGCCGCTGTAAGGGAAAGGAGGCTCCAGTAATGCCTAGGCCAAGAGCACAGCATGAGTCAGGGGCCACCCTGGCCCTGAAGACGGCATTTTCCTCTCATTTCTGTAGGAGAAAAGCTCACCCTCCCCTTCAGACCAGCTCAAACACCCCTGGTCCTCGTGACCACCATGTCCCCGCCTTCCCCATGGGGCTCAGTTCTTCCAAGCCCAGCTTCCGGGGCGCCTCTGCCCCACCTGGAGTGCGAGCCCTGGGAGGCAGGCCCTGCATGGACCACCCCCTACCCCCAGAGCCCCCAGACTGGGCACAAGTGCAGACTGGCCAAAAACCCAGACACCCTTCCCTGGGGGTCCCCACAAACCCCAAAGCCTCCCCACTGCTCAAAGCTCCACCCCCACAGGTGCTCAGAGGCAGAGAAGATGATGGAAGGGATGGAGCGATGGGTCTGCACCCTGGGGAGGCAGCTTTCCCACCGGAAGCCCCCCGTCCACCCTCCGGTCTGCTCCTCTGATGGCCTCCGGGGGTACTGAGCCCTCTGGGGACCCCATGGGCCCGGCTTCCCCTGTGCCACGCCACCAGCCAGGTCCCCGGCCCCTAGGGCAGCGTCCTCCTCGAACCAGACACAACTGCGAAGCCTGCTTCCACTTCCCCCGCCCCAAGCCAAGGGGACGGAGCCCCTCCACCCGGCGTACCCCGCCAGACCCCAGGGGCACCAAGGGGCGGGGGCTTACCCTGGAAAGAACAGAGCCAGCTCCCCATGGAGGAGCCCCGCTGCGGCCCTGCCACCGGGCGCTGGCAGCGCCGCCCCCACCCCCAGATCAATACAGGACGACGTCAGGAGCGCAGGGGGTGGGGTGGGGGATGGGGTGGCCTGCCCTGCCCCCCCTCCCCGCCTGGCCTCGGAGAAGCTTGGCTTGGCTTCCCCATCCTGATGCCATTACCAAGTTTAGGATGTGGTCGGGAGAGGAGAGGCTTGGGCGCGGCGCGGGGCAGGGGCTGGCGCTGCGGTAGGAAGGGCCGGGGACCTCAGGCTGCTGCTGCCCAGGCTGGCCCGGCATCTTGCTGTGACATCTCAGACTGCAAATGGGAGTGCCCCACCCCTGCCCCAGGGCCACGGGGAGGCCAGCAAAGCAGGGGGTGGGGGATGGGGGGTGGGCGCAGCGCCCAAGGCTGGAGGCCAAGTCATCTGGCTCGGCGGGCCCCACCCTTGGTGCTGAGGCTGGTCCCCACCCCTGGAGCCCCCACAGGAGCTGGGAGGGCCCTGCTTGGTAAGTGAGAACTAACTGAGCTGAAAAGTTCTGGTCTGGGACAACCTACCTGGGCCCTTTGCATTCAGAGGGTGGACTCTCAGTTTTCATCTCCCTGACCCTGTGTCCTGGGCCCCCAAGCACATTTGGGGATGGCTGTCTTCAAATCCTGCCCACCTGGTCGGGGCTTTAGCCAAGTGTGCGGATCTGGGGCTGGAGTCTGGGTCTCCTGGGGACCCCACCCCCGAGGGCGGAGGCAGCTTTAGAGTCAGCCCAGCCTGAGTCCAACTCCGGCCCCACCACCCGCTGGCCCTGGAACTCTGGACAACTGGGCTGGAGCTGGGGCCAAGCCTCAGTTTTCTTATCTTTAAAATGGGCAGAAAAGTCACTATCCCACTGGTCTTAGATGCCACTTCAGAGCTTGCTGTGACACAGAAGGTGTCAAACGCTGTCCTCCCAGCTCAGGTCTCCAGGGCTGGACCACAGTGTAAGGGATGGGAAAACCTTTAAACCAAAGTTCTGCTGCCTGCTCCATCGGAGGAGCGAGGGCAGAGGGACTGGATAGCACTGTGTGCCCCCCCTGCCCTCGCTCATCAGCCCCCAAGTCTTCGTGCAGGTCACTGTAGCCCAGCCCTTGTTGGAGCTGTGGGATGCCTCACCCACAGCCTGTCCTGTCCCGTCACAGCCAGGCCAGGGCTCCTGGTCACAGTCCAGCCTGCCACGGACCCTTCTTTCCTGCCCAACCATGGTGCCCAAAGGGACACCTCCAGCCAGGCCCAGGCTGCCCTAGGTCACAGCTCTGCAACTCCCTAGTTTGGCCCTTGTGCTGGTTTGAAAGGAAGCATGCCCCCTAAGAAAAGCCATGTTTTAATATAAATCCCATTTCATAAAGGTAGAATAATCTCTATTCAATACTGTATGTTTGAAACTGTAATGAGATCATCTCCCTGGATGATGTGATTTAGTCAAGAATGGTTGTTAAACTGGATTAGGGGATGACATGTCTCCACCCATTTGGGTGGGTCTTGATTGGTTTATTGGACTCCTATAAAAGAGGAAATATTTTGGAGAATGAGAGATTCAGAGAGAGCAACACTATGAAACAGAGAGTCCACCAGCCAGCGACCTTTGGAGATGAAGAAGGAAAACGCCTCCCAGGGAGCTTCATGAAACTGGAAGCCAGGAGAGAAAGTAGTAGATGACACCGTGTTCACCATATGCCCTTCCAGCTGAGAGAGAAGCCCTGACTGTGTTCACCATGTGCCTTCTCACTTGAGAGAGAAACCCTGAACTTCATCAGCCTTCTTGAACCAAGGTATCTTTCCTTGGATGCCTTTGATTGGACATTTCTATAGACTTGTTTTAATTGGGACATTTTCTTGGCCTTAGAACTGTAAACTAGCAACTCATTAAATTCCCCCTTTTTAAAAGCTCTTCTGTTTCTGGTATATTGCATTCCGGCAGCTAGCAAACTAGAACAGCCCCGATTTTAGTTCAGACCTACTCAGCACTCTCCCCCTTTCCCACTCAAGCTGCTTTCCCTCCCTCATACCTGAAGCCTCAGGGCCTCTGCTATGGCTATTCCCTCTTCCTAGACACTCTTCCCTGCTCTCAGCTGGGCTGGTTCCTGCCTATCACTAAGTTCTTTGTGGGCATCACCTCCCGAGCAAGTCCTTTCTTGACATCCGATTTCAAGTGGCCTCCAGGGATGTCTGACCGTACTGTCCCCAATCGTGCCACTCCACCCAGGCCCCTGCCCTGGGCCCCAGACCTCTTCTCCCTGGCAGCTCCCCGCTTGGACCTCTTCTCCCTGGCAGCCCCAGGCCTCCTCCCACTGTCAGAAGGATGAGGACACAGGTCCGTCCAGCCCACAGGGCAGCAGGGATCAGCCCAGGCCTCATCCCTCCACTCCTCAGCCAGTTCCTCTGCCCAGAGGCTGAGCTCATGTTTTGGGAGGCGGCCACTGCCCTGATTCCCAGGGTACACCCTGGCCTGCAGCCCCCCACTCATCACTGCAGGATGCTGGCCCCTGGCCAGACCCTTTTGGAGGGGCCCCAGTGTCCGCCCCTCAAATCCCCAGCACCCGAGAGAGCAGACGGCCAGCCCCATTGGGACAGGCGAGAGAGCCCAGGGAGCCAAAAGGAAAGGGGAGGACATGCTCCCGGGGCACTTCCGCCAGCCCCTCCTCTCCAGACTCTTGTCACACGAGATCCAGAAGCAGGAACAAAAGCAGCTCTGGGTAGGATTTTCCCTGTCCCTCTCAGAGCGTTTCCCTGCCTTTGCCAACTGCTCCTGGCGCGCCAATCCTTCCCTCCAGCTTGGGTGTCTCCCTCAGACGGGCAGGGGTAGGTGCCAGAGTGGGGGAGGGTGGGCAACACCGAGCCCAGCCACAGCCTTGAGTCTGTCCCCAGGTCAGGCCCTGGACTTGGCTTGCCAATCAACCAGGCATTTGTGGGGTGACCACTCTCTCTGTTTTTATGTTTTGTTTTGTTTTAGCATGGGCAGGCTCCGGGAATCGAACCTGACTCTCTGGCATGGCAGGCGAGAATTCTGCCACTGAGCCACCATTGTCCGCACCCCCCCCCCATGGACCACCCCTGGGGGGGGTGAGGGTCAAAAGATGGGATCAGACCACACAGTCTCTGCCCTCAGGGGCTCCAGCATCCCTTGAGGCACGTGCCTAGGAAAAAAAACTGGAAGGAAATAGAGCCACGATGGTTATGATTGGGTTAAGCAGAGGCATAATGGATATTTATCACTTTCAAAATGTTCTGCGATGAGATTAAGGATGGGCAAAAGAAAAAGACATTAATCTTTAATGAGCTTTGTACCTGCAGGCACTTCTCATTATTAACTCATCTGGTCCCATAAAGGGAAATGGTCTTATCCCATTTGTGGATTAAGAAACCGAGCTGGGAGGGGCGTGGGAGCTGGATCAGAGCCCGAATTAGGATCTGGAGGAGGTAGTGAGAAGGTGCCCAGAAGGGGCCTCCAGCCTCTCTCCCTGAAGGGTGTACTCCAGGACCAGAGCCAGGCCTGGCGGTGGGCTACACGTGTCCCCCTACCCGACCCCATCAGATCAAAGCTTGCCTCCTGCCTTCGCCCATACTCTTCCCCTCCCCCTCACCTGCGGGTCCCACCTCCTCTTGCTTACAATTACAATTCCCACATCCTCAAGACCTCCCACCCCACCTTCGCCTGCTCACTGCAGCTTCCTCCAGGCAGTCTTTCCTGACTACCCACCCACAAATGTCAGCCCTTGACCCTGCGGCCCAGCAGTGAACACAGATATCCTCCCAACCTCCTTGCACACCTCTCTCCACCCAGACTTGTCCTCTTTCTCTTTCTAAGAGAAACAAATTCATTCCTGCCCCAGGGCCTTTACATCACCCAGAACACTCTTTCCCTCTGTTTTTCTCTCTCCTGGGTCTTTCTCAATGCTCAGGAATACCTTCCATGAGCAAGGAAAGTTTTGTCACCCAGGAGGGGGAGCCTGGGTCTTCAAAGGAGGCTGCACTGGGCAGGGTCTGAGCGTGTAGGTCTGCCCCTGGGTTTCACCCTGTGGCTTCCACCTGGGTGTCCGCCTCTGCCACCTGCCCATGCCTTTGGCTCACACTTCCCCAGATCCTGCCCAAGGGATCCTGCCAGATTGACCAGTGTGCCCTCTGGCTATTTTCGTCTCCAAACTTCTGTGCTGATCAGGTGAGATGGGTGATGTCCTACCTCACCAGCTGGAATGTAGTCAAGAAGCAAGGCTTTGAATCCAAAGAGGTTCCTCGCAGTGTTATTATCAAAGTGAAAAATAAGAAACCACCATGATTCCAAACTGTAGAGAATGGGTAAGAAAATATTTCCAAGCCCTTCTCTCATACTCTCCTTGATTTAAAAACTTCCAATGGCTTCCCACTGTTATTAGGATAAAAGAGAAACCGGCTGCAGTGTCCCAAGCTGCCCCCAACCCGTCCACTCCCATCTCACCAGCATGCTCCCCTCCCCAGCCCACCTCTGTGCTCTCTCCCTCCCTTGTACCCAGCAGCTCCCTACTGCCACAGGGCCTTTGTTTCTGCTGTTCTCTCTGCCCGACCACTTTACCTCATCAACAAGTAAACCACTGCCCTCCAGAGCGCAGATTTTACATCCCTTCCTTAGGGCAGCCTGTGCTGACCTCCCAGACCCAGCCAGGCTCCTCATCACACGCAGCCCCCATCATTAGACAGGGTCTCACCACATGGAATCTCCCCTATCAGACTGGGAGCCCTTGAAGAGCAGAATCCATCCCATCTGCACAGAGTTAGAGGCCCCAAGGCTGGACCGGGTCAACAAAGCAGGCCCTTCACCAATATTTGTTGAATGAATAAAGTATTCTCCAGCCATTAAAAATGATGTACATGTAAACTATTCAACGACGTGAAATAACACACCCGATCCCATCAAAAGGGAAAAAGCAGGTTTTCAGGTTGCAGCATGATCGCAAATAAGTAAGAAGAAAAGTAGAAGGAAATATACCAAAATATTAATGGTAGTTATCTCTGGACAAATCCCTGCTCCTTGCAACACCTTTTCCAAACAGTCCACAGGGGGCACATTCTACTTTTACCCTGAGAAAACACACGCGTACGTTCTTGATCCGTATGACTCGGGAGGGGCTGACCCCACGCCCCCTCCTGCAGCGGACACGAGGCCCAGGCCTGCTGAGCTCCTGGTGCTGACCCTGCCGGACACCGGCAGGAAGACTAGGCAGGGTCACTAAGGAAGGGTTAAAGGGCATGGGTTTGTGTCACAGACAGGAAGCCTGGCACAGGAAGATGGGGCTGCTGGCTCCACTGGGCCAATCTCGGGCCCCGGCAGGGACTGAATGGAGGAAGGGAGGCAGGAGCAGGCTGGGGTCTGCATCCCAGCTGTGTTTACCGTAGACACAGCACTTGAGCAAGGTGCTGTCCGTCTCAGGACCTCACCGCCTCTTCTCTAAGCGGGACCCACAGTGGTACAAATCTCCCCTGTCAGGGGAGCCCAGAAAGGGATGATGTACAGAAAGCCCCCATTGGGGCCTATTCACTAATTAACTGTTAAAGGGATCACAGTGAGACATAAAGGACTTTCAGTGGCCTGCCAGCCACCAGGTTGATCAGGGCTGCCTGTGTTCCCGGGGGAGGCTTCCAGGAGAACCACAGCCCCTCGTCCCCACCTCCTTGGGCCCTGCGTACCTTCCTTGGAGCTAGTGGCCACTGCAGCAGCCGAGGCTGAGGCTGAGCCCGTGGACGTCCGGCCCATGGGGCTTGAATGCTTCCCCCCTCGGCCGGGGGGCTTCAGGCCGCTGGGCTTCTGCATGGTAGTACTCCTCGGTGGGTGGACGAAGTACAGGTCACGTCCTCGCTGCCATCCTCACTAACCTGCAGAGAGAGCTGGAGAGATCGTGTCATAAGGTCACCAGATGCCGGGGCCCCAGCTGGCCCCCCAGAGCACCCCAAGGCAGCCACGGCACCTTCACAGGGTTCCAGGACCCCCTATCCTGTGAGGCAGGGACCAGCATCACCCTTGGGTTTTAGGTAGGGAAACTGAGGCACAGAGCAGTGGTGGCAAGCGTGATTGCGGGGTCTTGCGGCATGGTGGTGGGGCTGCCGGGACATGGGTCCTGATCGGCTGCACCCCGAGGACTAGCATGTCCTCTCCGCCCACCTTCTGGGCCTGGGAGGCAAGACTCAGGAATAAACTGACCCAGGATCTGCGGTGGCGGCTGCACCAGGACAGGTCAGGACATCCAACATGAGATATCAACCAAAGGCACAGGCTGCTGCAGGTTCTGATACCCGGGGAGGCTCTCGGGGCCACGGCAACCCCCAAGCCCCTGGGACCAGCCAACCACTCACCTCCCTCCTGATGCAGGCTGGGCGAAGCAAAATTTGAAAAACTGTCACTTAAAGAAACCAACCCACAAGTTCACAGCAGGAAAAATCGAAGAGCCAGCCACGCTTTCACCTGCCCCTGGCACCACAGCGGGAAGGATTAGAGCCTCATGCTGGGGCTCGCAGCCAGAGAGCAGGGAAAAAGAGAGCTCCCGCGAGGCCCAGGTGAGGCACCTACACGCCCAGGTGAGCTGCAGGGAACCCCAGGCATGCCTGCCAGCCCCAACCTGCCAAATCCAACATTCCAATCCCCTAATCAACTCCCCAGGCACCTGGTCCCAGAAGGCTCTTGGTCAGGCTGGGGATCAGGGCTGCACCCGAAACCCTGAGCCTCCAGGCGGCTGGGTCACTCGGGGGCTCTGGTGACCTCTCTTCTTGAGCCTGGTACACTGAGTCAGCCAAGGGGAGAGGGAGGGCGCCGGGGAAACCCTCCTGCCTCAGGGGCGACCAAACAGCCCTCCTGCTCCAGCAGCTTCTCCAGGGACCCTGAGATCCAGGAAATCCCAAGGCAGAGACTCATGAGTGTGTGTGAGGCAGAGGAGTGGGGGCGGGGGGAGCGAGGTGGGGGGGCCCCTTACCATGCCCGGCCCCTTCTGTGCCTAAAACTTTCCCAGAGAACACAGCTGTAAGTCATTTACCTAACAAAGACCTTGTATTCAAAATATATGAAAAACTCTTAACCTGCTAATAAAGATACAAAAACATATTAAATAAACAATCTTTATTTTTACTATATAAAAATTTGACTTTAAAAAATGAGCAAAAGATTTGAGCAGATGCTTCATCAAGGAGGACATACAAATGGCCAACAGGCACGTGAAACGGAGCTCCACATTGTTAGCCGTTACGGAAATGCACATCAAAACCACAATGAGATACCACTTCACCCCTACTGGAATGGTGAAAATTAAAAACAAAACAAGACCAAATACTCAAACCTGACAAACAGAGGAGTGGATGAGAACGAGAAGCTGCCTGATCACCCAGACACTTCTGGAGTGAAAAATGGTGCAACCACTTGGGAAAACAGTTTGGCAGTTTCTTAATAAGTTAAAAATATACGCCTACCATCTGCACCAGCACCCAAGGGAAATGGAAACCTATGTCCACACAGAGACTTGGACACAAGTGCTCAGAGCAGCTTTATTCATAATGCCCCAAGTGGAAACAACCCACAAAGCCATCCACCGGTGGGTGAATGAACAGTTGTCGAGCCATTTGGTGGGCTACCACTCAGCAATGAAAAGAACCACCGATGCATGCAAAGGCAGGGACGGACCTCAAACACATCGCTCAGTGAAAGAATCAGACAGGAAAGACTACTGACCGTATGATTCCATCCATATGAAATCTCTAGAAAAGGCAAAACTGCAGATGTGGAAAGCAAAGCAGTGGCTGCCTTAGGGGAGGAGCAGTGGTCACCCTGGGGGAGAAGCAGTGATAGCCGCAGCACAGGAGCAATGGCTGCCAGGTGTGGGGAGCAGCGGTTGCCTGGGGGAAGCAGTGGTTGCCCTGGGGGAGGAATGGCCTCTGCCTGTTCTTGGATCTCACTGTAAGTACACTCCAGCCCCAGGGCCTTTGCCTATGCTGTTCCCTCTTCTGCAATGCTGTTCCCTCAAATCCCAAAGCTCATTCCTCACTTTCTTCAGTTATCTGCTCAAATATCCCCTTCTAAATTCAGACCCACCCACCCCAACCACACAGTAAGTCAGGGACTTGAGTCTGTTTGGTTTTCCATGCTATTTTTAATCCTGACGGGGGTTCTTGCAGCATAATAATTGCCTAATAAATCACTGCGGAATGAATGAGTATCGCTGGCCCACGGGGGTGGGAGGCCAAGGCCCAGCTGTCACTTTATCCAGCACTGATACCTGAGCGCCAAGGTGGTGACCAACCCAGCTGGCCCTCTGACACCCTTGCTTACATGCAGCCAGTCCAGCTCCCCACTAGCCAGCAGCCCTCCAAGGCAGGGACCAGGCAGTATGTCCCTGACACTGGAGACTCCCAGCCAGTCTGCCACCCATGACCCAGCATTTCTTCACCACTCGTAGACACCTTCCAGCCTCCAAACCTTTGCCTGTGTATTTTCTCTCACCTGCTTCACTTCCCATTTGAACCCTTCTGATCCGAACACCAAGCCCAATACCTCCTCCTCTAGGAAGTCTCCTGGGCCCTTGGGGCCCACTGAGACCTCAGGATCACATGCTAAATTAAGGAGAAGCTTTATCGTTCTCCTTTTTCATCACTCTGCCTCCTAGGAACCCCGGGGTCGCCTCAGATGGAGCCACAATCTCTCCCCTCTGAGAGTCCTGTCCGAGTACAAGTCCGGGCACAGAACCCGTGATCCACAAGCCCCAGGGACCTGAGCACTCCTGCTGAGGCCCACGGCACAAAAGCCACAAATCCCAAGGACACTCATTCCAGGGGAGGCTTCAGACAACTCCCACAGCTGCCCTGTCGGCTTCCCAGACCCCAAAGCCGTGGGCAGCCACCAGTTACAAAGAACCCACTGGTTGCCAGTCCTCGGAGGGCCATGGCCTCATGAGACCACCCCCCTCCCCTGGCCCTGCAGAGGCAGCCACCTCCTCACAGCTGGAGCAGCTGCACTTTGAAAAGTCGGGGACTTGCCCAAAGCTACATGCTGCCAAGTGACTGTGCTGAATTAAGCTCCCGCCCCTCACTACTTCCCCGGAATAACATTTGTGAGACCCCTGGCCTCTCGGGGTGGGGGACAGGAACCACCCCTGGTTCTGACAAAGAAGACAGAGTTGCTGGCGGGCGGAGAGAACCAAGGCGCCATTCATAGGAGCCCCTGGCCCTGCCGAGGGCTGCGGTTGGCGGGGCCAGGCGGGTGACGAGCAGCCCAGGCCCCTCCACACGCCTGCACAGCCGGAGGAAAGGGAAAAGAGGAGAATGGCTGGACGGGAATCGGGGGAAGGAGGCCTGGGGCTAGCAGCCCCTTTGGGACTCAGAGGAGGAGAAGGGGCTTCTTGGGGAAAGCTGGGGCCCTGGTGACCGACGGCCTTCCCAGCACCCTGCGCCTGATGGGGAGGGCCGGGAGGGCGGGTGTGGGAGTGAGCAGACCGAAGCTGCAGCCCAGGACCTGCCCCGAGGGGCCGGGACACCCTGGCCTGGCCTGAAGGACAGCCTCAGTTTCACGGCCATCAGCACAGATGGGATGACAGCACCATGGCATCGTGGGGGGCACTCAAGAGGATGGGACAACACGGCCCGCGGGGCTCCCTCCCTGCCCCGCATGCGGGAGCCGCACTGGACCCGGCCACTGTCGCTATGAGCCGTGTCCAAGCGAGGGTGGGGTGGCTTCCGGACCCAAAGGCCCCCTTTGTGCCACCGTCAACCGCCATTTACGGAGGACAAACCCAGGCTGCATTCGGGGTTGCCATTTCAGCCGCCCTGTGGTAGGGGACTGCAGTTTCCCTGGGGACAAGGGCCAAGAACTTCCCGCCCATCGGCAGCCTGGGGTGCAGCCCCAGCAGAAGCGGGGTGGGGGTGGGGGGGCGATGACAAACAGGGCGGCGGAAAGGCCGGCTCAGGCCTGCCAGCATGGGCCCCTGGGGGTGAGCGCGGCGGGCTCCGCGAGGCAGAACTCCTGGGACCAGGCACCCAACCCGGCGGCCTCCTGCTGGGAGGGGCAAGGGGGCACGGGGTCTGCCTCCCCTCAAAAGCAGTGGCTCTCCCCGGGGGCTCGGGGGCAGTCAGGGTGCCCGTGCTCCCCCCGCCGCCTCCGGCTGCCATCGCCAGCGCTCCTCCCCTGGGCCTGTGCCCCGTGCCCGGCCCCACACTACTCCGAGATGGACTCAGGGCAGCACCCCCACCCCCCCGGGGGCGTGCTCCCTGCCAGCCCTGGCGCATGGCCAAGGGGAGTCCCAGGCTGAGGGCCCCCCAGGGGAGGCACAGACCATGCCCTGCCAGGTCGACCAAGGAGCTGGGGAGTTGGTGGGGACGGGGCATACCCAGAGACTTGGGACAGGCTGGGGGTCTCTACTCTGCGAGCATAAGGGGCCACGGGAGGATTTCAAGCCCAAGGCTGCTACCATCAGATCTGCATTTCAACCAAACTGCTCAGGAGCTGTCCAGGGCCAGGGAGGGGGCTAGGGATGGGGGGTGTTGGGGACAGCTATGGGCTATTGTGCTAGACAAGGAAGGCAAGGATGAGGCCCGAGCTGGCGGCAGAGGCCAAGGAGAGAAAGGCTGCAGCGTCTGGGAAGGGAGGGGGGGCCAAGGGTGGGAGCACCTCGGACTAGGAGGAGGTTGGGGCTGTGGGGGCTCAGCTGGGGACACGCTGGGTGGGAGGCAAAGACGGGACCTGGAGGGAGGACTCTGGGAGGAGGAGTCATGGATGAGTCACCCTGGGCAGCTGAGGCTGGGTGCGACTTCAGGGAGACCCCATGACAGGAGGCCAGCAACAGGACCTGCCTCTGCAAGGGATCCCAATAATCAGGGAAATGCAAATCGAAGCCACCAGGAACTCTCATTTCACACCCCATCAGATGGGCAAAAGGCAAACAGCTTGCCAGTTGGGAGCCGGAGGCCGTGCAGCCATGGCTTGGGGGAGTGGAGTGGGCACATGCCTGGGAGGGCATCGGCCTGACACCAAGGGGAAAGGTGCACTCAGCCAGTCCTCAGCAGGTACATGCCATGCAACATGCCGCCAGGCACACACCGCCAGGCACACCTCAGGCACACATTAGGCACACATCAGGCACACATCAGGCACATGCTTCTAGGCACACACCAGGCACACACCACCAGGCACACATCAGGCACACGCCTCCAGGCACACACCCTCCAGTCACACAAAAGGCACATACCTCCAGGCACACACCAGGCATACACAAGGCACACACTCCCCAGCCATACATCTCCAGGCACATGCCAGGCACACATCAACCTCCCCCTGTCCCCTGCCCAGGCAGAGACAAGGCACATGCCATCAGGCCCACACACGCCGGGCACACACACCTCCAGGCACCTCAGCTGGTGTGACCCAGGAGACACACACATGGGTGCTTGCGGCAGTGCCTCTGTAATAGCAGGAAGGTAGGGCTGGGGTGGGAAAAGGACTGGGGCGGGTTAATGAAGGCTCCATTTACATCTGGGGGTGTACACGGGTCTTCACTGAATCCTTGCTTACCCATTTTTGAGTGCCTAAAACATTCCATAATCATTTTTTAAATTAAACATTTCAGACAGACTGGGTGAGGGTGGGGGAGCAGGCCCCAACCCTGCAAGCATGATCCCATGGGTGCCAACTGCCTGGCCAAGGTTCCCCGAACCGATGGTGGAAGCTGTTCCCGGCTTGGTGTGGTCCGGACGGCCCTCAGGCCCAGTCCACTGCGCACCCCCACCCCCACCCCCACCCTGAGGAATCTGGCAGGGCCCGCACTTCACCAGCGCTTCCTCACTGCTCGCTCCCACCCGGCCTGGAAGGTGGGCCCATTTTGTCCGCATCTCACAGATGAAGAAACCGAGGCTCCGAGCTCGACTAAGGTTGCCCAGCAGCGAAGCTAGAATCCCCATGTTCTCCTGGCCCAGAGCAAGGAGAGGGCAGGGCAGGCCCGGGACGGCCCCATCTGCCTGTCTGGGAGAGGCAGGCACTGCTCTCAGTCAGTGAGGCCCGCAGGAAGCAGCAGCCAGGGTGAGGGGCCCGAGAAGTTTGGGGCAGGGAAACCCCCTGCTGAGGCTTCCAAGTCTCCCCAAAAGCACAGCCACACACCGAGGGCCCTGGCAGCCACCAGGCAGGCGGGGAGGCCAGGAACTGAAGCTGGGGCTGGAGCCTGGTTCCACCAGGGCAGCTGGGGTCCCACGGCGGGGAGAGGAAGGATGAGGTGGGAAGACAGAGAGCAGGGTGGGCCATGCCAGGTGGGGGGATTGGCCAGACAGGGCACTCATGGCTGAGCAGGGAAAGGACTGGACCCCACGGCCCCGTCGATTTCCAACCTCTCGGACCTCTGAGGCCGAGAGGTGAACCCAGGCTAGGAGAGTCCAAAAGATTCCACAGCCCACGGTCCTCACCGCCCCCAAGCTCGGGGCCTGTTCTAGTTTGCTAGCTGCCGGAATGCAGCACACCAGAGACGGATTGGCTATTAATAAAAGGGGATTTATTTTGTTAGTTCTTCAGAGGAAAGGCAGCTAACTTCCCACTGAGGTTCTTTCTTACGTGGGAAGACTCAGGATGGTCTCTGCTGGCCTGCTCTCCAGGCCTCTGGGTTCCAACAACTTTCCCAGGGGTGATTCCTTTCTGCATCTCCAAAGGCCTGGGTTGAGCTGCGAGTGCTGAGATGAGGTATGCTGAGCTGCTTGGGCTGTGCTACTTTGCACTGTCTCATTTAAGCACCAGCCAATTAAGTCAAAAGTCATTCATTGCAGCAGGCACGCCTCCTAGCCGACTGCAGATGTAATCAGCAACAGATGACGTTCACGTCCTCAGTATTGGCTCATGTCCACAGCAACAGAACTAGGCACGTTCACCTGGTCAAGTTGACAAGTGAATCTAACTACCATAGGCCCAGTTTCCCCGTTCATCAACTAGGCGCCTTCCCACCCTGCAGCCAGCCTGGGGTGACACAGAGCCCTAGAATGGCTGGCCTGCCGGTCTTCCTGATCTGGACATACTGGGGGGTTTGGCCATCTGCCCTGGGGCTCTGTGGCCACCCACAGCCTCAGCATTGGGGCTGCGGAGTCCTCCTGGGCTGCCCCAAATTCTGGGCAGGAATCTGCCTCGTCCACTGGCCGGGGTCTGACCCAGGCCCAAAGACAGGGATCTGGGAATAACCATGGCTCAGGTCACCACCCACTGATCCATCTTTTTTCCCATCACCACGCCCATTTCACAGAAGGGGAAACTAAGGCCCAGGACAGAGAGGATTCACTTAAGCCCAAGAAGCAGGCAAACAGGAGAATGAGACGCAACTGCTCAAAGGGAGAAAACCTGGACTACAGGAGAAGATCTCAGGGACCAGACAGAGCTCAGAGGTCTAGGGAAAGGAAGGCCTGCTGAGGCCACCCAGGGATAGGGGCAGAGCAGGAAGGAACAGGGTCCCTGGTGTTCTGCAGCCAAGATGCTGACTCAATCGTCTCTCATTATTGGCCCTTTCACTTCTGATCTCCCTGGCAGCTCCATCCAAAACATCCAGGCTGGAGCAGCTGCAGGAAAGCCACTCCATCTCCTGGCTTCTCCTCCCCAACTTCAGGATTTGCACAAGCAGCTAAATATTACACCTGAGCAGGTAAAGATCTTTACAGTAAGTGGTCCTGGGTCAAATGGACAACCACAACGGGGGAAAAAAAAATCACAACTGCCTCCTGTGGCAGGCAGAGTAACGGTTCCCGACAATGTGCACCCCTTAATCCACGGAATCTGAGAATATGTTAGGTTACGTGGCACAGGGAATTGAAGGTTGCTAATCAGCTGACCTAGAGAGAGCAAGAGTAGCCTAAGTTATCCAGGGGAGCACAATGTAATCACACAGGTTATTAGAAATAGAAGGAAGGAGGCAGGAGAGAAAGAATCACAGAGATGGCAGCATGAGAAGGGCATGGAACTGTTGGACTTTGAAGATCAAGAGAGACATGACCTAGGAATTGCAGGCAGCCGCTAGAAGCCGGAAGAGGCAAAGAAACAGATTCTCCCCTACAGCCTGCAGAAAGGAACTGGCCTTGCCACTACTCTGAATTTAGCCCAGGGAGGCCCGTTGCAGGCTTTGGACCTTCAGAACTGTAACAGAATAAACGTGCCTGTTTTAAGCCACTAAGTATGTGGCTTATTTGTTACAGCAGCTGTAGGAAACTAATACATCTACCTCACACAATACACAGAAGTCAATTCCAGGCGGGCAGAAGATCTAAATGTGAAAGGCAGAACAACACAGTTTTTAGAAGAAAACCCAGAATACTGCCACACCATTGGAGGAGGCAAAGGTTTCTTAAACAGGCACAAAAACTGCTAACAATAAAGGAAAAATTTGATACGCTGGACAACTGTAAGACAAGGGAAAGCAAGAAAGGATAAGGCATGAAGGGGAATAAATATTTGCAATTTATGTGTCCTGCAAAGGATTCACTCTCAGAATACATAAAGAACATCAAATCAACAAAAAAGAGAAAAATCATGAAAAGACATGAATGGACACATCCCAAAAGGGGTCTCCAAAAGGTCTATAAACCTGTGAAAAGATGCTCATAGCCATAATACCAGGTGCTCACCATGACAGATCAGTGGGAAAGAATAGCTATGCCACATGTCGGTGAGGACACTAAAAGGTCCAAAATGTTCAAGCACTGCTAGTGGGACCAGCATGAGTGATTTGGGAAACAGTCTGACATTAGGTAAGAAATCTGAACAACACGTAACCCTGGGACCCAGCAATTTCACTCCTAGGTGTACAAACAACAGAAATGTGTGCAGACCTGCACCAAAAGGCACACACTCTTCCTAACAGCCCCAAACTGAAAATAACCCAAATATCCTTCACTAGTAGAATGAGTAAACAAATTGTGTCTTAATCACACAATGGAACAAACCCAGCATTGAAAAGAGAGACAAACTACTGCTACACACGACGAGTGGATGAGTCTCACAATTATCATTTTAAGTGAAGGGGGCCGGGTATAAAAGGATGCTGAAAGTATAACTGTGCTTCCACTTAAAAGCACGTTCAAAAACAGGTAAAACTTACTGATGGTGTCAGAAGTCAGGGAAGGGATACCCTTGGGCGGGGCATCGACTGGAAGGAAAAACAAGAACGGCTTTTAGGGAACTGCCTGGTTCTGTTCTGAGCTTGGTGCAGCTGCACAAGTGTCGGTTTGAGAAAGTTCAACCAGCTATACAATTATTATATGCACGTCTATAAAAGGCGTTTTGAAATTACCCCGGGCAAGGGATGATGACGGCAGGAGTGGAGAAAGCATGGAGGGCCTGGACCTTTAAATCAGGGTGGTCTCTGCTGCTCTGGGGGCTTCCCCAGCTGGTGACACCAACCGTGTGGCTCCATCAGTGTCCGCCTCCCCAGTGGGACTGTGAGCGCCCTGCAGGCAGGTGCAAGCCAAGAGAACCCAAGGGACCAGAGTCCAGCGCAAAGTAGGGTCATGCTGAGCTAACCAGTGGCCTCCGTTCTGCGGCGATCTAAAGGGGATATGGGGGCCAAGCACACCTGGTGCCCCCCTACTCCTTCCTGAGCCTTCCTTTGCAAGGGAGGGCAGGAGAGGCGGCTGAGCCCGCTGAGCTAGGGCCTGGCCCCTGAGCAGCTGGGAGGCCTTGACCGAAGGGGAGGGCAGGCCGGCCGTGGGGAACTCGGAAAGGGCCAGTGCCTGGCAGCCTAGAGGGGAGACAAAAGAGATAAGAGGGTGGGGGCCCTCGGGCACTGTGTCCAAGTCCAGGGCTGCTGGGGAGGGGAGGAGGGGGACACCGAGTGGGGAGGGGCACACCTCGGTGGCCACAGGGGCGAGGCCAGTCACTACCAAGCCCTCCAGGTCCATTTTTCTTTTATTCTATTTCCAGAAAGGCAGCCCCACCTCCAACACCCCATTCTAGCTGAATGCTAGACACACCCACGCACACCCAGAGGATCCCTGATTCCCACACACACACTCCAAGGCCTCTGCCCAGGCCACTCCCCCCCCCAGAAGACCCTTCCTCCCGCCCAGCTGCGAGGAGAGCACACTCCAAGGGCAGATCCCTGGCTACGGCATTCTCTGCTGAAGCCCGGTACCTAGGACAGCGCCAGGGGGCTCAGCCAGGGCTCAGAACCTATGTTTAATGAATATGCAAATGAACTGAAAGGCCCTCCTCCACCCCGCCCTTCCCAGAGCGAGCAACGCCCCCGAGGGCACATGCACAGGCCATCCAGCCCTCACCGGATGGTCGGGGCTCACCTCCGCGTGGGGTGCAGGGGAGAAGGGCATGGGGTACGGAGCATAAGGTACGGGGTATAGGGCACCGGGGCATGGGGTACGGAGTACAGGGCACAGGGTACAGGGCACCGGGTACGGGGTAGAGGGTAGAGGGCACGGGGTATGAGGCATGGGGTATGAGGCATGGGGCATGGGGTACGGAGCATGGGGCATGTTGCACGAGGTATGGGGCACAGGGCATGGGGTACAGGGTACGGGGTATGGGGCATGGGGTACGACACGGGGTACAGGTACAGGGCAGTCTCCCCCACCGCGGGCTCCATAAGTGCAGAAGCTGCCAGCGGTCCCCGACCACTGCACAAAGGACCTGAGGCATCCTCTCCGAAGGCCCTGGCTCTCGGTGACAGGCTCCCCCAGGCCATGCCAGCCTTTCCCATGCTGTGCCGAAGCATCTCCCCCAGGTCTGGGCCCAGACCCCAAGGAGCAGGGGACAGAGCCCCAAGCTGGCGCCCAGATGCCTGACTCAGAGGGTCCCCACCACCATCTCCCAGGACAGCAACTCTAGGCTGTTTCACAGCCCTGAACACGGCAAATATGGGTTCTTGGGGAGCGGAAAAAACCACAGATATTACAATGGTTTGCGCCCCCCCCACAAGGGCTCCAGTCCCTAAACAACTCTACGGTAAGTCTGTGGTATGAAAACGCCATGGGGGAGAAGGGAGATGAGGATTAGCAGGGAAAAGTCTAAAAGGGGTCCTGGAGGGCAGGGGCGATCATGAAACAAAGGGTGAGAAATGACACTCAGGGAGTCACTGGACCCCCCTGTCCTTCCCCGGCCATCCTGGAGATACGGGGGGCAATGGGTCCACTGCAGGGAGCACCACAAGGTTTAAATGAGGTTTTGTCCAGAAAGCTTCCAGCTCCGTGCTTGGTGGAAAACAACAACCCCTCTGGAGCAAGGTGCTGCTGTCAGTAAAAACTGCCCAGGCCTGCAAGCACCCCCACCCCCAAGCCAGGGAGATGGCCGCATGCAGAGGTCGCAGGGGACAGCTTGCTTCTTCGCCGTGTGACTCTGAACCCATGTCGGGTGTATCTGTCATTGGGGGTTGGGGGGCCAGTGAGACCCAGCCCTCCGCCGAGCTGTGCCCACCTATGGGGCCACACAGCTTTAACAGTCCATCGATTCAGGCGCTGGCTTCCTTTCATTTTGGCACCATTCTAAGGAAGCACTTTATAAATATTAACTCATTTAATTGGCACAACAATCCTATGAGGAAGATACTCTTATTAGCTCCATTCTACAGAGGGAAACTGAGGCACAGAGTGGTCAGGTCGCTGGTCCAGGTTACAGATGAATCAACGGCAGCACTGGGATTCGAACTTGGGCCATCTGGCCGCACAGCCTGCACCCTTAACCACTTCTCCTTACTTCCTCAAGATCGAAATCAGCTCACCTCTGGGTTGGGGAGGCAAGGGTGGAGATTTCAGCAAGAGGTCAGGGGGGCATCTGCTGCCCTCAGCACCGAGGCCGCACCCTTCGGCACCTCTGCCGGCTGACCCGGCCCCCGCCTGCCTCTGGCCTCGCCTGGCCCCCCTCCCACCCCGCACCCTGCGTTCCAACCTCCCTGGACTTCTTGTTGCTCCTGATGCTACCGTTGGACTCTGTTCCGCCCAGAATGCCAACCCCCTGTCCTATGTCTCAGCAAACTCCCTCTCGAGACTCCTTTGAGACGCTAGGGCTCGTCGCCCTCCTGAACACCTCCCCTTCCTCCATGGCATGAGCGGGGGTGCTTTCCGTGCACCCCCATGTCACAGCCTTCCACTATGGGAGTGAGGGGCTGTGCAGGCCTCCCGGGGAGCTGGGGCCCCTCCAGGGCTGAGGGCTGGGGGCAGGCCAGCTCATCTTCACCAGGGTCTCAGCCTCCCCTGATAAGGAGACTCCTTTGCAGAGGGGGCTGGTGGCTGAGCAGCGGACTCCCTGCAGCTGCCAGCAAGGACCGTGGAGGAGAATTAGAAGGCGGCTGCCGTCTCTCTGGCATTCTAGATGTGTGGGGGCTGTACCCCAGGACCACGCCCCAGAGCCACCGGCCCTCACTTGTGCTTTAATGTTATATATAATGTGGGCTTAGAGGCTTATCTGAAACAATGCGAAGGTACACGAGGGTACACGGCCACTCGAAACTCATATTCCGCGCCTAGGATCTGCTGCTACAAAGCCTGCAGTCAAATTGCTGCCAATAAAAGGTACAGAAGTCCCCTCCGGCTTCATCTGAGTTTTGTTACCCTTGGATTCCGCTTGCCCCAATTTCCTCATTTATTTTTAATCTTGTTATACTGCATTTATCTTTGTAAATCATTCGGGTTCTTTCTGGAATCAGACAAAGAACAAACCAGACCCTTTCAGATGTCCTCTCCTCCGCGCAGCGCTTTCCCAACGCCGGATGCAGCTTGGGTCTGAAAGCAGCTCTCCATGGATGCAAGCCGAAAGAGAGCGAGGGGACCAGAGGACAGAGGAGTGCCTGGGGGAGTGGCCTGTGCTAGAAAACGGACCACCCAAGCCAACTGGGAAGGGCACAAGGTGGCAGGAAGTCTGCAGGTGCCCAACATCCTTTTCTTCCCTGCCGCACGAGCCGACCCTCACAGGGATGGACAGCCGGACACCTGCCAGGCAAGAACGGTGGATTCCCAGGGCCCAGCTGGACAGTGTGCTCCCCACCTGCCTAAACTTCACCTTTCACCCTTGGCACTGATCAGGGACACCCTTCCCAAATGCCCCTAAACTGCCCATCCTTCAAGACCCCGTCCAGTAGCCTAGACCACCCCCACCCCCGCACCCCGAGAACTGATGTACCTGGGCAATGACCCCCACTAGGCATCCTGACATCTCTTCCACTCTTAAAACATTTCTGAAATGTGCTCATGTCACTCTTATTTCCAGAAAGGGGACCTGATGTCTTCCCAATTCAGTAAAAGCTTCTTGAAGGCAGGGTTTGCACCTAAACTCCCTGGGCTCCCCCAGCCATCCCCTACTCCCCCATCCCCAATGCTACATGTTGCTGCGGCTGGGGCATCCCAGGGCTCAGGGGAGCTGGGTCCAGAATCAGCCAGGCTGCGCCACAAGCAGCTGTTGACCAGCCCTGGACCCCAACAAGGAAGCCTGTTCAGGAGGGGAGGTGGGCAAACCAGGCTCTGCTCTTGAGCCTGAGATCTACCCTCTCGCTGCAAAGAGGCCAAAAGGGTAATGAAGGGAAGTGAATCAGGGGCCGGTGCCTCTCTGGGCTCCAGACATGATTTCCAGGGATGGAGCAAGAGACATTCCAGCAAGAGGGAAGCCGTGAAGTGGACAAGGCCCCCAGTTTAATGCCTTGTTAATAAAAACCACCTGGGATGTCTGCTTTCTTCTCAGAAAGGAAACATTTCATTAATATTTGGAAACGTTTGCTCCCAAAGCAGCATGCTGCCCAATTGCTTTTCTTGTGGGGAGACTGGTAACACCACCCAGAGGGAAATGATGGGGCGTGGAGGAGTAGGGCTGAGGGCACACGGAGGGCCCCAGTCTCCACGTCCAAAAGGGAGAACCAGGTTGGAGAAGCCAGGGGTGGGCAGCCACTGCATCCTGCCCATCCCCCACCCCCAGTCCACACTACCCTTTCAGGTCTCAGGGTCTCACCCAAGCCACAGGCCCATGGATTGTCTGACTCTTCCAAGGATGGTGACATTATATCCACCCACCCTCGTCCAGCACGACACTAGGCACCCTCAATGCAGCCACTGCCTCTGCCTCTGCCTGCTGAGCCCAGCACTGCCCCCCCCCCCCCCGCCACAGCCCTAGAGACCACCCAGTCTGCTCCCCTCCAACTGGCCGGGTGCCCTCATCCAGGCCGGGCCAATCGGTCTCTCTCTGGAAACTAGCCCAAGAGAGGAGCCCCCCTGCAAGGCTAGCCACCATTCGAGGGCAGCCATGCTGACGACCCAGAGAGAGCCAGCCTGCAGGGAGAAGAGAACGGGACAGACGCACAGGGAGAGGCCGAGAAAATGAAACTGCAGTCCAGAGGGAGTCCAGAGGGAGGAAGACTGGAGGAGGGGCTGCCTGAAGTTTCCCAGGTCCCGGTGAGCCGGGCTGCTGGCAAATGTTTGCTGCATGAGTTCCCTGCTCCCTACTCCTAACTCCCCTTTCACTTAACCTAATTGGAGAAGGTTTCCGTTCCCTGCAATAAAATAACCCAAACACAGGGGATCAGGCAACCTTCCCCCCACCACCACAGGCCAGCCCTGAGCATCCAGCCGGGCACACTACCTGGTTTACAAAAGATGCAGGAGCAGGGTGTCCTGGTATGGCCAGCATGGGGGAGAGGCAGGGTGGGAGGCTTGGGGGAGGGGGTGGTGAGTTAAAAGCCAGATTGTCGTTAACTGTTTTTTAAGCCCACACAAAGGCCGAGGCTCCCAAAGGGAGTGGAACCAGGAGGGTCACAAATGCAGCTTCCCCCCTTTGGTATACAAGCAGGTGGTGGGGACACAGCTGGCATCAAGAGGGCAGGCTCAACCTCGAGGGGGCACCAGGAGGGAACCATGTCCCACATCGCTGGCAAGAGTGCTCAGGACTTGGAGCAAGCAGCCAAGCAGAAAGAGGGACAGCACAACCAGGACTGCGGGCAGGGTGGGGTCCCAATCACGGAGGGGGGATCAGACCAGGCCAGAGAGGGCAAGTGAGGAAGCCGCAGTGAGCCAAAAGACAGCAGGACCTGGGACAGGACTAACAGGCAGGACTGCCTGAAGATGGACAAATGGCCTGGAAAGGGGATGAGCCTCCCGTCACCGGAGGTGTGCAGGGCCACTTGCTGCAGCAGCAAAGACAAACACAGGGCATTCATTCTGCACTTGGTCCACGCACGACACACACATTCACACATTAAATTCTCAACAACCCTGACAAGGTGATAACATTAGAGTCCCGATTTTTATAGACCCAGAATTGAGGCAGAGAGATGTGTAGAGACTCGTCCAAGGTCATTCAACGGGCAGGTGACAGAGCTGGTAGGTGACTCTGTGTGTGTGTGTGCGTGTGTATGTTTGTGCTCAGACACCTCAAAAGACCTCACCAGGGTCTCCTGCCTTCAGCGTGCCATCACCCTTGACCCAGGCACTGCAAACGCCAATGCATCCTGTGCTCATGAGCACCTACTGCATACAGTGGGATGAGGAGTGAGAAAGTAGGAGGAACAGGATGATTCGTTCCCTCAATAGGACATCCCTTGCCACCCATCATAAATTCCAAGTCCCGGTCACCCTAAATCCTTTGCTGCTCCTCCTGCCTCCTTTTCTGACTCTGAGCCTGTGCTACGCTCTCTCCCCTGCCGGAAGCTTCTGGCTCCCTCCATCCTCCCGGTATACCTGCCCCCATCACTTCACTCAGCAAGTGCTGCTGAGCTGGGGGCCCGTGGGGCAGTGAAGCTCCCTTACCTGCCGGGAGCCAGGTGACCGCAGTCAGATGAATGAAGGGTTCATTGTTTACATCTACAACCGGGAGGAGGAGGCTGCCAGGCGTTCACCGGGTGGGGCGTCCCACGTGCTGCTCCCTGCACCTCCTCCTCCTCTGCCCACAGCCCTAGGCTAGCCCCAATCCCGCTAGTTCCCCTTAGGCATCTTATGAAGGGGAGGACAGCCCCCTCCTTCCAGACTCCCACTGCTCACCCAGAAGGGAGGCTGGCGGACGCACTGGTGGGTATGTGAAGCTCGCCCGCCCTCAAGTTGCCTCCCCTGCCTGTCGATCCCAGGGTGGGGTGGGCCTGCGTGTCACTGTCCAGGCCCCCCGCCAGGCCCGGGCCCGCCTGAAGGGCCCCAACAGCCAGGGCGGGCCCTGGAGGCCAGCGAAGCATCCTTGGCGGCTGCGGCCCCTCCCTAAGGGGAGGGGAGAAAATCTGCTGCCTCACCAGCCACCCGCGCCAGCTTGGGGGGGCACCCCCTGCGGGAAGCTGCCCTGCTTGGTCTCCACCCGCACCCCCTCGACCAGGCACTTCAACCAAGTTTTGCAAAGGGCATCTGCCAACCCACCCCAGCCGGCGGGGCGAGGCTCGGGGTTCTCCCAGACCCCGGGTTTTTAGGGGGTGTGTGTCGGGGGGGACTGTGTGGCCGCGCCCACCAGGCTGTGCCCCCCACCCCGCCCCGCCATCCACCGGGCCTGCGAGTCCAAAGAGCTCTGCGGCGCGTCCGGCCGCCTCGCGCTGCCCTTGGAAAGGGGGACGGGAGGGTCCCCAGCAGATGGGCCGAACCCCGTCCGTCGGTGGGGGACACTACGGTGCTGGCGACGCCTTCACCAAGGGGACCCGCAGGCCGGGAAGCGGACCCCCCCACCCCGCCCGCAATCCCCAGCAGCGCCTCCTGCCCGGGGAAGTAGAGGTGCATCCCAGGGCCGGCCCCGGCTCACGCCCACCCGCGGCCGCCCACCTCCCAGCGTCTCCCCACGCGGCGACAACGCCTCGGGGCCGCCCGGCCTCGGGCCCCGCCGGGACGGCCGCCCCCCCCCCCCCGCCCCCGCATCTCTCCCTCCTTTGTTGCCCGGGCGAGCCCCCTCCCTCCGAGTCCCTGCGGCCGCTCCTACCTTCGCGCCTCCCGCATCCCGCTCAGCGGCGGGAGGCCCGGCGCCCCGGCCGCCTCCTCTCCTCGGGCCCCGGCGCCGAGGGGACGTGCGGAGGCTGCGGCCGCCTCCCAGCCCCGCGCTGCCCACCGGGTTGCAGCGCCCTCCTGGCGCCGGGGGCTCGCGCTCCTACCCCGGAGCTCGCGCCCCGTCTGCGGGCCCGGCGGCCACGCGAAAGCGGGAGGCGCCGACCCAGGCGGCCCGGCCGCTCCCTGCGCGCCCGGCGCGGCCGAGCGGGGCTGAGCGGGAGCGGAGCGAGCCGCTCGGCTCCGGGAGGGAACAAAAGGGGCCGGCGCTGGGGCGGGCGCGGGAGGGCGGGGCCAGGCGCGCGGGGGGCCCGGCGCGCGCTCGAGAGGCCTTGCGTTTCTCGGGCCGCGGCGCCGCGTGGAAAGCGGGTTGGGCGGGCGGAAAGCGCGGCCGGGTCCCGCTCGGCGTGCCCAACCGGGTCATTTGTGGGGCGCCCTGGGTACGCCAACGCTCGCCTCGCCGCTGGGCACCATAGGGCCTTCGACCTTGTTTGAGGAAAGAGCATCCTTCAGCCATGCGCTGCTCACACGGAGGAGAGAGACAGAAGCTGGGGGCGGTGGGGGGGGCGGGGAGGGAGATTACCTGGAATTTCCAGGAAAACTTCACGGAGGTGCCATTTAGGCTTAGGCTGAACAGGAAGGAATGAGGAGGGGTAGCAGAGGTGAGAACTCCAGGTCCTACTGAGCTGCCCCGAGGCCAAAGCCTTTCCGGAGCCCTCGCCTGGCTGTAGCGGTGATTTGCTCCCAATGCATGTTTGGATGAAGGCGTCCCTGCACCCGCCGCGCCCGGGACGCTGTTGGGTGGGAAGGCACAGGCGCTAAGTGGCGGCCCGGGGACCAGAAAGTAACCATTATCCCCTCTTCCTCCACTCTCAGGCCCCGGCTGCCTCAAATGGCTTTGCTTCTCCCCGCCCGCCACTGCAAGGCTAACCTCTGTGCCTCTGCCCTTGCTGGTTCTTCTCCAAGTAATGCTCCTCCCTCTTTCTCTCTCTGACAAATTATACTTCCCCTTGAAAGCCCCGCTCAAATTTACCTTGATTTCCCTTGCGTATGGGAATATTGAAATGTTGGGGGAGGCAGCGGTCCATACAGTGAGACTGTGGACTTGTATCTATCCCCTAATGTCCCATTACACTGCCTGGCAGAGGAGAGACATTCCATGGTATTTGATGAATGGATGAATGAATTCGTTAAGTTGCCAGCCACCACCCATCGACGGTCTTGGTATCGATAATCTTTGAGAAATTGTTTCGTCTCGACCTCAGTTTCCCCATCTGTAAGCACGGGCTAGCGTTTCAGACTGGCCAGCAGCCACGTTATGCTATAATGATGGAGCAGCTCCTCGGCACCCGGCCCCAGGCCAGCCCTCCCCCTTTGACCCCAGAGGAGAGCCGGCTTCTGGAGGAGGCGTCAGCCCAGGGAGAATGGAAGGGATTGGGGGGGGGGGGTGGCGGCGCTGTGTGAGCCCAGGCAGGAGGGCTTGAGAGGGTGTGTTCAGCAAACACAGCCAGTGGGTCTGTGTAGCTGGGATGGGAGTGGATGCTGTGGGTGACTGGGTGGCAAGCAGCAGAGGAAGCCAAGGCAGCTGCCCAGTGCAGTTCAGGAGTTTGTAAACTTTCGAGGGGGGGGGTACACAAACCCTTTGAGGATCTGAAATCCATAGAGACTCCCTCCAGAAATGTATAATATGCTTACACACACAACACGTGTACATGCACAGTTTTGCAAACAGGTTGAGACAGTTCACCGATCCTTTGAAGTCTCTTCAGGTCCGGGGACCCAGGTTTGAGGTCAGGGGAGATGGCTCAGAAAAGATGGGGGTGAGTGGGGGGTGGTGAGTAGAGGGGGGTTAGCTGCAGGTTTGATTTGCCCAAGTGGGGCAGGGGTGGTGGTGGTGGGGGCTCAGACCGAGATCATATACCACCTTTCCCTTTGATACCTGAGGCTTCTGGAACCAGGCAAATGGCCAAAGCTCCCAGGGCACCAGCCCTTGGTGGATGGACTGAGGATGTTCACCATGGAAAATGAAGCCATCATCTAGTCCCGACACGACCCCCACCACCACCACCCCACCCCTGGGAGGGAAACAGGCCTTCAGGAGGCACAGGTCCTGCCGTGATGTCCCTGAGCTCACCTGCCCCGGCCCAGCAGGTTTGGACGCCCACTCCCCATCCCCCCCACCACATGCATCACCCACCACCACCCCCTGGCCCTGCTCCTCACTGATGCACTCCAGTGTCATTCAGAGCTAACAGAAGGCAGGCTTTCCCAGGTGCCTCACCTGGAATTCACGGGACTGAGCTTCAAAGGGACGACTCACCTGCAGGGAGCACCTCTAACCTTTGCATTTCCACTTCCAGCAGCCAGGTTCAAGAGAGAGCAAGTTTCTATCTGACGGAAGTCCTTCCTGCCATGATGCTAAACCAAATGCTGTTAGATGGGGAGAGTAGAGCTGGGTAGCACCCTGCCCTGGGGCACCAGGCCTGTGGAGGGAGGGTGAGGGGGCATGGAGCAGGGGTGGGGGGAGCCTTTGCAGCTCGCCTCTCACCAAGGCCTTTGGCATCCCGGAAAACGCTGATGTGGCCATTTCCTTGCTGACACCAGTCCTGACCAGCCACACTGCAGGAGCAGGGTTTTCATGGGAGGGGTGTTGGGGTGCTGGACTAATGAGGGAGTCAGGGCAGAATTCTCTGAGGCCTGCACCCGGGTGTCCAAGCCACAGAGAGGCCGGGGCTGCCCTGCCCTGCTGCTGTGCCTTTTATTCCTTTTTTAGAGCCAACAAGGCAGCCACATGATGGAAACTTTGACACCCTCCGAATTGCTGTTTCCGAGGAATTTGTAATAACATGGGGAAATACTTATGCATTGATGTCAAATGAAAAAAAGCATATCATAAAATCTGTGGGCATGGGACAATCTCAACCTTGTACATTACAGAGTGAGCTTTGGAGAGGAGGACCGGGTGATTTTTCTTTCTCCTTTTCTGCATTTTCCTACAGTGAGCCTGTGTCACTCTTAGAAACTCAAACCCACTTCTATTCAAATGATGATGTTCAGATATAGACCTTGCCCTTTCTAAATAGCAGAACCCAGGCTGAGCAGGGCGGCAGGCCCCATCTGGCTGGGAAATTCCCGTGCTGATTTCCAAGCACCTGGACTTTCCCTGAACCCAGGACTGAGTTTCCTGGTCTCTACCTGCCAGCGAGGAAGGCCTGGGTTGGTCTGGCCAGGTGGAGCCAGCCCAGCTGCAAAAAATAGTTTATGTCCTCTGCGATGGAGTGATATAGGCTGGTTGACCCGTGGTGGGGGGCTTCCCAGGCCCTGGGTGGGAGTTTTTCCACGCAGCTGCCCCCGTCTCCTGAGGACAGATGGCAAGCCCCCTTTGCAGAGGGCATTAAAGCTGGCATTGGGGGGAATTTATGACAAGGCAGGTTTCAAGTAAGAACTTCCTATGCATTAACTCATTTAACCCTCACCAACAACGTGCATATGACTATTGTGCCCATTTTAGAAAGGGGGAAACTGAGTCACAAAGCGGTTAAGGGACACGCCCAAGCTCATACAGCTCACGATGGCAGGATTTGCCAAACCCCGGGGGGAAAGAATCTGGGAAACCCCGGCGACCACCACCTGGATTCGAATCCCAGCTCTGCCATTCGCCGCCAACTCTACGACCCTGGGCAGGTGACACGGGCAAACACAGCTTCCTCTACATGGCGCCCGAGATCAAAACACGGAGCGGCGATGCTCTGTGAAGTGTGTCAAGCGCCCACGATGTACCCATATTTGTGTCTCATGGCACCAGGCATGTTTGTCAGCAACTGAGAATTCATAAGCTCCCGTGATTCCCACAAGGGTGTGGAGCCAGGTTCTCTTGTCTGCCCCGTTTTACAGATGAAACTGAGGCCCAGAGAGGGTCTGACGTTTGTCCACACTCACACAGCAGGGCGGTAGCGGCACCCTGTGGAATCCAGGCTGTCCGGGCTTCAATCACCACACTTGCTGCCACTCCTGTGACGCGTTGGCCGGGAACCGACAACGCCAGGTCACCCGCTGCATGCCGGGTGGCTCAATCCAGAACACGGGCTGAGGCCCCACGATGTGTTGCTTTTCCTCAGCCAGACTCCTGAGTGGGTATCTGCAACCACGGGCCTTGGAAATGGGGGATGCATAGGAAAGAGCCCCCCTCAATGTGGGTGAGCATCATCCATGCTCTCGAAGGGGTAGGCTGGCCCGCATGTGCTCGGGGGGGGGGGGGGGGTTCCTGTGGGGAAAGAAATCTGCCTCCCTGGGCAGATTTCGTAGGTGTCATGGGCCTCCTCTCCTCCCTGGGGTTCCTTCCTGCTTCCCCAGGCTGGGCCAGCGGGGCCAGGCCTCCTCTGGTCGAGGGAAGTCTCCAGAAGGTTCGGTGTCCAGCCTCACCTGTCCCTCCCCTCTCTGCATCCCCGGGTTTGCAGGTCTGTGTGTTGTCACCGGGCTGAGGCTGTGACTTGCGCTGGGAGCTTGTTTATCTGTGTTTCTCCTCTCTACGCTGCTGCAGTGTCCTCTGGGCCCCAGGCTAAGGGGACCTGTCTCTCTTCTGGCCCTTCTAGGAAATCACAGGCCAATCAGACCCCTCCCCACCTCCAAAACCAACAAACAAAACGCTAGAGACTGACAGAATGCTACCCGTTTGTTGTTTAACCAAGAAAAGACATTGGAAAAAAAAAATAACTAAGGCCTAGGGCCACCATTTCCTAAAAGAAAGGACATTTTAGAGCCAGAAAAAGACAAGAAGAATGTCATTTTTGGAATAAAGGAAGGCCTTTTAAATAAAGGAAATTTGGCTTCTGGGAAACTTGTTTTTTTTTCACTTTGCTCCTGATGGGGAAAACTTGGTCAAGCTTGGCAGCTGTCCCTTGACTAGTGTCCTAAAGAAGCTCACCCCGGCCTCACAGCACCCAGGGCGACGGCTTCACTGGTCCCGTCCCCCCACCCCCCACCCCCGGGTGCTCTCGGCCACCTGGAATTTTACGCTGTTTGGTCTGGCTTTTCTTGGCCCAGCTCACACACTCTTTCACTGCCCCCCGCCCTCTGGTGTCCCCTGAGCCTTGGATGTCTTTCCGACCCCGGTCTGTGGGCCAGATGTTTGAGGAAAAGCTGGGAGGTCACTCGTCCAACCTCTGTGCTGGAAAGCAGGAAGTGTAAAGAATTACCACCAGGCAAAGCGCCAAGGGGGATGCTACAAGCCCTCCTAAAAACGGCAGCCTCCTTTCTCTGCGGTTTCCCCTTGAAACCTCCCCATTCATAAACTGCCTCCTCATCCCACAGATGTGGGCCATGTGTGTGTAATATGAATCAGAGCTCCTATTCAAACTGCTGTCGTCCCAGCAACAAAACCCCTTTTACCGCTTTTAGATCCTTTATCTCCTTTTTGTGCATGGGTGGCTACAAAATTGCTTTGGAAAGACACACATAGATATCTTGGTTTAAAGTGATAGAAGCTCCTGGAGGAATTAACGGGTACAGTGGGCTGCATTTCATTTTCAGTGTGTGGGGCTAAAGGCTGCTTCCTGGGAGGAGGTGACAACCCAGGTGTGTCTTGAAGGATAGGTGGCAGGCAGAGGGGGCAGCCCAAGGATGGTGTTGAGAGGAACCTCAAAGAGTTCAGGTGGCTGGAGTGCCAGGAGCTGGGGCCGAGATGAGGGTGAAGTGGTGGCAGGCCTCTGTCAGTCAGGGCATCCTCATAGGGCTGGGCTGTGGGTTGGGGCTTAATTCTGAGGGTAATAAGGAGCCCTACAGGGTTCTAGGCAGAGGAGGGACATGGTAGCCTGCCCTTTAGACCTGAAGCTCCCTAGGCCATGTGGGGACAATGGGGTGACAGGAGATGGGGAAGGTGGGGTGGGGGCTGGGCAGGGGTCCAGCCTACACTGGAACAGTGCCCTGGGTGCACAGAACAAAAGCACGGCCCACTCAGCTGGGCAGCTCTCAGCAGCTGGCGAGGTGTGGATCAAGTAAAAGCAGATGGCCGAGGGCAGGACCCCACATCTTGGCTCCCATCTCCTCCCAGTGAGAGGAGGGACCCCGGCTTCTCATGCCTCTGGTAGGAAGAGGGGCAGAGGGGTGGACCTCAGCTGCTTGCCTAAGAAAGCTCCCGGGTGCTGGGTGGTAATAAGCCCAGCCTGGCAGGACCAGGGACAATGGTGCATTTGTTTTTCCAAGCCTGCTGCTCAACTGTGAGAATCCACACTCTCCCTGTGTTAGAATCTTGCACTCTGTGCACAGAGCTTTCCAGGGCCTGCAGGAGCGGAGGTCGGCTCTGAAGAAAAAGGGTGCCAAGCAAAAAGGTGACTCTCAGGGGTCCCCATCGAGTGTGAGGGCACCCAGGGCTGGCCAACCCTCTACACTGTGCTAATAATGGTGCCCCCATCCCTTCCCACTGGAGAAGGGCCTCTGGGGAGGGATGCATGGTGGAAGAAAGACACACGGGTGTGGGAAGGTCCCAGTGGGACCTCGAGCTGCCATGCACCAGCTTTATGACCCTGGATGACATCTCAGCCTCGGTTTCCTTGTCTGCAAAGTGGGAATGCCAGGCTCCACTTTCCAGGTGCTAGATAGACAGACAGACTTGGTCTGAAGCGGCAAGAGCTCTGATGGCATCTGGCCGTGATGCTCGGGGCCACTCCTGACTCTCAATCGTGGGGCCAAATAGAGAGCAGGTGTGTCTGGGAACTTAGGGCAGTGGGGCCCTAAGATTGTTACATACAGTTCTCCTGCCCTTCTTTTCAGATTGGTTGGGCAAGGAGAAGCAGGGGCAGGGATATTAGCTGAGTGCGGTCAACTCTGAAAAAAAAAGATGCAGCAAGGACGAGTGCAGGAGGATCTGGCGGGGACATCATGAGCCAGCTGCCTCACTCATGCCCTGGCCTAGACAGCTGAAGGCAGCCTCCGCACAAACTCTCTATGGGTCCTTGGGCGAGACACACGGCTTCTCTGTGCCTCAGTTTTCCCGTCGCACTACCGCCACTTCTTTTTTGTCTTTTGGAAAAGTGCAAACCATTTAGCTCCACCCCCAATACTTCCACCCACCCACCCCCACCCTCGGACCACCAACACAGGTTACGTCTGTCCAGCGCACAGTTCTGTCCTTCCTGCCCAATCCCGGGACATTTCCCGATCTATATAAATAGATGAGAGTACCGCGACTGCCCCCACAGCCCGTGGCCGTGACTTTAACCACAGGCTGCGTCCAGGCGAAGAGCACTGACCCAGGGTCTGAAGGCCTGGCCTCCAGCAGTGGTTCCGGGACTCAGCCTCTTGTTTCTTAAATAGGAAGCGTTATTCCCACGCCGTGAGTTAACCTGAAGATTAAACAGGCTGCCCAAGGCAGCAGCCTATGGGGTAACGCTCCAGGGGGCCTGGCACGGGAGACCATCCCGGAAGGTCACAGGGAGACCCGAACAAGCACTGGGGGCGCGGGCATTCACGATATTGTGCTGCCATCGCCACCATTTGTCACCAAGGTTTCTTCATCTCTCCAAATAGAAACTCTGTCCCCATGAGCCCATAACTCCCCCTTCCCTTCACCCCAGCCTGGTAACCTTTGCTCGATCTACTTTCTGTCTCTATTCGTTTACCTTTTCCAGATATTTCATACAAGTGGAATCATGCAACGCTTGTCCTTTTGTGTCTGTCTTCATTCACTTAGCATGCTGTTTTCAAGGATCATCCATGTTCTAGCATGAATTAGAACGTCACTCCTTCTGTGGCCAAATCATTTCCCACTGTATGGACAAGACCACATGTCGTTTCTCCATTTATCTGTTGGTGGACAGTTGGGTGGCGTCCACTTTTTGCCTAATGTGAATAACACTGCTGTGAACACTGGTGTGCAAATATCCGTCCAAGTCCCCAATTTTCATTTCTTTGGGCAGAGACCTAGAAGTGGGATGGCTGGAGCGTATGATAATTTAATGCCTAACTTTTTGAGGAGCCAACAGACTGTTCTGGCTCCTGTCTCAAAGGCCTTTTCCGACTCACCCGACTTGCCAAGTGGAATGAACAGTGGAATCGCGGGAAGCTGGACGCCCTGTACCTGCGGTCCCAGCATGATGCCCACGGGTGACGCTCACCAGTGTGACACGGTCCCATGGAAATACCTGGTATTTGACTGAACAAAGCCCCTGAATTCATGGGGAGTTCAGCCCAGCGATCATTCATAACCCCTGCTGCTTCCGCGGGAGCCTCAGAAATGGCCGCTCACTCTGGGCTTCGGTGCAGATAAGATGGGCTACATTACGTGCAGAGTGCAGGCCACCCGAGGTCACCCCTCTCCTTTCTCTTCCACTCGAGAAAGCGACTCGGCCAGGGGGAGGTGGGAGGCCTTAGTTATCAGGCGTAACTATTCCCAACAGTACATTAGAGGGACGGGACGTTCTCATGTCCCAAGCCAGGAAGGTGAGCTCTGCAAGAGACCACCTGCTGCCCAGGTTCCTGGACTGGAGACTCAACATGCTTAAGATGGCATATTTGATGTTATATGAATGTTATCATAATAAATCAGTGGAAGCAAGCAAACAAAAAGGCAATGTCAAAGGAAGATCTGGAGTGGAAGAAGAGGTGCCCTGGAATGGAGTGGGAGACATATAGAGGCCCCTCCCCATGCCCTCCCCCCGAGGCCCCCAGATCCCAGGACCCGGGTGGCCTCAGCACCACGTAGGATCCACTGGAGCCCCAGCGTGGAAAGCAGATTTCAGCCAAAGTTGTTTGATTCCTTCCAGCAGCTTGGTTTGGACTACAGCATGCAGTTAGGGATTGCATTTGGGGAAAGCTGGGTAGAATGTCTTCCTTCATATCTCGGCTTTATTAATCTTTTTTTTTTTTAATTAAAAATTTTTTTTAAACATGACAGCATACAAACATGAACATTCCTACCATATGGCTATTCCATTCTTGGTATATAATCAACAACTCACAGTATCCTCATATAATTGTATATTCATCATCATGATAATTTCTTAGAACATTTGCATCAATTCAGAAAAAGAAATAAAAAGAAAACAGAAAAAAACTCATACATGCCATGCCCCCTACCCCTCCCTCTCACTGACCACTAGTATTTCCAGCTACCCAGTGTATTTTAGCCTTTGTTTCCCCTATTTTTTTCTATATCCCTTATCCCTCCCTTTCATTGATCACTAGCATCTCAATCTATTAAATTTATTTTAACATTTTTCCCGCTATTATTTATTTATTTTTAATCTGTATGTTTGACTCATCTGTTCATATCGTAGATAAAAGGAGCATCAGACACAAGGTTTTCACAATCACACAGTCACACTGCAAAAGCTATATCATTATACAATCATCTTCAAGAAACATGGCTACTGGAACACAGCTCTACATTTTCAGGCAGTTCCCTCCAGCCCCTCCAATATACCTTAACTAACAAGGTGATACCTATGTAATGCGTAAGAATAACCTCCAGGATAACCTCTTGACTCTGTTTGCAATCTCTCAGCCATTGACACCTTATTTTGTCTCAATTCTCTCTACCCCCTCTTGGTTGAGAAGATTTTCTCAATCCCTTGGTGCTGAGTCCCAGCTCATTCTAGGATTTCTGTCCCACATTGCCAGGGAGGTTTACACCCCTGGGAGTCATGTCCCACGAGGGCAGTGAGTTTGCTTGTCGTGTTGGCTGAGAGAGAGAGAGAGGCCACATCTGAGCAACAAAAGAGGTTCTCTGGGGATGACTCTTAGACCTAATTTTAAGTAGGCTTAGCCTATCTTTTGCAGGGACAAATTTCATGTGAACAAACCTCAAGATCGAGGTCTATTGCTTTGGTTGTCCCCACTGCTTGTGAGAATATCAGGAATTCTCCACATGGGGAAGTTGAATTTTCCCCCTTTCTTGCCATTCCCCAAGGAGACTTTGCAGATACTTAATATCCACTGTTCAAATCACTCTGGGATTTATCAGGGCATCTCTCTGGACAAACCTACAAAATCTCATGCCCTACTCAAAGTTCCATGTACTTATGGTGTTCCATTTAACTGTCCACATAAGTTATATTAGGAAATTTGGCTTTATTAATCTTAAGTATATTTGCCCATGGGGATGGTTTGAAGCTGTAAGTATCCCCAGGAAAACATGTTCTTAAAGTTAATACATTTCCATGGGTGTGAACCTAATCTAAGTAGGACTTTTTGATGAGGTCACCTTAGTCAGGATGGGTCTTAATCCCATTACTGGGGTCCTTTATAAGAGAATGAAATTCAGACAGAGAGAAAGCCCCAGGAAGCAAGAAGCTGAAATGAAACCCAGAGAGAAGGGAGAGACCTGCAGACACCGCCATGTGCCAGAGGATCCAAGGTTCTTGCTTGGATTTCAGCTTTTTGCTTCCTGGGGCTTTCCCTTGTCTCTCTGTGGACAAGAAACCCAGGGAGACCACAGCTGTAGTCCAGGTGTGGACAGGCAGGCAGATGGAGGTCATTTCATAGATAACGTTGGGTGTCCTTTGGTTAAAAAATACCCTCCTGATTTGTGGCAGCCCCTCTGACACCCCCCAAGGCCTGTCCTTGACAGGTCATTGCACCGTGCCAGGGACATCCATGTGCTCTCATAGCAGCAACTTTTCCACGTGCATGTAAGGGGCCTCTGGCTCCTGTCTCTGAATGAACTTCAGTGAGATCCGACATTAAATGTATTTATGGGTGGTTCAGTTTCCTAGGTTGCTCAAAGCAAATACCATGAAATGGGTGGGGCTAAAAAATGGAAACTTATTCACTCACGGTTTTGAGGTTGGGAAAATGTCCAAATCAAGGTGTCATCAAGGTGTCATCAAGGGGATCCTATTGGGTGTGAAGTGGTATCTCATTGTGGGTTTGATTTGCATTTCCTTAATGACCAACGCAATGTTGAAAATCTTTTCACATGCCTTTTGGCCATTTGTGTATCTTTTTTGTGAAAGCATGAGCGCCTGACCATAAGAAAAAAAATAGATAAATTGACTTCATAAAAATTAAAAACTTTTGTACATCAAAAGACATATCAAGAATATGAAAAGACAATCTACAGATTGTGAGAAAATATTTGGAAATCATATTTCTGATAAGGGTCTAGTATGCATAATTCTATAAAGAACTTTTTCAACTCAACAACAAAAAGACAAACAGCCCAATTTAAAAATGGGCAAAAGTTAAAATAAATTCAGTTTGAAATAGTGGTAAATGAAAGCGAGGGGTAAGGGGTATGCTACGTATAGTTTTTTTTTCTCTATTATCATTTATTTCTTTTTCTGTTGTCTTTTTATTTCTTTTTCTAAATCGATGCAAATGTACTAAGAAATGATGA